>NC_141875.1:568810597-569113627 GCF_056163025.1 Triticum urartu | reverse complement strand
GGCGGCGCGGTCAGCTTCGCGCTGATAGGCCTCAGTGAGGCGTCTTACGGAAGCCAGCCTCCGGCCCTCTGCGAGGAGGGCGAGGCGGCGTGCCTCCAGTGCTTCGTCGTCGGCATTAGCCGGGAGGGGAGTGGACAAGTCGTGGGCCGCCGCGTGCGAGGCGTCGTGAGCGCTCTCGTCGGCCGGGCCGCCGTGGCCGACAACCATCACTTCGGTGGCGAAAGCATCGCAGCCGTCGGCTCGAGGAAGCGGGTCGTTGTAGATCGTGACGTTGGTGGGGAAGGTGTGGTAGGAGGCCGTGTCGGGGTCGACAGGCATCGGGTCGGTGGAGCCAACCGACTCCAGGTCCGCAGCGGGCTCGCTGGAGACATGGAGCCGGCCGAGAAGGTTGGCGAGGTGGTCGGTGCCCGCATCGGAGGCGAGCTCGTCAGAGATGAGGGTTTCGTCGAGGAGATCGGCGAGGCTACTCGCCGTGCAGATGCTGGTGACGCCTTGCAGCGCGTCGTGGCAAGCGCCATCAGGCGTGCCGTGCTGGCTACGCTCGCTGGGAAGGGAGAGGGTTCCCGTCCAGAACAGGTCTCCGGACGACGGTGCACCTGGCCCCACGGTGGGCGCCAAATGTCGGGTGGTAGGTGCGACATATGCCAACGGGTGGCTTATCATTGTGGGAGCCAGTAAGACATCGCCGGTGCCTGGAAACGGGATAAGGCGAAGACATGCACGCCGGGGAATCTTACCCAGCTTCGGGGCTCTCCGTGGAGATAACACCCTACTGCTGCTCTGCGGGGTCTCCGCATGATCACTAGATGAACAAGTAGGTACACAATGCTCCTCGAGCGGTTTTGGTGTGAGGAGGAAGAAAGGCACGGCTAGCCTGCTTCTTCTCCTTGCGGGGTGTCTAGAACTAGCAGGGGGTCCAACCCTTTGCATGGGTGCCCCGGGGGGTTTATATAGGCCTACCCCCCAGGGGTACAATGGTAATCCGACTGGGCGCGGGGCCCAGCCGTCTGTGACCGCGCTCGCCGGCTTCTGCGCCTACCGCTGGGGCCCGCCGGCTGGTGGGTCCCGCCGGCTACCAACTCCTTGGCAACAGACAGGCCCCACTGCCAAGGGTCTTGTCGATAGCTGGTGACTGTTGCCTCATCCTGATGACGAGGGCTTCGTCGAGGTAGGCGTGGCTACAGTGCTGCCGTCCGGTGAGCGATTACTGTTGCCTCACCGCATCTTGTCTCCTTAATGGGGCGTCTTCTTCGAGAGGGGAAGTGAGCTGGCTGCGGGGAGCCGGCTCCATCTCGGGCCGACTGGGGGAGGCCAGGCCGCCTTCGGGCCGACTGGGGGAGGCCAGGCCGCCTTTGGGTGTCTCTCTGCCCAAAGGAGCCCACCCCCCGTGGGCCGTACTGGTAGCCCGTCGTGGATGACATCAGGGTCAACATGGCAACAGTGTCGCGTCGGACGGGTCATGGCCACTTCGTACGGCGCACTGTGCCAGGCGTGCTCCGGGATTCGGGGGTGACAGGCTTTACTGTAGCCACGCCCCGTCTCATCGCCGCTAGGTGGATGCAAACTTTGAGGGTACGGTCTCGACCGCTCTACGGGAGCCGGCTTCTTGGAGTCGGCCTTCTCACGGCCGGCTTCTTGGAGCCGGCTTCTTCGAGTCCGCCTCCCATGGTTTTCTTCATGAGGGGAAAAGTCGGGCCGCCTTCTTCGAGCTGGCCTGGGTGACAGCCAGCGAGGGGAAGGCGGCCCCACGTCTTGGATTCCCGAGAGCCGGACGGGCTCGTAATTTTTTCAGAAGGGCCAGGGGAAGCCGGCTAGGCTACCCATGGCTATTTACTCCGACACACCACACGCAGCCGGCTCTGTCGTGCACCTGCGTGTGTGAGGGAACCTCGTCAGGGAATCACAAAATCTAAACCGCATCAGGGAACCATGACCGGCACAAAAAGAAAGAATCGCAAGATACATATTATCACTAACATTGATTGGCTACTGACTAAATCATAAAACATAAAAAGTAATTCAGTTGTATACAGTACAGCATAAGGCCCAAACAAAACAAATTATCATGTGAATCTCATCCTTGACACATGTACAACAGAGGCTTTGATGTCATGACAAGTTGCAAACACTTTCGCATCCTTGTCTCATCAAGTAAATAGCTGCAAACACATTGATGTGCCAAGAACAGTTTTTTTTCACAAAATTTGGCACATACAAGAAGTCAAGAACCCTTGTAGGAATAGCTGATATAGACAAGAGCAGGGCAAATTTAGCACTTGTTGAGAAGCTTTAAAAACTGAAAGCCTACAGAACTGAAACGTGTTTCTCTGGTTCAGACCGGCCTTTTTTAGGTGATATAGAAACTTGAAAGATATTGCAAGTAGAGTGGAGTAGAGGAGGGAGCCGGTGGCTTATCATCGTGCCGGAGTGGAAGAAGAACAGGGGCGCCGGAGGAGAGGCCGTCAGGGTGGAAGAACGGGAGTCCCCACGGTCGGTGTTGTGTTGTTGTGGAGAAGGAGCCGACCATCGGTGTCGTCTCACGGCAACTTCTCCTGGTGATCCGCCTCCGTCGTCAGACAAGACCCCCATCAGTGCGTCCGTCCATGGAGGATTCCGATCTCCTTCCCATCCACGGCGAGGCAGAGGTAGAGGTGGGAATCACGCACCGCGGCGGCCGGGAACGCCATGGCCGCTGCTTGATGTGGGGCCTGGGCAGGGAGAGGGTGAGGGCAGCGGCGGCGGGGGTGGGCGGTGGATGGGGGCGGCCATGTCGGAGGGAGAGGGGAACGAGATGCAGACGGCTGCCCCTGGAGACGGGAGACGAGGTAGGGCTAGCGAGGGATTGACAGAGGGAGTCCACCGGATCTGTCGCGATCGTAAAACCAACGGAGGGGAGTTGGTGGACGGAACGAAAAAAAATCTACCAAGATTAACCTACGAAAAAAACCCGGATGAAAGTAGTGGGACGAAAATTGACCGGTGGAGACTACCAACTGCTCCATTAGGAATAGAGATACTCTATACTCTAGTGACAATCATCTAATGACTGGTTAAACTATATACACACTTAATCAAATGATGGAACCGTAGAGCCAACTCCTCAACTCCACCGCGAATCAACCTGTGGTTGAGTTGGTTAGGTGGACAGTGGTATCCCCAACCCACCAGGGTTCAAATCCTGGTGCTCGCATTATTCCTGGATTTATTTCAGGATTTCCGGCGATACGCTTTCAGTGGGAGGAGACGTTTCCGTCGACGACGAGGCGCTTATGGTGACTTCGTAAATCTCAAGATGATATGTCGGCTCAGTCTCTCGAAGGTGTTCATAGAGGTAGGGTGTGCATGTGTGCGTTTATAGGGGTGAGTGTATGCGCGTGTGGATGAGCGCTTGTGTCTGCACTGATGCTCAAAAATAAAAAACTCCTCAACTCCACCTGTCTCTCTCTCAAATAAAAAAAACTCCACCTGCTGCATCCGACATGGTCTGCGTACGTGAGCTGGCTTCCGACAATACAGTAGTTACCCAAATGACAAATATCTAACGACCGGTTAAATTATTCACACGTATGTACGTACAGGTGCCCCTAGTAGTCTTATACTCGTCTAAAATAGTCTAGCTAGTTTTGACACCTAGGCGGCCAATCAGCAGCTCACAGATGGCTACGGGCCAGCCACAAGCTCTGCATTTTCCCTCAGCTGCAATGATCAACGACACCTCGAGTGCTGCCAAATGAAGAACTGCACGGTACGTGCCAGCCCACAAGCTGGCTATCAACCTCGTCACGGTAGTAGGCCTGATCGTGACTGGCTAAATTAAGCAGAGCAAGTTAATAGTTAATCCTGGAAGATAACATCAGCAGCACGCGCCGCTGCTTCGTTTTGGTTCCGCCTGTTGATTATAACGGGCCAATCAGCGTGTCGTTGGCGCTTGCGTTGTGCCGATGGAACGGAATGTTAATTGGCGTGGAATTGGTTTTCGCCGCCATACCCAGATGACTCGATGGATCCATATCTGACACGCACTAGAGCTAGCCGCTGCTTCTTGCAGGGGTGCTATTGCTAGCCCGCCCGAAGCCTCGCCTCCTGCCGCGTGTCGGATAGTGATCTGCGTTCATAGTGCTGTGCGTGTGCGTGGAATGGATATACTCCACTAGTGAATAGTTTGTGTCCAGATCGGCCGGGTAACGCGTCGACGTTTCGTGCGTACTCGCTAGCAGTAGCAGGCTAGATAAATAACCTAGAAACTGGTACAGTTACTATGATGGACCAGTTTAATCTGCCCGGTGCGGCACGCGTACGTGAACAAAACGTTGCGCTGTTTCTCTGAATTTTTTTTTTTCCGAAACGAAGGCAAAAGATTTGCCTCATTCTAAGAGAGAAGAGTTTTAGGGTGTTACAAGTGACTACACACACGGCATGGCAACTACTCGCGTACAATAATGGACCCCAGTTTTTTAGCACCCGCGAGAACCCAAAGATTGGCGTCGTCGATGATAGTCCGAAGGAGGACCGGGCGTGGTGCACTCTTGCGACGGAAGACCCGAGCGTTACGCTTGTTCCAGATAGTCCAAGAAACCAACATTGTAAGGGAGGCCAAGGCTCGTCGATCTAGATTTTGCAAGCTGGTTCGTTTGTCTCACCATTTCAAAACGGATCCATCCAAGTGCCAAAAAAAGGTGTCCATGTGAGCAAGACCGAATTCAAGGATGACCGAGTTTCATAGCCGAATAGTGTAGCGGCATTTGAAGAAGAGGTGCGCGCCCGTCTCACCTTCAGTCCTGCAGGGCGGGCAAAGTCCACAATTTTCCCATCCGCGCCGCTCTAATCTGTCGGCAGTCCAAATCCGGTCTTGGATAGCCAACCAAGCAAAGAATTTGATCTTGAGAGGGGCCAAAGCCTTCCAGATCATGAAGTCCATAGGCAAGAGCGTCAAGCCGAGGAACTGTGCCTTGTATGCAGTGACCACCGAGTACGTAGATCCCGTTATTGGCATGTTTCTAGACAATGTCATCGTCAGCTTGTGTGTCCAGGTATAGATCATGCACCCACATCCATAACGTAAAGAATTGACGAATGTGGGCAACGGAAACAACAATGTTGTGGCTGATCTTAAGAATCCAAGCATTTCCATCAAAGGCTTCATGCATTTTCCAATTCTTACGCGTGGAGGCATCATATATTAAAGGAGCAATGTCCTTCAGTTTCCGCCCAAGTAAGCCATGGGGAGTCCTAAAAAGATGTTTTGGCTCTGTTGCCCAAAATAATGGTCGTTGAGGCATAAAAGAAGTCCATATCGTCCTCCGTACAGGGGTTCCCAAACCCTACCCAAAGCTTGTTCGGCGTCTTCCATTCATACCAAGGCCATCTAGGACGTAAGGCCCGAGCAAACTTGTTAGTGTCTAGAACCCCAAGGCCTCCGTACCCCTTGGGGCGACAGACCACCTTTCAATTCACTTTACATCTTATCTGAACCAAACCAGAGAAAGGCCCTCTCCAATTTGTTGATGTTGTGAAAAGAGCGCGGTGGCACGATGAGGGGCGTGATGGCATACACTGCCTGGGAGGCAATGACTGATTTGACAAGTGTCGTGCACCTGATGATGGTGTTGTTTTGTCCGTCCCAAGTGACAAGTTTGCCGACCGCCTTGTCCTCAAGGTATTGAAAATCAATAGACTTGAGCTGCCAGACCGAGAGTGGGAGTCTCAGATATTTCATCGGGGGGGTGGCTTTGGACACCGATATGCCACTGAGGACATGATCCAAGTCAACGTTGAAGCATCGGATGGGCAGCACAACAGAGCTTTTGTGAAAGTTGGTGCATAGACCTGTGATTCTCTGGATATCTACGATCAAACGGGCTTGATTTGGAGTCGTCGATGGAAGAAAGAGCCCCGCTTTGGTATAATCTCCACACTATACGTATAAAGAGTAATAAACTTGTACCCATTTTCATATGCATGATGTGTCGGTAACCGTCTAGGACAGCTCGCTTGATATGCTAACTGCTAGTACCACTTTTGCTTCTTCGTGCACGTCACAATAAAAAAGGCAGCGCCTTGATTATTTTTCAAGGTTTTGTTCGGCCGGTTTGCTGCTGTTTTATTTTCCCTTTCTCTTTATTATTTTCATTTACTTTTCCTGTTTTTAAATCCGTGAACATTTTCAAATTTAAGATTTTTTTACAAATTCGTAACATTTTTTCCTGAATCCAAGAACATTTTCTCACTATTTATTTTTTTTAAATCTTTATTTTTTGTTTATTTTCATTTTTCCTTTTATTTTTTATTTTTAAAAAATACTCGTGCTTCTATAAATTTGTTCAATTTTTTGAAAAACCTCCCTTTTAATTTTTTTAAAATACAAAATATTTGCATTTTGAAAAATTGTACATAAATTTCTGAAAAATGTCTGCCTCTTTCAAAATTGTTTGTGTTTTGACATTTTGAGCAACTTTGGAAGACATAGCATTTTTTGAAATCTCTGTAGAATTTTTTGAAAATGTGAACAATTGTATTTTATGAGCAAAATTAGAAAACATTAAACATGTTTTCTGAAATTTTGAATTATTTTTAAAAAATTCAAATATTTTTTGAAAACAAGAAAAATGAAGATAAACAAACACAAACAGAAAAAAATGAAATACGGGAAAAGACCAGTTTGACAATATGCCAACCCAGCAAAACCACGGGCTTGTGTGAATTGACGAAGAAAAAAACAAAGAAAAAAAACTAAATTGGCATGTTAAGATGTCCTAGTTGGTTAGTGTGGTTCTGTCTAAACAAAGAGGTCATAAGTTTCTATCTCCTTTGATATGTTTAGAAGGATTGTACCGAAGCAGAAGCTAGCTTTCGTGAGATCCTATACTAGTTTCCCTTAAACTCAAGTCCTCAAGTTCCTGAGGGTAACTTGGGTCTTTGCATCATGAGCGGCCGAGTTTGTTATTGGTTTTTATAGTAGTAGCAAACAATCGATGATAGGATTTGTTATTAATTGAGGAAGAGGTCGTTAAGCAGCAGCCCATGTCACTTGTGTCCCCACGCACGTCAGAGCAACATGCCTTTGCTTTTTCTGCCGGTGGACAGTTTCTCCGGCTGGTCCATCATAGAGCCAGCGAGACTTGTATATAACCACCGCCTACCACGGACCCGACCTCAGAGCCAACCAACAGGGCGACCAAGCTCAATTAGCTCAGACTACTCAGCTACCGCCTGTCCGCTCTCAATTGCTCCATACCCTACATGGCGAGGGTTCACCCCAACATGGTGGCCGCGCCGGGCGCCGTCGACGAGGCGCCGGCCAGCTCCGCGGTGGACGGGCCGACGACGCTGACGGTGTGGCGCAAGTCCCTGCTGTTCGACTGCAAGGGGTTCACGGTGTTCGACGCCGAGGGCAACCTTGCCTACCGCGTCGACAGCTACGCCTCCGAGAGCGGCGACGAGGTCGTCCTCATGGACGCGGCCGGCCGCCCCGCCTTCACCGTCCGCCGCAAGCGGTTCACCCTGCAGGGCGAGCAGTGGCTCGTCTTCTCCGGCGAGGAGACGCGGAGGCCCGTGTACACCGTCAGGCGGAGCGGCCGCGGCAAGACGTTGGCGCACGTGACGGCGTGCGCGGGCACCGGCGCTGGGCCGTCTTACGAGGTGGAGGGGTCGTACGCGCGGCGGAGCTGCGTGGTGTACGACGGCGAGCGGCGCGCGGTGGCGGAGATCAGGCCCAAGGAGGTGGTCGGCACGGACGTGTTCCGCCTGGCGGTGCAGCCCGGCGTGGGCGTGCCGCTCGCCATGGCAGTGGTGGTGGCGCTGGAGCAGATGTTCGCGAGGCCGTCGCTCCTCAGGAGCTGGTCCACATAGATTATATAGTTAATTATAATTTGTTTGTTCATCGGAGTACGTCTCAGTATAGCCAAGCTTATAGCTTTTTTTTGCCCCTTGCGCTCAGTTTGGGGTTGGAATTGAGACCGTGTCGATCGATCTGTGGGTGTGGGCATGAGAGCAAGCCGATCTGTTCGATGATGCCCTCCAAATCAATCGCATATACGTACATACATACTACTATAGTATGGCCAAATGATGTCTTTTTGGTCTGTCGCTGTGTACATATTCCTTCAATCCAGAGAGTGAAATAATATAAACAGTTCTTCTGTATACGGTCCTCAGCCTCCGAGTCTGGAGATAACATACATCTTGTTGTCTTGTACAGAGCGCTATGTCGATCTTTTTCGCCATCTTTTTCATACGTATTTCGCCGAGATCACACGATTCGCATTACGTGGCCCGCGAGTTTCCGGCATCTTTGATTCTCGAGCAAAACGATCCCCGAGATAGCCAGAGAGATCTAGACAGGGACGCCGTTTCTCGTCGCTTCTGCCGCTTTCCGTGCTCCGTGGAAACATGGAATCATATTTTCGGAAACATTTCCCGGCTGCGTTTCCATTCCATGTGGTGTGGACTGGCGCTGGCAGGACCGCGACACGTCCTCGTCCTGTGACCATTTGCCGCCCTGGAGAAGGGAAGGGAAGGGAAGAGACGTGCACACCTGGGGTCCGAAATTCTGTTGGGAACGAGAGGAGAGGAGGCCACTTTTTGGGTACCTGGCGCGTCAGTCCAGCTGGGGGCTCTGGACGATACGTGTGCGGTCGGCTCTGAATTAATGGAGGCTATCCGTCTGCCTGCGCCGTGCAGAACTTGCGAAGGAGGATCCGTCTTGGTTTCTTGTGGTGTTTGTGTTCTTACGATGCTGGTGTGGCTCACTGAATTTTTGCCCGTGAGTCATGTGCTGTGGGTGTGAGTGGTCTGTCCTTCTCCTGTACCCGACTCTGGGGTTCGGGTTCGGCAACAATCGCTGTTTATTCACGAAGCACGGCTGAAACCGTATGAGCATGGAAATATAGTGAACAAAAATATCTTATGGAGTACTATTATTAGTGAACAAAAGTATTCTAGTAGCTTTGTACCGCTTATTGTGGGCTTTAGCAAGCAAATCATCCACATGCCTCGCGCCCCTCCGACCAACTGGACGGCCCACCGTCTACACGGCCGAGCAGCTGCTTAACTTCAAAGTTCAGTTTCCGTGAAGTGCAGCGTGCTTCTTTTACGGTAATGTTACCTAGCTGACGTTTGAGGGAGGGATGACAAGTGAACCATGTTTGATGATGGTTTTAGTTATGAGAAAAGATAAAAACGATGACAGTTTCTGAACGAAAGTTGGCTTCTAGGAATGAGAGTGCCATGTCTTCTGAAGAAAATGTCATCCTTTACCATTTCATCATAACTAAAACTGCCATCCAATCGTTCGCATGTGCCACCCTTCCTAACGAACATTCACAAAACACACACACACACACACGCCCCAGTCATGTTAATTTAGTTCATCGCAGGATTGTTCCGACTGTTACTTGTTGATTTAGTTTTATTTTTTGCTGCGCTTCGGTTCGAATTCCATGCACTATGTGTTGTCCACTCAAATGTCTTAACCGGGCGGAATGGCGATAGAAGGGTATTACAACACCTAAGTTCGTTTTGAAAGGGGTAAAACAGAGCACCCAACTAAGGGCATGGATCTAATTATCCCTTGAAACTTTGTTTGTTTGCTCCAGCACTCCTGAACACAAATTTATTTATTGGCACTTCTGAGCCGTCTCAAGTTGCTTCCTTGCTGGTCACACGTAAGCATGTTGTTTTGCTAATTTCGCCCATAACTTGAGAGTTGTGACTTGGCTTTTTTCTTGTAAATCATGATTTTGAGATCTGCTCTGTTTACTAAGGTATTATTGAGAAAATTGGTTCTGCTTGCTTGATACTCCAAATTGCTCTATCCTCGAAGAAATGTGCTACCTTTTTATGTTCGGAACCACCGCTCGTTCTTTCATCACCACTTCCAAGTATTGTATTTCCTCTGGTTCCGCTACACTGCCCTGACCATTCAATATTATTTGAACTATCTCAGTAGTTCTGCAAGTTTAAAATTTCGAAATTATTTTAAATTTAAAAGAAAACAGCTGACAGGGTTAGTAACCAATGATTTGCTCTGTTGAATTGTATCAGTAGTTCTGCTAATTTCAAATTCAAATTGGTTTTACCCTGCAAAAAAATAATAATTCAAATTCACAGGTATCTTTTTTTCAATTTCATGACCATTCTTTCTTCCGTAGGTCAGATAGCCAATAGGCCAACATAGTAAACTGGGCAAGCCAGCTGAGAGGACTATTCTTCATCCATGACTCATCTTCATTGTCATGTCGGAGGGAAAAATCTTATAGGTCGCTCATTGCAATTAACTGCCGGAAAACACACTAATATGCGCTCACTTGAGCCGATTCATTTTAGACGCGAGTGCTACCTAGGGGCTCATGATTTTTCTTTCTGTTCATTCCATTGATTTTCTTTTCATATATTATTTTTCTATTAAAAAAATTTCACCAAATTTTAAGTAAATTCTATTTCGAAAGAATGAACACAAAATTTAAAACTTTCGCAAATGTTCACAAATTTTTTAAAAATGGAAATTTATAAAAATGTTCACACTACTTATTTCTTTCTTTTAACATTTTAAAATTCAAGAAAAAAATGAAAAAGAGAAGGCAAACAAAAAGAAGGAACGAAAACTGAAAAAAAAACCAGAAGAAAACCGAGTGAAAAAAAATGACCAAAATGTAGCCCAGAAAACCGGAGGGAACCATCGAGGGGTGCCAGGAATGGCGACAGCCCACTGAGACTGGCAAAGCGAGGGGGGGGGGGGGTTGTTCTCCCACTACCACTATATTTGGCGCTTAACACGCCAAATAGGATTCAACCCCTCGCTAACTGGTTGTTTGGATAGTGATGATTAGCCATGAGTTTATAGAAAATAGGTTTTTAGCTGATTTTATGTAAAATCAGTTTTACTAGTTTGTTTTTGACTAATCAGTTTATGAGCAAACACGTTTGGAGTAAGAGAAGTTAACGCTGGCTTCTCTTGTTTCTTGTTTTGGATATGTATCTCTCCGGTGAGATCCCATGAGATGAGGAAGGAGCAGGCTGCCAGAAAAGAACGGGATGGCCTGAGTCCGTTAGGATCCAGTATTTACAAAACGGGTTTATAGGAAAACTACTAATTCTCGTTTTTCCATAAACTTGAAATTCTGGGTTTCTGAGAACCACGTTTTTTTATATCCATGGATTAGTTGGAACAGCCAAACAAGATTTTATTCGATTAGACGGTTTTTCTAATTTGTACAGATTGCGTTTTGTATATTCTATCCATCCAAACAACCCCTAAGGGCGTATCCTTTTTGGCACGTGGGTCGTTTGGTAACGACCGCGCGCGCACCCCCTACTTCCGCTGCGGTCATTTTGGGCTTTACGGTTTTTGGAAGGCTTTGCAACCTTACTAAACATTTTTTCCTTTGGCTTTTCCTCCTCTCTTTTTTTAGTTTTTTCCTTTCTCTTTTAGTTTTCCTTTTTCTTTTTTCTTTTTCAATTTTTCAATTTTTTCATTTTCCCCACATTCACGTGCATTTTCTGAAATCTAGAACATTTCTTTCAAACCGCAAACATTTTAGAATCTTTATTTTTTTTGAAATTCAGATAATTCATGAACTTTATGAGTTCAAATAGTTTTTAAATCTTTAACATTTTTTGAAATTCCATTTTTGTTCACCGAAATCAAAAAAACTTCATCATATTTTAAAATGTTCATGAATTTTCTGAAAATGGTCATCATATGCAAAAAAAAAATCATTGCGCTAAAAATGTTCTTGAATTTGAAATATGAAAATCAAATTCAAAATCTGTTCATCGAAATAAAAAAATGTTCCACGTATTAAAAATTGTTCATGGATTTTATAAAAAGTAATCGTCATACTAGAAAATGTCTAGTGAATTCAAAAAATGTTCTTGAATTAAAAATTTGTTCATCGAATAACAAATTGTTCATTATATTTGTAAATGGTCGTCATATTAAAAATTGGTCACTGGACTCAAAAAAAATTCTCGAATGCAAAATTTGTTCATAAATTTGTAAACAATATTCATTGAATTTTTTTCATCAAATAAAAAAATGTTCATCAAAATTCTAAGATTTACATATAAAATTCCAATTTTGTTATAAATATACAATAATATTTCATCAAAAGTTAAATAATGTTCAGTCAAAATTTAAAAAATGTTAATCTTTTAGAAATGGTCAATATATTTGTGAATTCATGAACATGAGCCTCTCAGTAAGCCAGCCCCCCCCCCCCCCCCCAAATTTGTACACCCTTTTTTCTTTACCCAGGCTGGTTTCTTATTTAAAAGAATGTTTCAAAATTCAAATAATTGTATGAATTAAAAAGGTTCAACTTTTTATGAAAAAAACATGAATCCAAAAGAGTTCTTGAATTCAACATAAATTTACAATTTTGAAAAAGATGTTTGTGGTTTAAGGAAAATGGTCATAAATTCAAAAAATGGGCATATCTTGCGCAGTTCCTCTGAAGCTGTTCACAAAGTCCATTGCGATTAAAGGTTTCTCCATGGTATCTACTATAAGAATCTCCGCGGCTTCAGTAATTTGTGCATTCCATTACTTCCGTTGTGAAAAAACATTTTGTTCATAAGAGAGGAAGATAAACTAACAACTTAGAATAATCATTTTAGACCGGGAAGGAAAGTACGAATCAGGATAAAGCTAGCAGGGCTTCCCTTCTTTTCCTGGGTAGTACCAACTGGTTTGTCCTCTGTCAACATTTAATTGAGCTACTAAAATGTATTTACTCACAAATGACTTGATACTAGTATGAAAACAACCATCTCCCAAATGATTTTTGCTTCCCAAAATATAGGAGCAAATCAAACTAATCACCAAGCTGGCAAACATCAAACAGACAGAAAAATGCCTAGACTTCTAAGATCCAGGATAATTTCTTTTTTAGAAAGAAGGCCTGCGGCCTGGCGTCAAATTAATGACGTCCTTGCAGACAAATACAACACCACACGAAAGGAAAGAAGGAAAGAAAATAGGCAGGATACAAGATGTTGCATTACAACAACACAGCCCGGATTACACCAAGCAAACAACAAGTGAAACAATGGGCCATGACTTGGAGTCACGAGAGCCCTCTTCCGGGACCGGGCGCCTGGAGCATAGAAAGGTCCGGGATAACTGCGATTCCAAGAACACATCCATCCACGAACAAACTAAGATATTGCTGACCAGGAGAAAACCAAAAGGCAGCTTCTCTGGCAGCACGGTAAAGTGAGGCCAATTGTAGCCTACGAGAACGTAGCGAGTCTCTCAGTCTGACACTAATCTGGCACATGAAACTCTTAGCTGTGGCCGTCAGAGGCAGCAGACCGGGCACCTGATGAGCCCGTTCTCGTTGCAGTGCGTGCACTCCTCGAACATGTCACCCACGCACCCACCCTCGTCGCCGGCGAAGAGCTTGCAGCTGCCGAAGCACCTGTCGCAGGGCAGGAACCGCAAGTCACCGCACCCGACGCACGGGGGGAGGAGCGCCGCCACCGTCTCGCACCCGGCCAGCGCGTGAGCGAGCTCGCCGCTCTCGTGCAGCGCGCTCACCTCGTCGGCGCCCCCAAGGTCTTGCTGCTGCTCGCCATCGCCCAAGACGAAAACGCGGGGGAGCACGTGCCCGCCCCCCGCGGCGAGGCTGACGAGGTTGCGGAGCTCGTCCTTGAAGGCGGCGTGCATGGACACGTCGCGCTCGTCCACGCGCACGCGGTAGGAGAACAGGATGGCGCGCACGGCCGCGCCGTCCGCGAACGTCTTGCGCACGCCGCGGATGCTGGTGAAGTACACTACCACCGCCTTCCTCGGAGGAGGCGCCGCCACCTCGTCCGTGGCGTCGCGGGTGGCGCTCTGGGCCTCAGCTTCCTTCATCTCCTCCAGCTTCTTGTGGAACTCGTCGACACGCGCGCGAACCAAGCCGGTCACCTCCGGCATGTCCCGGGCGGCCGGCGGCACCGCCTCGTCCAAGGCGGCCGTCTCCCGCGGGGTCGTGGCCTCATTCTCTGGGAAGAGAACCGCCGGGTGAGACGGTGACTGTCCTACCAAGGCCTCGCGGAACAGGGACAGGATCGCCGGGTCAAAGTCAGGCGCCACAAACTGCACCGGCGGTGGCGGCGACGATGATTCTCCACGGAACCAACTCGGCGAAGCTGAAAATTGCGGCGTGCTCGAAGTCGCTGATGCGGTCCAATGCGCTGTGCTCGACGTTGCCGATGCTGCGCCCTCAAGAATTCCGGCCGGCGATAGCTTGACCGGCGCGCGGCCCTCCGCAGGCCACGCCGCCGCATCCCCACTAAAGGAAGCGGCCTTCGCCTCCGCTGACGGTGCTCCGTATTCGGCTTCGCCCTTTACCGTCTCTTCGAGCGGCAACCTCGTGTAGGGGTGCAGGCCGTCGTGCCGGCCGCGGCAGAGGCCGTGGGAGCCCAGCGCCGAGGCGGCGCGTGAAGGAAGGCTATGCCGCCTCTCTGGCCGCGCCGGCGCCGGCAGCGCCGACATGTCTACGCCGCCGCGCGCAAGCGTCGAGCTGGAGCATCCCATTGCTGGCCCCTGGCCGGACTTCAGATGTGAGAGCCGCCGGACACCTGCAGAAGGACGATCACGTGCGCCTATTTATGGACGTGGAGCTCTTTTTTTTTTTGTTGATGTGAAAAAAGGCAAGTGAACTGGCGAATAGCGTGCGCTCGATGGGAATTGGTTGGTGTTTAATTAGGCCAATAAATCGGCAACTTATTATTTTTGGATAAATGTAGTATTATTTATTTATTTATTTGATAAAATGTAGTATTGTTATTTTGGTAATTCTTTATCATGGAAAAATGGTGTTTAGGAGAAGACCATATGATAACCATATGACAAGACCAAAAATATCATCATTTTTTAAGGAAGACTGCTAGGCGTTAGCTGGTTGTGCAAGGATCAACCGCTTAGATAGCCGTCTGATTTGCCCTTTTGGATGGATTTGAGCCACTTGATTCTTCTCTTTCATCGCTTTCCATCTCCACCTACACATGGCTCCCAATCAGTGATTACAAAACATCCCTAGTTCGTCATCCTTTTCTCTTGCTCTCGTCTCTCGCTCTCTCTGTCTCAATCCTTCTCGTTCTAAACGGTCAATGCTACAAACTCGCCGCCGGCCACCAAATCCGAGGACCTGCGCAACACCCACCGCACAACCATTGTTGCTGTCAACGACCCATTGCAACAAGCACGACAACACCACGCTGCTCCTGCTACTGCAAGCTCCGCCCACGGTAGCAAGCCGCCGACGGGCTGGGCAAGCCAACCACTAGCTGGGGCGCTGGTGCTGCATACGCGGCGTCAATGCTACTTGTTGGTCGCCGTAGGAGTCGCCCACACGCTGCAAATCAGACACTGGTGTTGCAATGTTCGACAGAGAGGTCTCTACAAGGATTCACCGTGAGGGTGCTGCAAAGATCAACTGATGGATCCTGCCTGGCCGGCTGCAGGGTGCTATCAAAGGCCGCTCGTTGGCGTATGAGGTAAAGAGGGCAGTTCATTGGGGATTCTGATCTGGCGTCGCTCCTGCAAGGGGGCCGTCGTGCCGTGAGCCGCTGTTGTGACGCGGTCGCCTCATTCTTGAGTACTTGCCTGCAGCATCAGGCGCTGTTGTGGGGGTGTGGCGGGTCGGGCTAGCAATGAGCATTGTCCATGTTGTGACTGTCGCGACGCCTAGCAGTACGGCGACGTTGCAATGAAGCGACACCCCGTGGCAGCGACAGGTAGTGCTGCGAATTACGGCCGGTCCCATATTGAATTGCAGCATCAACGCCATTGTGATAGGCTGCCAGCACGCCGTCCCCGTGCATCGTATCACCGACATGACGTGATTACTTGCTCGCAGCAGTGAGCGGCAATGATGTGGGCTTACAACATTAGGTGATGGTCGACGGAGCTTGAAGCATCGGTGGTGAGCGGAAGGAGGAGGTGGAGAGGGGGAGCAAGGTTGTGGAAGTGGCGATGGTCGCAGCCAGTGCCACCTCATCGATCTGGATTAAAAAAAGAGAGAGATGTGAGATAGAAAGGAGAGAAAGTAGCGCTCGGGAAGACAACCAACAGTTGAACGAAGATTCTCGATAGGATAAGATGGATAGTTATGTGGGGTCCGTCAGACACATGTGTTGTGTTGGAGGCAGCTGATTTCATAAAGAAATCAGACGGTTGGATGAAAGCATTTTCCTTTTTAAGAAGGCTAGGGAATATCCAACGTCATGCATCAAATTAGACATGCAAAACATTTGTGGGCATATCTGGACATGTATGTGGATAGCTTTAGGAGGAGCCGTTCATCCAACCGTATCCATCAAATGTCTCTTCTTTGTCCAATAAAGAGAGTAGAGAGGAGGGAGGAAGAGAAAGGGCGAGGTTGTGGTGGGGATCGAGGCTGAGCTAGTCGTGTCCATAGCATGTTCGAACTCCCCCAAACCTGCTACAAGTTTGCCTTTGGTTTATGGGATTCGGACAACCCGATGATGTATCCCATTGGATGGCAAAATGTTTTAACATGGCACTAGCGAATACACACACTTTGCCGCTCGTCATTAACTGGGTTTCGTTTGGTTAAGTTTTCATTAATTTACAAAGAAAGGTTAGTGGTCCTTTAAGCCGACTGCTTTAGCATGATTGGTTTAGTTGGAGTAAAATAGCGGTGCGGAGTCTAGTATGCAGTTTAAATACAAACACATGATAGATAGCAGGTGGACAACTTGGCAAATGCTAATGGAGGCCAAGCTCTGTGAGCTTGATATTAAAATACCATTTTACACAACGCAAAAGATCGATTTATTTGTGAATACACATGCACATGTGTGCAACACATGTGCAAAAATTTACAACATTATACTTTCACATGTGGCTCATAAAAGATACAAATATGTATTTCTAAATGGTAGATTTTTGTTGTTGTTGGGCCGGAATTTTGTTTTTCTGTGTGGTCTATGAGGGAGTCCTGGACTAAGGGGTCCTCGGACGTCCGACCTATTGGATATCGGCCGGACTAATGGATCGTGAAGATACAAAGACCGAAGACTCTGCCTGTGTCCGGATAGGACTCTCCTTAGCGTGGAAGGAAAGCTTGGCGATCAAATGTGAAGATTCCTTTATCTGTAACCGACCTTATGTAACCCTAGATCCCTCCTGTGTCTATATAAACCGGAGGGCTAGGTCCGTAGAGACATCCTCATAATCATAGTCAAGCTAGACTTTTAGGGTTTAGCCATTACGATCTCATGGTAGATAAACTCTTATAATACTCATATTCATCAAGATCAATCAAGCAGGAAGTAGGGTATTACCTCCATAGAGAGGGCCCGAACCTGGGTAAACATTGTGTCCCCTGTCTCATGTTACCATCGACCTTAGACGCACAGTTCGGGACCCCCTACCCGAGATCCGCCGGTTTTGACACCGACATTGGTGCTTTCATTGAGAGTTCCACTGTGTCGTCGTCAAGAGGTTTGATGGCTCCTTCAATCATCTACAACGATGCTGTCCAAAGGGAAGTCTTCCTCCTCGGACAGATCTTCGTGTTCGGCGGCTTCGCACTGCGTGCCAACTCGCTTCACCATCTGGAGCAGATCGATAGATACGCCCCTGGCCGTCAGGTCAGATTCGGGAGCTTGAACTAAGTCGCGGATATCCATGGAGACTTGATCTTCAACGGATTTGATACCACGGCAATCGCTCCCCGTCACCTCGATGAACATGACTTAGATCTGTCCTTGGGCCATACTCAGGAAATTGCATTGTAGCCGCTCTGGCCTTAGATCCGGAGCAGGTCACGCCATCCGAGGACAGGAAGCTCAACCCCGCCACGGAAGCCGTAGACTCCACGGCGTTGGAGCCGCACACAGACCTAACTTCCGGTAATGCCTGTGTCACCGGAACCTCGGAATCGTTTCCGATTATAAGTTCCGAACTATGTGCGTCCGCACATGTCGAGCATGATCGGTCATCGATCGCCGAATTCAGCGCCGCAGACATCTTCAGGCACTCACCTTTGGGCGATGTGCTGAACTCATTAAAAAATCTATCCTTAGCGGGGGATTCACAGCCGAACTATATCCGGTTCGAACTAGAAGCTGGGGACATGGAATTTTGCTTCTCACCCGCCACCCACTTCATAGCCACTATCGAAGACTTAACCGACATGCTCGATTATGGATCCAAAGACATCGACGGTATGGACGACGATGCAGATGAGGAGCATGTCCAAAACCCGTTGTTTACCGGACGCTGGACGTCCACCTCTTCGTACGATGTATACATGGTGGATACACCTAAAGAGCCTAAGGACGACGACAAAGAAGACCCAGTCGAGGATAAACCTCCTGGGACACAGCCTAAGCACCGACGTCAACGGCGCTGCTCTAAATCACGCCGCAGCAAAGACAGCAACACCGGCACGGGAGATGATAACACTCCGGACGATGCCGAAGACAGAGAAGATCCCGACGAACGAACTGTTAAACAGGACAATTGGGGAGATGGGCAAGTTAGCCCTAATGAACATGCCATAAACGAAGATTCGGAGGACAGCAGTTACCTTCCGCTCTCCGAGGAGGAGGTGAGCCTCGGCAATGAAGATTTTATCGTACCTGAGGAACCTCTCGAGTAGGAGCGCTTTAAGCGCTAGTTAATAGCCACTTCAGGGAGTCTGGAAAAGAAGCAGAAGCAGCTTCAAGCTGACCAAGATCTGCTCAATGATAGATGGACCGATGTCCTAGCAGCCGAAGAATACAGCCTCAAGCGCCCAGCCAAAAGCTACCCGAAGCGCAAATTGCTATCTCAGTTCGATGATGAGGCGCTGGAGCCCATACCATCATCACGCAATGGGGCTGACTGACCACCATGGGGTCAGGATAAAGCGGCAACTGATGACCCACAAGTATAGGGGATCTATCTTAGTCCTTTTGATAAGTAAGAGTGTCGAACCCAACGAGGAGCAGAAGGAAATGATAGGCGGTTTTCAGCAAGGTATTCTCTACAAGTACTGAAATAAGTGGTAACAGATAGTTTTGTGATAAGATAATTTGTAACGAGCAACAAGTAACAAAAGTAAATAAAGTGCAGAAAGGTGGCCCAATCCTTTTTATAGCAAAGGACAAGCCTGGACAAACTCTTATATAAGGAAAATCGTACCCGAGGACACATGGGAATATCATCAAGCTAGTTTTCATCACGTTCATATGACTCGCGTTCGGTACTTTGATAATTTGACATGTGGGTGGACCGGTGCTTGAGTGCTGTTCTTACTTGAACAAGCACCCCACTTATGATTAACCTCTATTGCAAGCATCCGCAACTACAACAAAAGTATTAAGGTAAACCTAACCATAGCATGAAACATATGGATTCAAATCAGCCCCTTACGAAGCAACGCATAAACTAGGGTTTAAGCTTCTGTCACTCTAGCAACCCATCATCTACTTATTACTTTCCAATGCCTTCCTCTAGGCCCAAATAATAGTGAAGTGTTATGTAGTCGACGTTCACATAACACCACTAGAGGAGAGACAACATACATCTCATCAAAATATCGAACGAATACCAAATTCACATGACTACTAATAGCAAGACTTCTCCCATGTCCTCAGGAACAAAAGTAACTACTCACAAAGCATAAACATGTTCATAATCAGAGGGGTAATAATATGCATAAAGGATCTGAACATATGATCTTCCACCAATTAAACCAACTAGCATCAACTACAAGGAGTAATTAACACTACTAGCAACCTACTAGCACCAATCCCGGACTTGGAGACAAGAATTGGATACAAGAGATGAACTAGGGTTTTGAGATGAGATGGTGCTGATGAAGATGTTGATGGAGATCGCCTTCTCCCGATGAGAGGAGCGTTGGTGATGACGATGGCGATGATTTCCCCCTCCGGGAGGGAAGTTTCCCCGGCAGAACAGCTCTGCCGGAGCCCTAGATTGGTTCCGCTAAGGTTCCGCCTCATGGCGGCGGAGTTTCGTCCCGAAAGGTTGCTTCTTCTTTTTTTCTCGATGAAAGACTTCATATAGGAGAAGATGGTCATGGAAGGGCCACCAGGGGGCCCACGAGGTAGGGGGGGCGCGCCCTAGAGGGGGGGGCGCCCCCACCCTCGTGGAAAGGGTGTGGGCCCCCTGGTCTTCATCTTTGGCGAGGATTTTTCATTATTTATTATAAGGTATTCCGTGGAGTTTCAGGACTTTTGGAGTTGTGCAGAATAGGTCTCTAATATTTGCTCCTTTTCCAGCCCAGAATTCTAGCTGCCGGAATTCTCCCTCCTTATGTAAACCTTGTAAAATAAGATAGAATAGCCATAAGTATTGTGACACAATGTGAAATAACAACCCATAATGCAATAAATATCGATATAAAAGCATGATGCAAAATGGACGTATCAACTCCCCAAGCTTAGACATCGCTTGTCCTCAAGCGAAAGCCGATAACAATAAATAGGTCCCCATGTTTAGAGGTAGAGGCGTCGATAAAAATAAAATACGGACATGAGGGCATCATGATTATTCTCATAACAACAACATATATAGATATTGTCATATGATTACTCATGTTCAAGTGATGATCTATTCACAATGCAAAAGTATGAATCAGAAACCTTATTGAGAACCAACAAGCTATAACCTCAGTCATTGAAGCAATTGCAATTTATCATAACATCAGAAAGAGTCTATGTCAGAGCTAAAAAACAAGTCCACATACTCAACTATCATCTAGTCCTTCATAATTGCTAACACTCGCGCAATACTTGTGGTTACGGAGTTTTAATCGGACACAGAGAAAGATAGGGGCTTATAGTTTCGCCCCACAACCTTTTACCTCGAAGGTAATGTCAACAATAATAACTCATGCCCCCTACATCCAATTAGATATATCTATCAGGTTCTTTCCAACATGCTGGGCTTGCCAAAGGATAAAATGTAAAAAAAGGAAAGGTGAAGATCACCATGACACTTGCATAAGGTAGAAGATAATAATAAAATACAGGCCCTTCGCAGAGGGAAGCATAGGTTGCCATGCGCTTTTATGGTTGGATGCACAAAATCTTAATGCGAAAGAACGTCACTTTATATTGCCCCTTGTGATATGAACCTTTATTATGCAGTCCGTTGCTTTTATTACTTCCACATCACAAGATCATATAAAGCTTATTTCTCCCACACTAATCATACATATTTAGAGCAATTTTTATTGCTTTGCACCGATGACAACTTACTTGAAGGATCTTACTCAATCCATAGGTAGATATGGTGGACTCTCATGGCAAAACTGGTTTAAGGGTATTTGGAAGCACAAGTAGTATCTCTACTTGGTGCTGAGAATTTGGCTAGCATGAGGGGGAAAGGCAAGCTCAACATGTTGGATGATCCATGACAACATACTTTATCTCAGATATAAGAAAACATAACACATTACGTTGTCTTCCTTGTCCAACATCAACTCTTTAGCATGTCATATTTTGATGAGTGCTCCCAATCATAAAAGATGTCAATAATAGTATATTTATATGTGAAACCTCTCTTTCCTTATTACTTCATATTAATTGCAACGATGACCAAAGCTATGTCTGCCAACTCCCAACAACTTTTAATCATCGCACTCTTTCTATGTGAAGTCATTAATATCAATAAGATCAATATGAACTTTTGTTTCTTCTTATTCTTTTTCTCTTTTCCTTTCTTTTATTTGGGATCATGGCAAAAATAAGCAAGCCCTTGACTCAATCACTAATCTTTATTATATAGCTCAAGGACTCGATTACATAGAAGGATAATAAAGCAAAACTCATAACTAGATCATGCCATAAACTTTATTCTACTAGATCAAAATACTACTAATAGGATCGAACTAAGGAAAACGGTAAAGATAGGAGTTGTGATTGTGATACGATACCAGGACACCTCCCCCAAGCTTGGCAGTTGCCAAGGGGAGTGCCCATACCCATGTTATTATATCTCCTTCTTTGTCTTTGTTGTTGGTGAAATATTCTTGGCGATGATTCCTCTCAGGATACGATTCTCCTCCTCGAGCTTGTTGACTTGCTGCTTGAGGTCCATTGTTTCCTTACAAAGCTTTCCTGTGACGGCTAAAGCTCCTTGCACCCAAGGGTGTTTCATAGCCGCGGGAGAACAAGTGACACTCCTCTTCATATTTTCATAAGAAAGAAATCTAACATTGGAAGGAATAACCGAGTTTGGAATAGCCGAGCTCTGTAGTTCCCCCATCGTGAACCCAGCTCGGAAGCGAGAGGTGACTTCTTGATCCTCCATGGCATCTACCCTCATTAAGTTAGCCTCCATATCTTCCTCCGTTGCTGGCCCAAAGTGGTCAGGGTCGCTGTTTGCCCTTGGTTCCGGTGCCGGATTAGATACCCGACTCTCCCCGACTGACTCTTGAGAAGACATCTTGCTCTAATCTGCAGCAGCAACAGCTCGAACAAAAACAGAGGATATTTGCGTGATACGGGAGTCAAAACCTTCGGGGGAATATATAGTGAATTTTTACCGACCAAAATACGTATCGTGCAAGAAAACGGAGCCCGGAGAGCACACGAGGTGCCCACGAGGTAGGGGGGCGTGCCCAGGGGGGTAGGGTGCGTCCTCCACCCTCATGGGGCCCTCGTGTCCTTCCCGGACTGCTACTTAATTTTCTATTTTTCTACATATTCCAAAACAGAGAAATATTGCCTTAAAAATTGTTTTGGAGTCGGTTTACTTACCGTACCACATACCTATTCCTTTTCGGAGTCTGAAACGTTCTGGAAAGTGTCCCTTATGTATTCCTCCGGGGTTACGGTTTCAATAATATTGGTTTCAATATTTATGGGATTACCTGAGATATAATGTTTAATTCTCTGACCGTTTACCACCTTCGGATTTGTGCCTTCGAAGTTGTTGATTTTTATTGCACCGAAACGATAGACCTCCTCGATAACATAGGGGCCTTCCCATTTAGAGAGAAGTTTTCCTACAAAAAATCTTAAACGAGAGTTGTATAGCAATAAATAATCACCTATATTAAACTCACGCTTTTGTATCCTTTTGCATGCCATCTTTTAACCTTTTCTTTAAACAACTTGGCATTTTCATAAGCTTGGGTTCTCCATTCATCAAGTGAGCTAATATCAAATAACCTCTTTTCACCGGCAAGTTTGAAATCATAGTTGAGTTCTTTAATAGCCCAATATGCCTTATGTTCTAGTTTGAGAGGTAAGTGACATGCTTTTCCATATACCATTTTATACGGAGACATACCCATAGGATTTTTATATGAAGTTCTATAGGCCCATAATGCATCATCAAGTTTTTTGGACCAATTCTTTCTAGATCTATTGACAGTCTTTTGCAAAATTAATTTGAGTTCTCTATTACTCAATTCTACTTGACCACTAGACTATGGGTGATACGGAGATGCAATTCTATGATTGACGTCATATTTAGCAAGCATTTTACGGAAAGCACCATGAATAAAATGTGAACCACCATCAGTCATTAAATATCTAGGGACTCCAAACCTCGGAAAAATAACTTCTTTAAGCATTTTAATAGAAGTGTTATGATCAGCACTACTAGTTGGAATAGCTTCTACCCACTTAGTAACGTAATCAACAACAACTAAAATATGTGTATATCCATTAGAGGCAGGAAAAGGTCCCATATAATCAAAGCCCCAAACATCAAATGGTTCAATAACAAGTGAATAATTCATAGGCATTTCTTGACGTCTACTAATATTAGCAATTCTTTGACATTCATCACAAGATAGGACAAACTTACGGGCATCCTTGAAGAGAGTAGGCCAATAAAAACCAGATTGCAATACCTTATGTGCAGTTCTATCTCCCGCTGGTGTCCTCCATAAGTTTCGGAGTGGCACTTGCATAGGATCTATTCCTATTCATGCTCAGGTACACAACATCTAATAACACCATCTACTCCTTCTTTATAAAGATGTGGGTCATCCCAAAAGTAATGTCTCAAATCATAGAAGAACTTTTTCTTTTGTTGGTATGTGAAGCTAGGTGGTATAAATTTAGCAACTATGTAATTAGCATAATCAGCATACCAAGGGGTACTACGAGAAGTACTTATGACATTTAATTGTTCTTCAGGAAAGCTATCATCAATAGGTAGTGGGTCATCAAGAACATTCCCTAACCTAGATAAGTTGTCTATAACGGGGTTCTCAGCTCATTTTCTATCAACAATATGCAAATCAAATTCTTGTAGCAAGAGAACCCATCTAATTATTCTAGGTTTAGCATCTTTCTTCTCCATACGATATTTAATAGCAGCATGATCAGTGTGGATAGTTACTTTAGAATCAACAATATAAGGTCTGAACTTATCACAAGCAAATACAACTGCTAAAAGTTCTTTTTCAGTAGTAGCATAATTTCTTTGAGCATTGTCTAGGGTCTTACTAGCATAATGGATAACATTTAATTTCTTATCAACTCTTTGCCCTAAAACAGCACCTACAGCATAATTGCTAGCATCACACATAATTTCAAAGTGTAAATTCCAATCAGGTGGCTGAACAATAGGTGCAAAGACTAATGCTTTCTTAAGTATTTCAAATGCTTCTACACAATCATCATCAAAGACAAATGGTATATCTTTTTGTAATAAATTAGTCAGAGGCCGAGAAAGTTTTGAGAAGTCCTTAATGAACCTCCTATAAAATCCGGCGTGACCAAGGAAACTTCTTATACCTTTGATGTCCTTGGGACATGGCATCTTTTCAATAGCATCAACCTTGGCTTTATCAACTTCAATACCTCTTTCAAAAACTTTATGCCCTAAGACAATACCTTCGTTAACCATAAAGTGGCACTTTTCCCAATTCAAGACAAGATTAGTTTCTTCACATCTCTGCAAAACTCCATCAAGATTGCTCAAGAAATCATCAAAATAAGATCCATAGACAGAAAAATCATCCATGAAAACCTCGCAAATATTTTCACAAAAGTCAGAGAATATAGCCATCATGCATCTTTGAAAGGTAGCAGGTGCATCACATAAACCAAAAGGCATACGTCTATAAGAAAAAGTACCAAAAGGGCATGTAAAAGTAGTCTTTGATTGATCTTTAGCCGACACAGGTATTTGAGAGAAACGAGAATAACCATCTAGAAATCAGTAATGTGTATGCTTGCATAATCTTTCTAGCATTTGATCGATAAAAGGTAAGGGGTAATGATCTTTCTTAGTAGCCTTATTTAATTTGCGGAAATCAATTACCATCCTATAACCTGTAATAATTCTTTATGGAATCAATTCATCTTTATCATTAGGAACAATAGTAATACCTCCCTTCTTAGGGACACAATGAACAGGACTTACCCACCGACTATCAGCAACGGGATAAATTATACCTGCCTCCAGAAGCTTTAGTATTTCTTTTCTTACCACTTCTTTCATTTTAGGATTCAGACGTCGTTGAGGATCACGAACTGGTTTGGCATCTGCTTCCAAATTTATTTTATGTTGACATAGAGTGGGACTAATGCCCTTCAGATCATCAAGAGTATATCCAATAGCAGCACAGTGCTTCTTCAGAGTTTTCAATAATCTTTCTTCTTCATGCTCTGAAAGGTTAGCACTAATAATAACATGATAAGCATATTTAAGATTATCAGGAAACAGTTTAATCTCAAACACAGGATCACCCTTAGGTGGAGGGGGATCCCTTAGGATTTCAACATGCAAATTGTGTTTCAGAATAGGTTCCTGTTTAAAGAATACTTCATCTATTTCCCTTCTTTCATCCATAAACATATCATTCTCATGGTCTAGCAAATATTGTTCTAAAGGATCACTAGGAGGTATGGCAATAGAAGCAAGACCAACAATTTCATCCTTACTAGGCAATTCTTCTTCACGGTGTTGTTTACTAAATTTAGAGAAATTAAACTCATGAGTCATATCATCTAAGCCGACAGTAACAGCATCCCTTATGCAATCTATGGTAGCATTAACAATATTTAAGAAGGGTCTACCAAATATAATGGGACAAAAGCTATCTTGTGGGGAACGAAGAACAAGAAAATCAGCAGGATATTTAGTTTTCCCACACAAGACTTCAACATCTCTAACAATTCCCATTGGTGAAATAGTATCTCTATTAGCAAGTTTAATAGTAACATCAATTTCTTCTAACTCAACAGGTGCAATGTCATGCATAATTTCGTTGTATAAGTCAATAGGTATTGCACTAGCACTAGCACCCATATCACATAAGCCATGATAACAATGATCTCCTATTTTAACAGAAATAACAGGCATGCCTACCACAGGTCTAGGTTTATCTGTATCACGGGGTTTAGCAATTCTAGCAGTTTCATTACAGAAGTAAATAACATGCCCATCTATATTATCAGACAAGAGATCTTTAACAGTAGCAATATTAGGTTCTACTTTAACTTGATCAGGAGGTGTATATGTTTTAATATTGCTTTTACGAACCATAGTTGAAGCTTTAGCATGATCCTTTATCCTAACAGGGAAAGGTGGTTTCTCAACATAACAAGTGGGAACAATAGGATCATTATAAGTGACAATCTTTTCTTCAACTTTAATAGGTGCAGCCACTTTTACTTCTATGGGAGGATGATATTTAAACCACTTATCCTTAGGGAGATCAACATAAGTAGCAAAAGATTCATAGAAAGAAGCTACTATCTCAGAATCAAGTCCATATTTAGTGCTAAACTTACGGAAAATATTGGTATCCATAAAATATTTAACACAATCAAACTTAGGTGTCATACCTGACTCCTTACCTTTGTCGAGATCCCAATCTTCAGAGTTGCGTTTAATTCTATCCAATAAATCCCATCTAAAATCAATAGTCTTCATCATAAAAGAGCCATCACAAGAAGTATCGAGCATGGTGCGATTATTTTCAGAAAGCTGAGCATAATTTTTTTGAAGAATTGTTTCTCTTGGGAGCTCATGATTGGGGCATGAATATAACATTGATTTAAGCCTCCCCCAAGCTTGAGCGATGCTTTCTCCTTCGCGAGGCCAAAAATTATATATATAATTGCGGTCACGATGAACAAGATGCATAGGGTAATACTTTTGATGAAATTCCAATTTCAATCTTCTATAATTCCATGATCTCGTATCATCACATAGCCTATACCATATCAATGCATCTCCCTTCAAAGATAAAGGGAAGACCTTCTTCTTAGCAACGTCATTGGGTATACCTGCAAGCTTAAATAATCCACAAACTTCATCCACATATATTAGGTGTTCATCAGGATGCTTTGTTCCATCTCCTGTAAAAGGATTAGCTAGCAGTTTTTCTATCATACCCGAAGGATACTCATAAGGAATTTCATTTTCAATAGGTTCAGTAGGTTGAGGAGAAACTCTTTGCTCTACTGGTCGGGGTGAAGATACCCCGAACAAGCCCCTCAGAGGATTACTTTCCATAGTAACAAGTGACAGTAAATTTCAGCACATTATATAAATTTTTCCTTACCAAATTCCACCTACCAAAGGCGCTTCACTCCCCGGCAACGGCGCCAGAAAAGAGTCTTGATGACCCACAAGTATAGGGGATCTATCGTAGTCCTTTCGATAAGTAAGAGTGTCAAACCCAACAAGGAGCAGAAGGAAATGATAGGCGGTTTTCAGCAAGGTATTCTCTGCAAGTACTGAAATAAGTGGTAACAGATAGTTTTGTGATAAGATAATTTGTAACGAGCAACAAGTAAAAAAGTACATAAAGTGCAGCAAGGTGGCCCAATCCTTTTTGTAGCAAAGGACAAGCCTGGACAAACTCTTATATAAGGAAAAGCGCTCCCGAGGACACATGGGAATATCGTCAAGCTAGTTTTCATCACGTTCATATGATTCGCGTTCGGTACTTTGATAATTTGACATGTGGGTGGACCGGTGCTTGGGTGCTGTTCTTACTTGAACAAGCATCCCACTTATGATTAACCTCTATTGCAAGCATCCACAACTACAACAAAAGTATTAAGGTAAACCTAACCATAGCATGAAACAAATGGATCCAAATCAGCCCTTACGAAGCAACGCATAAACTAGGCTTTAAGATTCTATCACTCTAGCAATCCATCATCTACTTATTACTTCCCAATGCCTTCCTCTAGGCCCAAATAATGGTTAAGTGTTATGTAGTCGACGTTCACATAACACCACTAGAGGAGAGACAACATACATCTCATCAAAATATCGAACGAATACCAAATTCACATGACTACTAATAGCAAGACTTCTCCCATGTCCTCAGGAACAAAATTAACTACTCACAAAGCATAAACATGTTCATAATCAGAGGTGTAATAATATGCATAAAGTATCTGAACATATGATCTTCCACCAATTAAACCAACTAGCATCAACTACAAGGAGTAATTAACACTACTAGCAACCTACTACCACCAATCCTGGACTTGGAGACAAGAATTGGATACAAGAGATGAACTAGGGTTTTGAGATGAGATGGTACTGATGAAGATGTTGATGGAGATTGCCCTCTCCCGATGAGAGGAGCATTGGTGATGACGATGGCGATGATTTCCCCCTCCGGGAGGGAAGTTTCCCCGGCAGAACAGCTCTGCCGGAGCCCTAGATTGGTTCCGCCAAGGTTCCGCCTCGTGGCGGCGGAGTTTCGTCCCGAAAGGTTGCTTCTTCTTTTTTTTCTCGACGAAAGACTTCATATAGGAGAAGATGGTCATCGGAGAGACACCAGGGGCCCACGAGGTAGGGGGCGCGCCCTAGGGGGGGGGCGCCCCCACCCTCGTGGAAAGGGTGTGGGCCCCCTGGTCTTCATATTTGGCGAGGATTTTTCATTATTTATTATAAGATATTCCGTGGAGTTTCAGGACTTTTGGAGTTGTGCAGAATAGGTCTCTAATATTTGCTCCTTTTCCAGCCCAGAATTCCAGCTGCCGGCATTCTCCCTCCTTATGTAAACCTTGTAAAATAAGAGAGAATATCCATAAGTATTGTGACATAATGTGAAATAACAGACCATAATGCAATAAATATCGATATAAAAGCATGATACAAATGGACGTATCAACAACTCAAGCCGAATACCAGCCCGCCCCACCTCATTATAAAGGCAGAGATAAAACAGCTTGTGGTCATACATATGACCTTCGGCAGGACCTGAACAATAGAGCATGACATACAAGATCGATATACGGATCACGAGGACATACCTCGACACGTGACGATGGCTATCTCTATCTATTCGGACGTGAAAAACCTTGTCATGCGCGGGCCGAAAACTGCAGACAGTCTCCATCAGAGCTATGTCGCGATGTGGACCAATATAGAGGCGCCACACACCCTCTTTGCTTCACCGGCGAAGTAATGGAGCATGAATTCCCAAAAGGGTTTAAACCCGTGAATATTGAATCATACGACAGAACAACTGATCCTGCGGTGTGGATTGAGGATTTTATTCTCCACATTCATATGGCTCGTGGAGATGACCTCCATGCCATCAAATACCTCCCATTAAAACTTAAAGGGCCAGCTTGGCACTGGTTAAACGGTCTGCCTGAAAACTCTATTGGCAGCTGGGAGGATTTGGAAGAAGCCTTCCGCGACAACTTCCAAGGTACATATGTTCGGCCACCAGATGCCGATGACTTAAGCCATATAGTTCAACAGCCTGGAGAGTCAGCCAGGAAATTCTGGACTAGGTTCCTAACTAAAAAGAACCAGATCGTGGACTGTTCAGATGCCGAAGCCCTAGCAGCCTTCAAACACAGCATCCATGACGAATGGCTAGCCCGTCACCTTGGCCAAGAAAAGCTGAAGTCTATGGCAGCCCTCACGACACTCATGACCCGCTTTTGTGCGGGTGAGGATAGTTGGCTGGCCCGTAGCAAGAACAATGCAAATGATGTCAGCACCCCTGAAGTTAGAAATAGTAACGACAAATCTCGATGCAATAAACACAAGCGTCGAAACAACAATGACAACACCGATGACACGGCGGTTAATGCCGGATTTAGTGGCTCTAAGTCCGGTCAGTGGAAGAAGCCGTTCAAAAAGAACAATTCGGGCTCATCCATCTTGGACCGTATACTCGATCGCCCGTGCCAGATCCATGGCACCCCAGATAAACCGCCCAATCATACCAACAGAGATTGTTGGGTTTTTAAACAGGCCGACAAGCTAAATGCCGAAAGCAAGGAGAAGGGATCACAAAGCGAGGACGATGTTGAGGAGCCCCGGCTACCGAACACTGGGAGACAGAAGAAATTTCCCCCTCAGGTCAAAACGGTGAACATGATATATGCTACCCACATCCCCAAGAGGGAGCGCAAACACGCGCTCAGGGACGTCTACGTGATAGAGCCAGTCACCCCAAAATTCAACCCATGGTCGTCATGTCCGATCACTTTTGATTGTCGGGATCATCCGACCAGTATCCGTCATGGCGTTTTAGCCGCACTGGTCCTCGACCCAATCATTGATGGATTCCACCTGACGCGAGTCCTCATGGATGGTGGTAGCAGCCTCAATCTGCTCTATCAGGACACAACGCACAAAATGGGCATCAATCCATCATGGATCAAACCCACAAAAACTACCTTTAAAGGAGTCATTCCAGGTGTAGAGGCCCGCTGTACGGGCTCAATCACACTAGAGGTTGTCTTCGGATCGCCGGACAACTTCCGAAGCGAGGGTTAATCTTCGATATTGCCCCCTTCCGCAGCGGCTATCACGCACCGCTCGGACGAACCGCGTTTGCTTGTTTCAACATAGTGCCACACTATGATTACCTCAAGCTCAAGATGCCCGGACCGCGTGGCGTCATAACAGTTAATGGAAACACGGAACGCTCCCTCCGTATTGAGGAGCACACCGCTGCCTTAGCAGCAGAAGTGTAGAACAACCTTTTTAAGCAGAACATCGATTCGGCGGCCGAGCACCCGGACACTGCCAAGAGAGTCCGGACCACTCTGCAGCAGGATAGCCCAGCTCGTCAGGAGCTTGACTAGCAATTTGGCCTCCGTCCCAGTCCCGATCAAGTAGCGGTGTTCGTACCGCGCGTACATAATTACACACTCAAGATACCATGGGCATAGACGGAGGCATAACTAGCCTGTGATCCACAATACGGCTCGACCACTCCCGGACACACATACTCTCACTGTTTCCTCTTCTCCTTTTCAGGTTTTCTCTCCACAGGTTGCCCCTGGTGGCCCAATCACCGGTCCTTTCAAAGGATAAATATACCAAGATGGCACGGAGCACAGCCATACATGGGAATTTCTTAGGTGGTTTCTTCAACAATCCCTCTGCCTGTTTTCAGGACCCACACGTAGCTCTCTCTTGGTCATGGCTTAGCCCGTTGCTTATTGCACTATTTGTATCAATGCGCTTCAACGTATTAATCAAAACTATAACGGAAACAGTTTGCGGCCCAAATTCCGCGACCTTGGCTCATTACCTTGCTCTTTTATGTTTTCCTTTTTTTCTTATTGATAATCTTATCAGGTAGCGCCCATACACTTTGGTACGTTCTAATTTGCCAGGGGCTTCATAGCACCCCACAACACGGCAACAAAGTCTGAACACTTTCCACTATTCGGCACCCCAAATTTAGCACTATATGCACTAGCTCTGGATCATGTCTTTGGTCAATAGTTGGGTTGCCCGACTCCTGTGCTTGCTACCTTATGTTCCGCTATATCGGCTAAGGTAGTAAAGGGAGAACTACTGCGATTGTGCCCTGGTTTACCTGGGTGAGCACGTCAGTAGAGAAAGCTGAAAACTGACTGTCATGATGCGGCGAGAGCCGGTCAGCTCTTCGGAGGTGTCAAATCGTTAGAGATTTTTTCCGCATTACGCGAGGGATTGGTACTTGCCCGATCTGGTTTTTATAGCTTCCTGGTTCGAATACCAGGGGCTGCGCCTAAATTTTTATCGTCAAACTCCTATGGCTAAGTGAGGGTATTCAAGCCGAATAGTCTGATTGCCTGGTTCGTTGCGCTAAACACCTCCTTGGACCAAACAATTGGATCAAGAGTGTTTAGATTTTATATCCCGAACACCCCCGTACTTCCTATGTGGGGGCAGAAGCCGGCGACTAGCCAACTCTCAGATTTCACACAACACGGCCGCACAGGAGGTGAATTTTTTTAAAACAAACATTATATTACATAAAAAAGTTTGTTTCATTATACAAGGCAGAGACAACATGAATATATTCATTCGAATATAATGTCTTGCGCACATTGCGTCGCCACAATGCGGGACCCCTCCAGAACGTCTTCAAAATACCGCTCCGACGTGTGGTGCTCCTTGCCTTCAGGTGGCCGCTCATTCACAAGCTTGACGGCATCCATCTTCGCCCTCCACACCTTGATGCGGGCGAAGGCCATGCGTGCACCCTCGATGCAGGCCGACCTCTTGACGATGTCCAGCCGAGGGCAGGCACCTACCAACCGCTTCACTAGTCCGAAGTAGCTGCTGGGTATAGCTTCGGCAGGCCACAACCGGATTACTAAATCCTCCATGGCCAGTTCGGCCACCCTATGCAGCTCGACCAGCTGTTTTAGCTGATCGGTGAAGGGCACCAGATGTTCTGGCGCAAGGTATTGTGAACAGAACAGCTTCTCCATCGAGATCCCTTCTTTGTCTCGGAAGAACTCTGCAGCATCGGACACGCTGCGCGGCAGATCCGCAAATGCCCCTGGAGAACTCCGAATCCGGGTTAGTAGGAATACTTCTCATTCACATATTTTCTTTGCATACTAAATGCCTTACCCACCGCGATCTTCTTGGCCTCCTGGATCTCTTGGAGGGCACCTTGGGCTTCAACCCGGGCTGCTTCCACGCTTTGGCGAGCCTTTGAGAGTTCGGCCTCTCGAGCCGAAACATCACCCTCCAAGGCCTCATACTTCTTCATAGCATCTTGGAGCTCTTTCTGGACCTTGTTCAGGTTGGCCTTAAGCTTCTTACGAGCGGCCTGCTCCTTGACAGCCTCCCCCTCGGCTTTGGCCAGGGCCTTTTTAAGGGCCTCGACCTCGGTCGTCGCTCCTACACATATCATGACACTACAGTCAATATGCATCATTCATTCTTTCCGAATATATAGCAAGTCACTACATACCTTGTTGGTCTTCCAGCTGCTTCCTCGCCTGGTCGAGCTCCTCCTCGACCCGCTCCAGTCTCTGCTTTAGTCCGGAGACTTTGGCAGTGTATGAGGTCGCGGCCAGCAGTGACCCCTGCTTATTCACATCAGACACATTTTGGTTAGTTTCCTGCGAAATTTAATTGATCCTCTGTCCGGTTTTTCTTTCTGAACACCGGGCAGTGTCTTAGGGGCTACTGTCTATATTGGAATTTTCTTGGTTAACACCGCTTACCTCAAAACATGTCAGCAGGCCACTGCAGGCTTCGATCAGTCCGCTCTGACGGACTGAACCTTCACAATCACCGTACCCATAAAGGATACAGTGTTCTTCCACAATGGAAGCACCCCGTAGCGCTTCCAATAGATTATCCGGCGCCTCTGGTTGGACAGAGGTCACCGGCGGGACGGGCACGGATCCTTCTCTTGAAGGAGGCTGCTTGTCGGATTCCGGGGCCGTATGGGTCTCCGTATCCGTGCTCGGATGAGGGCCGAACTGAGCACGGCCCCCATCGTCAGTCTCCATGGGGGTCTGTTCCCCCATGTGTCCGGTGACCGAGGTTTCGCCCTTCGGCACCACCATGACGGCCTCCTGAACCTCTCCCAGGCTTGGGAAGGTCCTTTGGGACAACACCTCGTCGTCTCCCTTGGCCTTGGGAGAGTAAGCGGCCGGCGGTGTCTCGCTGGCCATTGCCTTTGAATCCAACGAGCCTCTTGATGAGGATCGCTGGGAGCTATCATGGGCTGGACTGCAATAACATGATTAACCATATAAAATACCATAAGGTGGAAAGGCCGGATAAATGGATGTGTGCGGGTTCTTAGTACTCACGATGCGGCCAAGGGCTTGTTCCGGGGGCGTCACTCCGGATTATTGTCGATGTCCCACACGGAGTTGTTCGCGAGAGGGCCTTTCCCCTTCTTGGGCGCCTCCGCCTCCAGATTTATGGAGGCCGCCCTCTTCTTCCTGCCCCCATCAGGGGAGAGTCGCTCTCCTCCTCCTCCTCATCATCTTCGTCTTCGGCGATGGAGGAGCGGGTCTTGTCTTTGGACGTCATGTCCGAAGCGCCCTTGCGGCAGGGGCTACTCCGGACCCCCTTAGCCTTCTTCTCCGGCACCGTATAGGGCGCCGGCACCAGCATCTTCACCAGGCGCAGGATGATTGGTTCCTCGGGTAGCGGAGCTAGACACCGAATCCGCTTCGCCCTCTCCATCCATTCCTGAAGAAGCAATGATAATAAAAGTTCAGATATCCTCCTTGAAACAAGCAAGTAGAGGATGCGTTAAAGGCTTACCTCGTTGGCGGGGTGGGTAATGTCGTGCCCGCGGTCCGAACCTATGGCAGGCGGCGTCTTGTTGCCTTTGAAGAGCAACTTCCAGGCGTCTTCGTGAGTGGTTCCGAAGAGCCTTTCCAGAGTTTGGTGCTTCTTCAGATTGAACTCCCATCAAGGGCGGCTTTGGCTTTGGCATGGGAGGATCCAGCGAACTAGCATCACTTGGATTACATCGACGAGCTTAATATTATTATCCACCATGCTTTGAATGCATGTTTGCAGTGCTATTAGCTCGTCCAATGAAGACCAATTCGGGCTCTTCTCAATCCAGGAGGTGAGCCGCATTGGAGCTCCAGAGTTGAATTCGGCAGCCGCGGCCCAGGTGGCACCGCGGGGTTCTGTGATGTAGAACCACAATTTTTGCCATTCCTTGTCAGTCTCCACGAAAGTGCCTTTTTGCCAGGAGACATTGGTCAGCTTGCTGACCATGGCGCCTCCGCACTCCGCGTGCTGGCCATCCACCACCTTCGGCTTCACGTTGAAGACCTTGAGCCACAACCCGAAGTGGGGTTGGATGCGGAGGAATGCCTCACACACGATAATGAATGCTGAGATGTTGAGGAAAGAGTTTGGGGCTAGATCATGGAAGTCTAGCCCGTAATAGAACATCAGCCCGCGGACGAAAGGGTGGAGTGGAAACCCTAACCAGCGGACGAAATTAGGGAGGAAAACCACCCTCTCATTGGGATTCGGTGTAGGGACGACTTTCCCCTTGGTCAGAAGACGGTGGGCGATTTCCTTCGCCAGATACCCGGCCGCCCGAAGCTCAGTGATGTCCTTTTCCTTGACGGAGGAGGCCATCCACTTGCGTTGACCTTCGAATCCGGACATGGTTGAGTGCTTGCTCGAGTTGGGAAAGATGAGAACTTGGGCACTGGAGTTCAAGGGTGGAAGGGTAGAGGAAGAAGGCGTGGGAGGAGAAAGGGAGTCCTTATCCCCTTATAAAGACGGTAAAATATTGAACGCCGCCCCACTCACCTTAAAAATCGCCTATTCCCAAGGGCTGTATAAACGACACGGTTGGATTACCCACGCCCGTATTGATGAGAATCCCGCAATAAGGGGGACATGATCTCTGCTTTGACAAGACGTGCCAATGGAAACCGCATCTCGAAACACGGAACGACAGACAAAAACGGTTCGATATGATGACCGGACAGACGTGATGTCATCTTGCAAAAAGTTGTCAACAGATGGGATTCGTGAAATATTATACTCTCCGCAGCTGTGTGTGTGGTACTTTTGTTGCAGATCCGGACACGTTCGTTTCATTCGAAGACTATCTTGGAGTATTCAGAAAGGGGAACCCGCCTTGCAACACTAAAGATAATTTGCGCGCCGCACACCTCGTCATTGAAGCCTGGTTCAGGGGCTACTGAGGGAGTCCTGGACTAAGGGGTCCTCGGATGTCCGACCTATTGGATACGGGCCGGACTAATGGGCTGTGAAGATACAAAGACTGAAGACTCTGCCTGTGTCCGGATAGGACTCTCCTTAGCGTGGAAGGCAAGCTTGGCGATCCAATGTGAAGATTCCTTTATCTATAACCGACCTTATGTAACCCTAGATCCCTCCTGTGTCTATATAAACCGGAGGGCTAGGTCCGTAGACACATCCTCGTAATCATAGTCAAGCTAGACTTTTAGGGTTTAGCCATTACGATCTCATGGTAGATCAACTCTTGAAATACTCATATTCATCAAGATCAATCAAGCAGGAAGTAGGGTATTACCTCCATCGAGAGGGCCCGAACCTGGGTAAACATTGTGTCCCCTGTCTCCTGTTACCATCGACCTTAGACGCACAGTTCGGGACCCCCTACCCGAGATCCATCGATTTTGACACCGACAGTCTACAAATCACAAAATTTTCAAACAAAAATTTCACACATACGTATTGAATACATGCACAGATTTTTTTAACTTTCAGATATGTTTTTGAAAAAAAGTACCAAGCTCCAGGAGCTAGGTTTCCATACGTATGCACTCATGGATAACTCCATACTTTACATAGCAAACCAGAATAGTTGAACAAGGTTCGCTATCACTATACCGAGAGAATCTTGAATGAATTCAAAAATTGATGCACTGTTTGGATGGGCAAAAAACACCCATCTTTTGTGTATACTGGAGATAAAAGGAGTGTAATAAAAGCTCATGGAAGTAGACATCGGCATTTTAAGAAGCTTTTGAAGAAATTGGAAAATTTCTACATTTTGGTATCCTTGAAACTACAAGACCCTACAAGAATACACTAATGCACAAATAGCCTAACTAAAGAACATACAAAATGTCACTGTGCCCAATGATGAAACATGCAAACCATGTCTATTTTTTTTCAAAAAGGCATCACAATAGCATATGTGACTTGTCATTCAATTGATCCATCAGAAATTCCATTTATTAGTCTTTGAAAACAGGACTGAAAGCTTACTAGAAATGATCATCAAACCTTGCATCCCTCAATAGAAATACATAGTCAAATACACCCTCTTCCACGATAACAACATACTCTAGAATAGATCAAGATAAAAGTTCTGATGATGATCTTCTCCCAAATATAAATTCAATATGATTCAATGGTCTTGCAGTAAAGAACTACTATCTCCTGTGTTGTCACATGACTCCATCCTGACTTGATAAGATGTGTTATGTGAATAATAATGAAGGGACCATTTGGTAGCATTATATCGGGATCATGTGTGAAGGACATGTTTATGTCCATGCATAGATATATCTACATTGGAAGTAATAAATACACTAACACATATATAGAAAAATGAATTTATATGTGTAGGGCCAAGCACAACACAACAACTTCTTTTTGCATGGACCACAAATAAATTTGTAGGATAAGTGTATCTATCTACCGTTACTCTTGTATGGCATTTAGCTACATATTACTAAAATTAGGATCATCTTGTTGGCAAATGTAGCATGCAATTTCAAAAAAAATACACCGCTCATGCAAGATCTATCTAGGATATGCATAGCAACGACAGGGGAGAGTATGTCTACGTACCCTCGTAGACCATAAGCGGAAGCATTTCACAATGCGGTTGATGTAGTCGAACTTTCTTCGCACTCCACCGATCGAGTATCGAACATACGACACCTCCGAGTTCTACACACGTTCAGCTCGATGACGTCTCTCGCCTTCTTGATTCAATAAGGTGTCGAGGAAGTAGATGAGTTCCGTCAGCACGACGGCGTGGTGACAATGATGGTGAAGTGATTCTCGCAGGGCTTCGCCTAAGCACCGCAAAACTATGACCGGGGTTGTAAACTGCGGAGGGGGCACCACACACGGCTAACAATTGTTGGTGTGTGTTCTAGGCAGCCCCTCCCCCCACACACATATATATAGGTGGGAGGGGGAGGAGGGGAAGCTAGGGGCGCCCTAGGGTTGGCCGACGCCCCCTAGGGGCCCTGCCTTGCCCTGCGCCCCACTTTCCATGTATGCATAAAGGGGAAGGAAAGAGGGGGTGAGGGAAGGAAGTGAGAATCCTAATCCACACTTTCCTTTCCCCTCCCCCTTTCCTTCTCCTCCTCCTATAGCCTTATAGGGTGCACCAGCCCCTTGTGGGTTGGTGTGTTCCTTCATAAGGCCCACATGGCCCATAGGACTACCGGGGGTATCTGGAACACCTTTCGGTGACCCGATAAGTACCCGATACCCTCCGGAACACTTCCGGTGTTCAAATACCATCATCCTATATATCAATCTTTACCTCTCGACCATTTCATTCTCTGGTTAGCGAGTCTTCTTTAATTCTTCTAAAGCCTGACCTTGAACAGATCTTCATGACCCGCCATAAGAAAAGATGACGTCATGTTATTAAATTCAGAAAAAACCACATGACGTCATAACGGATCTTTGCATTAACTAGCCATTCCGAAAATCGAGGCGCCCCTCATGCTATAGTACTTATTATGCCCCTCGATCTTCGCACATGCCGTTTCACTGTTCCATCTCTTCATTTATAAATAGGCGTGGTAGGCCCACCTTTTTCACTTTTTACCCCCGTCACCTCCTCTTCTTTTTCTTCTTTCTCGCACCGTCCGTCGCAACCGGAGCTTCGCTGCCCCAGCCAAACTTCACCAGGAACTCCGTCAAGGCCGCTGCATCGACCTGTGGGGACCAGAGATCTGCGGCGCTCATCCACTCTTCACCAACACCATCAGGTATCATTCTTCCCCTTACCCATATCCACATTAGGGCACCGAAGTTCATAGAGTTGATCGGCTTTTATCCAAGTTCATCCAGTTTGCGTGTAGAACCCATACTTCAATCCAAAAATGCTATGAGAATAACGCAGTTGCAGTTTGGCCTTCAACTTGCATCTAGAATAGTTCCTTCCTTTTCAAAATCAACACATAGCCTGCAAGTTCTTCCACTTCTGCACTCTAGGTTTAGCAAATATTCACCTTTTCTAAATTGTTGTAGATCCGTGAATATAGCTGTAATCTACGAAACTTGTTTGCCCCATTCTAGCAAAATTTCACAACCTTGGATCTGTAAATAATTGACCCACCCTTCATTGTTTGGGCGGCTTAATAATGAATTTATAACCCGCCAAGAATTCCAAAGCTCCTTCTTTCAGTTAACCCGCCAACATGTTGCCGGCTCATACTTTCATAGCTTAACCCGCCATATTCTCATCACTTGATAATTACTCCACCCCATGGCTAGGGCGGCTCAGAATTCCTTAATAGTTCATCGTAATATGTAGTTTTTATCCACAACTATCTCATTATTGCTGAAATAACATATAATCACTTGGGCGGCTTACCATTGCAATTTTAACCCGGCATACTCTTACTCCTTGGTTGCAGCCTTTTAACCCGGTCAATCATGACTAAGACTCCCACTTCTTGCGATTAGGTTGTTTCTAGAGTCTCCGAGCTCTCACTGAATGAGTATATGGACATGGGGGTCTTGCCGGCTAAAGATGTTATCCACTGGCGGTTCTGGGTCCTGAAACTACTGCTCAACCCAAAGAGGGTGAAATTGTCATTTTTTTGGATCACCTCCTTCGTGGCTTTTCACTGCCTGGGTCAAAATTCTTCTGAGATGCTCTGCATTCCTACAACCTTCACCCCAAGACATTGGTCCCAACTCCGTCTCCAGTCTATGCCACTTTCAAGTGTACTGCGAAGTGTTTCTTCAAGAAGAACCCACCGTTGACCTCTTTCGAGAGTACTTTTATATCAACCGCCAGACTAAAATGTTAGATGGGCCCAGTCTTGAGCTTGGAGGCGTTTCCATCCAGAGGTGGAGAGATGTAACCTTTTCCTCAGGCGCACTACCCAGCCATCCCAAGGATTGGAACTATACCTCGTTCTATTGCAGGGACACCTCCCCAGCTGGAGAAAACCACATGTCGGGTTATCGCCCCTACCAGCTCACCACCAACAGCGTTCTTCCAGGTCGATTGACTGCCATAGAGCGCGCCCAGTATGCCCCTGCTTTTTTCAAAGATAAGGGCTTTGATTGCCAACGGATTAACTAGAGTTGATTTGGTCCGCTGTTGGGTTGCATGGTGGATTTTACCGCTGAGCCGGCGCAACGGCTTAATGTGCCAATATACTGGTGACACTAAGGACCCGTAGCGTTATAATCAAACACATTTAACTGATAGAGAGATCAATGACATAGTTAAAACACTGCTTGGGGAATCTCTGGAAGCTTGTAGCAAAAAAAGGATTGAATACTTTCTGCGCTCTTAACCCGTCTCCGGATGTAAGTATTTTGAACAAAACTTTATCTTGTTTATCTATCTCTTGTACTTCATATTTATAACCTCTCACTCATATATGTATACAGGCCAACTCTTCTTTCTGGAAAAAGAAACTAATAGCTGCCCCGCCCACAAAGAAGACCAAAGTAACAAAGTCTCTTGGCACGGGTCACCGTAAAAAACAAACAGTAGAAGGGCTTCTCGAGCTAGATGAGTCGGAGGTAGAACTTGATTCCCTTGGTCTTCTTTTTATGCAACTTATTGATGGTGATTCCTCTCAGGACGAAGTGGAGACAAGCCATGCCGGTGAAGCAGAGGTAACTACTATCTCATCCGACTTAGAATCTTTGCTAAGAAAGAAAACAAGGCGGCTCATCCAAAAAGTAAGATTTCCACGCCCTCTTGATCATTTGGACCCCAACTTTCTTTTGAAGAAACAACAGCATGAGTCAAGGCGCCTGACCCGGAGTAGCGGAAATGAAGACCTTATGACCGGCTTATCCGACACGCCAGCTCCTCGGAAACATCACAATGAGGTACCTCATAGCCCGACTCTATCGCTTCCACAAGCCGGTCTCATACGTCAACCTCTGAATCCTTCTTACTCAAACTATCAGGGGACACCTCCGTCATCTGGCGATTCAATTGGAACACAGCTTCCTACCTTCGTTGTCCCTCAAGGGTAAGTATTTTCATTTGTTGATAAAGATTTGCTTGTCACATACTTATATAGTTGCATATCCTTGTCATAGGGCCAAGGCCAAAGCTGGCAAAAAACAGAAGGTAGGTGATTCTTCCAAGGCCCCCGAGGCTTCTGAGCTGGAGAAGCAGGTGCTAGAGACCCCTGATGTCCCAATCCAGAACCCTGAAGATGTCAGCGTTCTGGGAACCAGGGTACCTAGACTTGTCTGCCTGCGGCCCATGGCATGGCTCGATCGATGGCCTGGTATGGCCCATCTACAAGACCGCCAAGACAAGACCCTCGCGAGGGGACAAGCCTCGCGAGGCGGACGACGCCAAGACCTCCCAAGGGAGTGGCCTCCCTAGGAGACCTCCCGAGGAGCAGAGATTTCTATGCAGGCCCCCAACCTCATGAGGTTGCGATGACACAAGCTGTGATGATGATTGCTCCCTGACTATAGCGCCAGAAAACTCGTGTCTGCTAGGACTACATCGGTATTTCCCCAAAGAGGAAGGGATGATGTAGCACAACGAAGGTAGGTATTTCCCTCAGTGATGAAACCAAGGTTATCAAACTAGTAGGAGAACCAAGCAACACAACGTAAACAACACCTGCACACAAATAACAACACCTCGCAACCCGACGCGTTAAAGAGATTGTCAATCCCTTTCGGGTAACGATGCCAGAAATTTGTAGTAGATTGAAATAATAGATCGTAAATAAAATAAAGTGCAGCAAAGTATTTTTGTATTTTTGGTTTAACAGATCTGAATTAAAATGCAAAGGAAAAGTAGATCGCAAGCAAATATATGAGAAAGAAGACCTGGGGGCCGTAGGTTTCACTAGTGGCTTCTCTCAAGAAAGATAGCAAACGGTGGGTAAACAAATTACTGTTGGGAAATTGATAGAACCTCAAATAATTATGATGATATCCAGGCAATGATCATTACATAAGCATCATGTCCAAGATTAGTAGACCAACTCCTGCCTGCATCTACTACTATTGCTCTACACATCGACCGCTATGCAGGATGCATCTACTGTATTAAGTTCATGGAAAAACTGAGTAGTGCAATAAGCACGATGACATGATGTAGACAAGATCTATCTATGTAGAGATAGACCCCATCATTTTATCCTTAGTAGCAACGATACAAACGTGTCGATTCCCTTTCTATCATTGGAATCAAGCACCGTAAGATCGAACCCACTACCGACCACCTCTTCCCATTGCAAGATAAATAAATCAAGTTGGCTAAACAAAACACAAATATCAGAGAAGAAATACGAGGCTATAAGAGATCATGCATATAAGAGATCAAAATAACTCAAATAACTTTCATGGATATAAAAATATATGACTGATCATAAACTCAAAGTTCATCAGATCCCAACAAACACACCGCAAAAAGAGTTACATCATATGGATCTCCAAGAGACCGTTGTATTGAGAATTCAATGAGAGAGAGAAAGCCATCTAGATACTAACTACGGAACCGAAGGTCTACAAAGAACTACTCACGCATCATCGAAGAGGCACCAATGGAGGTGGTGAACCCCATCCGAGATGGTGTCTAGATTGGATCTGGTGGTTCTGGACTCTGCGGTGGCTGGATGAATATTTTGTTGACGCTTCTAGGGTTTTAGTATTTTTGGGGTATTTATAGAGCAAAGAGGCGGTCCGAGGGCACCCGAGTTGGGCACAACCCACCAGGGCGCGCCTGGGCCTCCTGACACGCCCTGGTGGGTTGTCCCCTCCTCGGGACTCCCCCCAGGTGCAACCAGGGCCCAACATGTTCCTTCTGGTCCATAAAAAATCTCCATAAAGTTTCATGGCATTTGGACTCCGTCTGATATTAATTTTCTCCGGTCTAAAAAACACGGAAAAAGCAGGAACTGGCATTTGGCACTATTTCAATATGTTAGTACCAAAAATGATATAAAATGATTATAAAATATCCAAGATTGATAATATAACAGCATGGAATAATCAAAAATTATAGATACGTTGGAGACGTATCAGCATCCCCAAGCTTAACTCCTACTCGTCCTCGAGTAGGTAAGTGATAAAAACATAATTTTTGCTGTGGAGTGCTGTTTAACATGTCATATCATATTCTTTTATTTATAGCATGGACATTTGGACTTTTTATGTGATTCAAAGCAATAGTCTAGTTTTGACATAATAATTTAGATACTCAAGCATATCAACAAGCAACCATGTCTTTCAAAATATCAATGCTAAAATAAGTTATCCCTAGCCCATCATGCTCAAACATTGATCCATTCATGAAACACACTCGAATATTAGCTACACCCAATACTTAAGTACGATCATATTGCCTCCTAGTTGGTGCTTTTTAGAAGAGAATATGGAGACTCAAATTTCAAAATAAAAATTGCTTAAAGTAAAAGAAAGGCCCTTCGCAGAGGGAAGTAGGGATTTGTAGAGGTGCCAGAGCTTAAAGCAAAAAATTAAGAGATAAAAACATTTTGGGAGGTGTATCCATCCCACCAACGAAAATGACTTAGAGTTCCCAATACTTTCCAAGCATAGATATATCATAGGCGGTTCCAAAATAGAAAATAAAGTTTATTCCTTTTTCCACCATAACTTTCACTTTCCATGGCTAACCGTATCCATGGGTGCCCTCCATACCAACACTTTCCAAGGAATTTATTATTTGAAAACATAAAGTAAATTCATTTTTTTGCATTTCAGGACTGGGCATCCCTAATACCTTTGCCTTACTCTCGTGCAATGACAAGTGAATAAACACTCGTCTTGAGAATAACACATCTAGCATGGAAAATATTAGCCACCCCTCACCGCTCCGCGAGCGAAACAAACACACAAAAGAGAAGCTTATTTTTGAAAATTAGAGATGGCACATGCAAATTTGCTTAGAACGGCAAAAGAATACTGCATATAGGTAGATATAGTGGACTCATGTGGCAAAACTGGGTTAAGGGTTTTGGATGCACAAGTAGTGATCATACTTAGTGCAAAATGAAGGCTAGCAAAAGATTGGGAAGCGACCAACTAAGAAACGGATAATCTCATAAGCAAGCATTAAGCATAAATAACACCGAATAATGCACCACAAGTAGGATATAATTTTCATTGCATGACTATTGAATTTTGTACTTGCATAGGGAATCACAAACCTTAACACCAATATTCTTACTAAAGCATAAGTACTCATCAAGATGACTCACATATCACATCATCATATCTCAAAACTATTACTAAGAATCAACTTTATTTTGTCCAATTATCTTCATGACATTTTTTCTTTTTTATCCTTCTTGGATATCTATCACTTTGGGACTAATTTTCATGTGTTGCTTTTCATAAGCTCAAACAAATATAAGTGAAGATCATGAGCATAACAATTTTTCTTTCTCTCAAAATAATTTAAGTGAACCAAGAGAGAATTTCTTCAAAATTTTACTAACTCTCAAATAAATCTAAGTGAAGCAAGAGAGCATTTCTTCAAAAATACTAAGCACACCGTGCTCAAAAAGATATAAGTGAAGCACTAGAGCAAGTCCTAGCTCATAAAAGATGTAAGTGAAGCATAGAGAACAATTCTAACAAGTCATGACATAATTTTGGCTCTCTCAAATAGGTGTGTCCAGCAAGGATTGATGACTTAAAACAAAACAAAAAAAGAAGCAAAGACACATATCATACAAGACGCTCCAAGCAAAACACATATCATGTGACGAATAAAAATAAAGTCTCAAGTAAAATACCGATGGTCGTTAGAAGAAAGAGGGGATGCCACTCAGGGGCATCCCCAAGCTTAGTTGGTTGCTCATTCTTGGATAATAGCTTGGGATGCCGGGGCATGCCCAAGCTTAGGCTCTTCTATCCTTCTTTCATCCATCATAAGATAACCCAAAGCTTGAAAACTTCAATCACACAAAACTCAACAAAACCTTCGTGAGATCCGTTAGTATAAGAATGATAAATCACTACTACAAGTGTTGTATCAAACCAATTCATATTTTTTGTATTATATCTACTGTATTCCAACGTTTCTATGGCAAAACATCATCAAAGAAAACCATAGAGCCATCAAAATAAGCACACAACACAAAGAAAACAGAATCTGTCAAAACATAACAGTTTGTAGTAATCTGACTATTTCGAATACTTCTGTAACTCCAAAAATTCGGAAAAATTTGGACGACCTGAGAAATTTGTATATTGACCTACTGCAAGTGGAATGGGTATTTTATCTCTCTCTGGTATAAAATGAAAATTAATTTCAAGAGCCTAAAAGTTTCTGTTTTTTTCAGCAAGATCAAACAACTATCACCCAAGAAGATCCTAAAGGCTTTACTTGGCACAAACACTAATTAAATCATAAAAAACAGAATCATAACAGTAGCATAATTGTGCTAACACACAAAAACAGGAAGCAAAAAGCAAAAAATAAAATTTATTCATTGGGTTGCCTCCCAACAAGCGAGTTTTAAGCCCTTAGCTAGGCATAAAGCAAGGATCTAAGTTTTGTCATCTTTGTACAACTCTTCGATCAAACACTTAGAATCCTTCAAAGATTTAGCATAAAGACCTTGAATAGCAATACTCCTTGGAGTAAATTTAAATATTTCATTCTTACAAAAAGGATCTCTTATCACTTCAACGAAGTCCGGATGGATGCTAATCATCTTAAGGTCTCCCTTATCATTATTACTAGAAGATGCACCCTTGTTCCTAGATCTCCTACTCTTTACGGGAGCTTCCTCAACAATTTTAGTGGTATTGAAAGTCGTGCTTAGATTACTAAAGATTCCTTCCAATTTATCGATCCGAGACGGACTTTCTTCTATTCTTTCATGGATTAAGGTACCCCTCTCTTTTAACAACTTAAAAATATCGCCCGCTTTTGACCCAAGATTAGTAGCAAAATGATGCATCTTTTTATGTATAATTTCCATATGATCTTCGGTGAGCATTTTCTTTTTGATAGCATCTAGTCTTTCCATGACATGCTCGAGAGTCAAAATTGTTTCATTAACCATACGAGATGGTGAGCCCACTAAATTTACCATAGCACTAAGAGCATCATAAGGAGGACTCATTAAGAAATTTCCACTGGTAATCGTATCAAGGACAAATCTATACCAAGTGGTGATGCCAACATAAAAACAACACAGAAGCACAATGGTAGATTGCTTACAGATAGATCTATTATGAGCATTGCAAATTCTATACCAATCATCTTTTGAATTTCCCCCTCCCCTTTGTTTAAAGTTGAGGACCTCGTCCTTGGGAGTACAAGAAATAGAGGAAGAACTATCCATAGCGGAAAGCAAGGATGCACGCAAAAATAGATCCGACAAGAAAACGGCGAACAGAAAAAGAGAGGCGAATAAAACGACAAATTTTTGTGAAGTGGGGGAGAGGAAAATGAGAGGCAAATGGCAAATAATGTAAATTGCAAGGAGATGAGAATGTGATTAGGAACCTGGTTATGTTGAAGATCCTCCGTGGCAACAAAGCCGGGAATTCCTTTTGATTGCTCCCTGACTATAGCGCTAGAAAACTCTTGTCTGCTAGGACTACGTCGGTATTTCCCCAAAGAGGAAGGGATGATGTAGCACAACGAAGGTAGGTATTTCCCTCAGTGATGAAACCAAGGTTATCGAACCAGTAGGAGAACCAAGCAACACAACGTAACAACACCTGCACACAAATAACAACACCTCGCAACCCGATGTGTTAAAGGGGTTGTCAATCCCTTTTGGGTAACGATGGCAGAAATTTGTAGTAGATTGAAATAATAGATCATAAATAAAATAAAGTGCAACAAAGTATTTTTTGTATTTTTGGTTTAATAGATCTGAATAAAAATGCAAAGGAAAAGTAGATCACAAGCAAATATATGAGAAAGAAGACCTGGGGGCCATAGGTTTCACTAGTGGCTTCTCTCGAGAAAGATAACAAACAGTGGGTAAACAAATTACTGTTGGGAAATTGATAGAACCTCAAATAATTATGGCGATATCCAGGCAATGATCATTATATATGCATCACGTCCATGATTAGTAGACCGACTCCTGTGTGCATCTACTACTATTACTCCACACATCGACCGCTATCCAGCATGCATCTAGTGTATTAACTTCATGGAAAAACAGAGTAATGCAATAAGAACGATGACATGATGTAGACAAGATCTATCTATGTAGAGATAGACCCCATCGTTTTATCCTTAGTAGCAACGATACATACGTGTCGGTTCCCTTTCTGTCACCGGGATCAAGCACCATAAGATCGAACCCACTACCGGGCACCTCTTCTCATTGCAAGATAAATAGATCAACTTGGCCAAACAAAACCCAAATACCGGAGAAGAAATACGAGGCTATAAGAGATCATGCATATAAGAGATCAAAGAAACTCAAATAACTTTCAGGGATATAAAAAGATATGACTGATCATAAACTCAAAGTTCATCAAATCCCAACAAAGACACGGAAAAAGAGTTACATCATATGGATCTCCAAGAGACCATTGTATTGAGAACTCAGCGAGAGAGAGAAAGCCATCTAGCTACTAACTAAGGACCCGAAGGTCTACAAGTAACTACTCACGCATCATTGGAGAGGCACCAATGGAGGTGGTGAACCCCATCCGAGATGGTGTCTAGATTGGATCTGGTGGTTTTGGACTCTGCGGCGGCTGGATGAATATTTCATCGACGCTTCTAGGGTTCTGGTATTTTTGGGCGTATTTATAGAGCAAAGAGGCGGTCCGGGGGGGCACCCGAGGTGGGCACAACCCACCAGGGTGTGCCTGGGCCTCCTGGCGCTCCCTGGTGGGTTGTCCCCTCCTCGGGACTCCCCCCAGGTGCAACCAGGGCCCAGCATGTTCCTTGTGGTCCATAAACAATCTCCGTAAAGTTTCATGGCATTGGGACTCCGTCTGATATTGATTTTCTATGATGTAAAAAACACGGAAGAAACAAGAACTGGCACTTGGCACCATGTCAATAGGTTAGTACCAAAAAATGATATGAAATGACTATAAAATGATTATAAAACATCCAAGATTGATAATATAACAGCATGGAACAATAAAAAAATTGTAGATACATTGGAGACGTATCAGACGACCAAGGTAGTCGGCTCTAGTCAGTGCAGAGGAGGTAGTTTCCTCTTTGGTGCTAAGGAGGCAAGGACAAATGCGGGTTCCCGAGGACTCAGGCAAAGATTTCCATTCCGGTGAAACGAGAGCAAGACCGCCAAGACGGCAGGATGGATGTCATCTCCGAGCCCACCGCTGCGTCACGACCAAAGGCTTTGTAGGTGAAGACCACCTTTCGTCAGGATAAGATGTACTACTTGTCCCCTTTCAAATTGGCAACTTTGAGATCCCTTCCCGCCTACGTTTTGGGGGAAGAGGACCGAGGCCACTATACGTATAGGTTAGCCACCACCATAGAGGGGGCTCTCGATCAGATCCTTTCCACCCTCACTAGAGCAGACCTTGTGAGGTTGTTCATCCCTTGTACTAGTTCATCCTCAGCCCCTCCAATCTGCCCCAAAGCAGGAGTAGGGTTTTACACCGCAAGGTGGCCTGAACCTAGGTAAACTGCCATGTCCATCTTCTTCCTTGTGCATTGAGCTAGGCCACTGGGCGACGGGTTGGTGGGCCCGATAGGTTGAGTTCTTTGCACATGCCATAGAGTTCGAACCTTTCTTGGGTCTGCGGAGCCCTGAATCCGACATTTGGCGCGCCAGGTAGGGGTGAGGGAGTCCTGGATTAGGGGGTCTCTGGACAGCCGGACTATCTCCATTGGCCGGACTGACGGACTATGAAGATACAAGATTGAAGACTTCGTCTCGTGTCTGGATGGGACTCTACTTGGCGTGGAAGGCAAGCTAGGCAATACGGATATGGATATCTCCTCCTTTGTAACCGACCTTGTGTAACCCTAACCCTCTCCGATGTCTATATAAACCGAAGGGTTTTAGTCCGTAGGACAACAACCATAACATACAATCATACCATAGGCTAGCTTCTAGGGTTTAGCCTCTCTGATCTCGTGGTAGATCTACTCTTGTACTACCCATATCATCAATATCAATCAAGCAAGACGTAGGGTTTTACCTCCATCAAGAGGGCCCGAACCTGGGTAAAACATCGTGTCCCCTGCCTCCTGTTACCATCCGGCCTAGACGCACAGTTCAGGACCCCCTACCCGAGATCCGTCGGTTTTGACACCGACATTGGTGCTTTCATTGAGAGTTCCTCTGTGTCATCGCCGTTAGGCTTGATAGCTCCTACTATCATCGATAGCGATGCGGTCCAGGGTGAGACTTTTCTCCCCGGACAGATCTTCGTATTCAGCGGCTTTGCACTACGGGCTAATTCGCTTGGCCATCTGGATCAGATTGAAAGCTACGCCCCTGGCCGTCAGGTCAGATTTGGAAGTTTGAACTACACGGCCGACATCCGTGGAGACTTGATCTTCGACGGATTCGAGCCACAGCCGGGCGCGCCGCACTGTCGCGATGGGTATGACCTAGCTCTGCCGCCGAACAATACCCCATAGGCTGCGCCCGCATCAGCTCCGACCCTAGGCTCGGAGCCAACTGCGCCAGTCGAGGACGGGTGGTTAGACACCGCCTCAGGGGCTGCAGTCTCAACAGCGACCGAGCCGAACACTAGCCTAACCCTCTGCGCAGCCCGTGACTCCAAGGTGCCGGACACTTTTCCGGACTCCGAACCATCCGCGCCCCTGCCAATCGAATCCGATTGGGCGCCGATCATGGAATTCACCGCCGCGGATATCTTTCAGCACTCGCCCTTCGACGACATTATGAATTCACTAAGGTCTCTCTCTTTGTCAGGAGAGCCCTGGCCGGATTATGGCCAACAGAATTGGGATGCGGACGACGAAGAAATTCGACACCCACCCACCACTCACTTCGTAGCCACTGTCGATGATTTAACCGACATGCTCAACTTCGACTCCGAAGACATCGACGGTATGGACGACGATGTAGGAGACGAACATGAACCAACACCTATAGGGCACTAGAAAGCCACCTCGTCATATGACATATACATGGTGGATACACCCAAAGAAGGCAATGGAGACGGGATAGCGGAGGATGACCCCTCCAAGAAGCAACCCAAACGCCGACGTCAGCGGCGCCGCTCTAAGTCCCGCCAAAGCAAAAGTGGTGATACCGGCACATGAGATAATAACACTTCGGATAGTGCCGAAGAAAACAACAAACCCCTCCAGCAAGATTTAGAGCAGGAGGATGGAGGAGCCAGCTCTCCTGAGAGAGCGGCAGATGGAGAGGAGGAGGATGAAAATCACATGCCCTCCTCCGAAGACGAGGCAAGCCTCAGCGATGATGAATTTGCCGTACCAGAGGATCCCGTCGAACAAGAGCACTTCAAGCGCCGGTTTATGGCCACGGCAAATAGCCTGAAGAAAAAGCAGCAACAGCTTCAAGCTGATCAAGATTTGCTAGCTGACAAATGGACTGAAGTCCTCGCGGCCGAGGAATATAAACTCGAGCGCCCCTCCAAGAGTTACCCAAGGCGCAGGTTACTACCCCGACTGGAGGAAGAAGCGTATGATACGGCTAATCGGCCACCTCGTGGCTGCGATAGAGAGGCATTCCAGCCAAAAGCTCAGCCTCCACCCCAACGCCATTCAAATAAAAAGGCATGGGGAGATACACCAGACCTGCGAGACATATTGGAGGACAAGGCAAAGCATTCAAGATCAATCTATGGATCAAGAGGGCGCACCACTCTGCGAGATGACAAACGTCACGCCGGATACAGTAAAAGCAAATCCGGCCGGGCCGAACACAGTGGGCAAAACCCATTCGAGCTGCGTCGTGATATAGCCCAATACAGAGGCGCCGCACACCCCTTATGCTTCACAGACGAAGTAATGGAACATCAATTCCCAGAAGGTTTCAAACCTGTAAATATTGAATCATACGACGGCACAACAGATCCCGCAGTAGGATTGAGGACTTCCTCCTCCACATCCACATGGCCCGCGGCGATGACTTACACGCCATCAAATACCTCCCACTAAAGCTCAAAGGACCAGCGCGGCATTGGCTTAACAGCTTGCCAGCGGACTCCATTAGCTGTTGGGAAGATCTGGAAGCCACATTCCTCAACAACTTTCAGGGCACTTATGTGCGACCACCAGACGCCGATGATTTGAGCCACATAATTCAGCAGCCAGAAGAGTCGGCCAGGAAATTCTGGACTCGGTTCCTTACAAAGAAAAATCAAATCATCGACTGTCCAGATGCAGAGGCCTTAGCGGCTTTCAAGCACAATATCCGAGACGAGTGGCTAGCCCGGCACCTTGGTCAGGAAAAGCCGAAATCTATGGTAGCTCTCACGACGCTCATGACCCGCTTTTGTGCGGGAGAAGACAGCTGGCTGGCTCGCAGTAATAACATATCAAAGAACCATGGTACCTCAGATACCAAGGACGATAATAGCAGGTCACGTCGCAACAAGCATAAGCGCCGCATTAACAGCGAAAATACTAAGGATACGATAGTCAATGCCGGATTCAAAGGCTCTAAACCCAGTCAGCGGAAAAAGCCATTCAAACAAAGTATGCCGGGTCCGTCCAGCTTGGACCATATACTCGATCGCTCGTGTCAAATACACGGCACCCCGGACAAGCCAGCCAATCACACCAACAGGGATTGTTGGGTGTTCAAGCAGGCTGGCAAGTTAATTGCCGAAAACAAGGACAAGGGGCCGCATAGCAATGACGAGGAGGAGCCCCGGCAGCCACACATTGGAGGACAGAAGAGGTTTCCCCCGCAAGTGCGGACGGTGAACATGATATACGCAACCCACATCCCCAAGAGGGAGCGGAAGCGTGCGCTCAGGGACGTATATGCGTTGTTGCCAGTCGCCCCAAAGTTCAACCCTTGGTCCTCCTGTCCGATCACCTTCGATCGCAGGGACCACCCCACTAGTATCCATCATGGCGGATTTGCCGCACTGGTCCTAGACCCAATCATCGACGGATTTCACCTCACTCGAGTCCCTATGGACGGCGGCAGCAGCCTAAACCTGCTTTATCAGGACACAGTGCGCAAAATGGGTATAGACCCCTCAAGGATCAAACCCACAAAAACGACCTTTAAGGGCGTCTGTCAGTGTCAAAACCGGCGGATCCCGGGTAGGAGGTCCCGAACTGTGCGTCCAGGCCGGATGATAACAGGAGGCAGGGGACACGAAGTTTTACCCAGGTTCAGGACCTCTCGATGGAGGTAAAACCCTACGTCCTGCTTGATTAATATTGATGATATGGGTAGTACAAGAGTTGATCTACCACGAGATCAGAGAGGCTAAACCCTAGAAGCTAGCCTATGGTATGATTGTCGATGTGTATCTTGTCCTACGGACTAAAACCCTCCGGTTTATATAGACACTGGAGAGGGTTAGGGTTACATAAAGTCGGTTACAATGATAGGAGATCTGAACATCCGTATCGCCAAGCTTGCCTTCCACGCCAAGGAAAGTCCCTTCCGGACACGGGACAAAGTCTTCAATCTTGTATCTTCATAGTCCAGGAGTCCGGCTGAAGGTATAGTTCGGCTATCCGAACACCCCCTAATCCAGGACTCCCTCAGTAGCCCCTGAACCAGGCTTCAATGACGACGAGTCCGGCGCGCAAATTTTCTTCGGCATTGCAAGGCGGGTTCCTCCTCCAAGTACTTCATAGAAGATTTTGAACACAAAGATAGTGTCCGGCTCTGCAAAATAAGTTTCCACATACTGCCATAGAGAGAATAATATTTATACAAATCTAATCTGCTGACGTATTCCATGGTGCGACACGCCACAGCCAATCCTTTATCCGAGTCGTTTAATTACCCACCTCAGCGTGTTATGCGAGGTGGTTTCCCTGGCACGTCTTGTTAAAGCAGAGATCGTGTCCCCTTATTACGGGATTCTCATCAATACGGGCGTGGGTAACCCAACCGCTTCTAGGACTCCTAGATCGTAGGCAAGTCCAAACGGACACGGGGAGGACGCTTGATATCCATCCTCTTTATAAAGGGGCAAAGCTTTTACTTTTCCCTCCGGTGCTCAATCGAATCCTTCCCCCGCCTCAAGCTCAAACGCCCAAAGCTCAGGTCAGGTGCTCCGAACCTTCAGTCATGTCCGGATCTAGCCTTCAAGGCCGATGGATGCCCTCCTCCGTCAGAGAAGAAGACATCAAAAAGTTGAGGGAGGCCAGGTATCTGACCGCCAAAATATCGCATCGGCTGCCTCCCCGGGGGCAGGCCGTCCCCTCTCCCAAACCCAACGAGAGCGTTGTGTTCGTCCCCCACTTCCTCCGGGGTCTAGGTTTTGCACTGGATCCTTTCGTCAGGGGCTTGATGTTTTATTATGGGCTAGATTTCCATGATCTAGCTCCGAACTCCTTCCTGCATATCACGACTTTTGTTGTCGTATGCGAGGCCTTCCTCCGGGTTACCCCCCACTTTGGCTTATGGCTCAAGACCTTTGAAGTAAAGACGACGTTGATCGAAGGGTAACATGCAGAGTGTGGAGGCGCCTCAATACGCAAGATGACGGGAGCTCCGTGGCCCAAAGGTTCCATCCCAGAGGTGTCTCCATTGTGGCAATAGGAGTGGTTCTACATCACGACTCCTAGAAGTGCCAAGTGGGCGGCCGCCCCCGTTTTTCGCTCGGGCTCTCCACCACGACTGATGTCATGGATCAGCAGAGGACTGAGCTGGAGTCCAGCCAAGGACGTGCCTTTACTGCAAAGCCGCATTCGAGATCTCTTCAATGGAGATCTCAGTTTGGTCGCGGTAATACAAGTTATGCTGGTTCGTCAAGTCCAGCCTTGCAAACGTCGGCCCCTTCGCTTGTGGGAGTTCAATCCCGAGGGTCCACGTGCCATTCAAAATTTTCTCGGCCTGACGCATGAGGATATGTATAAGTCATTCTTCGGACCTCAAGTAGAGTGTCCGGAAATCACCGAGGACGTGGGCCTGAGCAGTAACCGCGCCGCCGAACAGGTAAAGAATCTTCCGGCCGAACATATTATCTTTCCTTTGTTACGAAGTTATTTCTGAGAGTTTGCTTTTTCGACCAGGACTGGCTAACAAAGGCGAAGTTGATTCGGTGTTCGGCCCCCCTCCCTGAGGGTTTGGAGAATCCGGTATTGGAAAAGATGCTCCAGACCACACCTTGCCCGGATCCCTTGAAGGAAGATACTGTGGAGGGTAATGCGGGCGGACGCGGGCCCCCAACGCTGCCTATTCTAACCAAGGGAGCGAGCGTCTCCGTGAAGGAAGACGACCGGAAGAGGAAAAGGACTGCGTCCGGGAATTCGGAAGCCGAAGCTTCCAAACGGGAGAAGAAATCTTCCACCGGGGGGCCCTACCTTGGGGGGCGCTGCTGCCGCACAAAGTTCGTGGGGGGATCAATTCTCCCGGGAGTCATAAGTGACCCGAAAACTTTTAATAGTACATATATGCCATCTTTTTTTCTGAGAAAATAACCACCGCATATATTTGTGTAGTTCGGGCCTTAGCCCCTCTCAAATGAGCTCGTCTTCGGGGGATCTTCTTCCAGAGATGATGGAGAGCGAGACGCCTCCTTCGGACTCCTCCGCTACGGAAGCGGGCGACCCTGAAGTGTCGTCGCGGAGGGCCTCTCTGAGTGCGGAGAGGCCAGAAGGTGATCCAATTGATCCCCGAGGCTCCCAGTGTCTGGCTCCCGAAGAGAGTAGACAAAAGAGTCCGACGCCGTCTAGTGTGCGATCGGACGTTCTGAGGGAGTTGGTGGGGCGAGCGGCCATCTCAGATGATCACCGTGTGCTAATGAATATGGTGATGGAGAGGATATTGTCCGCCGAAAGCGGATTGCATGAAGCTTTTATGAGTCTACTGACAGGCTTTGAGGTACGTAAAAAGGAATGTGTAATAGTCCTGCACATGTCAGGTGTGCCCTGTGTAGATAGTAGCCCTTGAGACTCTGGTTGTCGTCAGAAACGATGACGAACGGAGGATCATACACGCAGGTAATAACCATACTTCCTTTATGTGCAGGAGATGGAAGCTCCGGTGGCCAGCCGGACTAGCCAGTTTGCCCATTTAGAACGACAGTTGGATGCGGCAGATGCCGACATCGAGCTTGTTAACAGAAGGCTTGACGAGGCGCAGGGTAAGTATCCTTGTCTGGTAAACGCCACATAGGAAGAGTATGATGCCAGTGTTTTTAACATGTTATGACTGCAGATGGAGCTGCCACTGTTGAAGCCTTGCGGGCGGAACTTGCCCGAGCCAAGGAACAAGCAAGATTGGGTAATGCGGCTGCTTTGAAGGCGGCCGAAGAGTTGCGGGCCGAGAAGGCCGCACATGGCGAGAGCCGGAAGAAGATGGCCAATATGGCCGTAGAATTAAAAGCCGCCATAGACCATTGCCGGGCTCTTGAAAAGGAAAACCAGGCGAAGGCATCGGACCTTGAAAAGGCTGCTGTAATGGGAAAAGACCTCCGCTCTGCTACGAGGGCAAAGAAGGAGGAACTGCGGGAAGCCGGGGATATTGTAGCCGGGAAATCCTTTATGCTGCAGAGGAAGTACGGAGATCCATGGTATGCCCCTCTAGATCGGCTGTGGAGTTCGGAGGATGCGTATATGGATTTGGCAGCGAGCGCTGCCGATGCGGCCAAGTACTTCCAAAGTCAGCCGGACTGTGAAGTAGACCAGCTGTTTTGGAAGCAATTCCTTTCTCCCGAGCGTCCACTTTCGTTGATGGACCAATTATTCGAATGGGCCGAACTAAATAGGTTGTCCGGACTCTCCATGAGGTCTGTTGTGGATCAACTATGGCCCGAAAGGTCAAAATCGAGCAGCTATTTCAGCTTGGTGCAGCAGATCCTTGATGTGGTGCCGCGCATAAATGCGATGAAGAGGTCGGCGTGCATAGAAGGCGCACGGATGGCCTTTGCCCGTGCTAAAGCATACTGGGCAGAGATGGATGCTACCACTATTGCAGCACAGGATTCGGCCATAGGTCGAAGGGCTGTTGAGCACTACTTTGAGGAAGTTCTTGAGGGTGCTCGTTTGATAGAGACCCAGTGCTCAAAAAATATTATGTTTGAATGACATGTAATCTCATTGTAAGCGAAATGCTTTTTAAATTTTTATGAGGCTACTTTTATACTTTTGCCTGAAAGTAATGTGTTGCCTCCTGGGCGGCCGTTTATGTATACATGTGTATAACCTGAAAGATTGCAGTCGTCGGCTTCAACCCCCACGCAGATAATGCGGAGGTGTTCGCAAAAACACGCGTTCACACTTAACCCAATGTCTGGGTCCTATTAAGGAGGTGATAGCGGAGTGAGTGAGGCAACCGGACTATAATGCTTTAACACTTTCACTTAGCCATAGGAGTTTGACAGTGGGGCTACTAGATAGCCCCTGGTGGCTCTGCACTCTCCCGATCCCGGGGTGCGTATATGCCTGGCCAGAAAGCGGCCCTTCGTTAAGGCGGAGGAATTCTAACATTCCCATGGGTCATCGAGTGGTTGACCAGTCTCACGCTAGATCATGACAGTCAGTTTTCGGCTTTCTCTACTGAGGTGCTCGTCCGGATGAACCAGGGCACAATCGCAGCAGTTCTCCTGGTGCTACCTTAGCCGGTAAAGCGGAACGTAAGGCACAAAAACACAGGAGCCGGTCAAACCCAACATTTAACCAAAGACAATGATTCGGAGCTGATGCAAATAGGGCCAAACTCGCGACGTCGAACACTCCCTAAGGTATTCGGTCTTTGTGATATAAACCGGGCCTGAAGAATGGACTTTGTAAGAAGCCCCTTGTGTCCAGGTACGTGCATTGTTCTGGCGTGGCCACATGCCAAGACATCAGCATCCTTCTCAACGGTGGATATGTATCAACAAGAGACAGTAAAAAAGGTTTACGCAGGGTCTTAATCTAAAAAGAATCCTTGGGTCGGGTCCCTGCTGCACGTCTGTGCCTGTGTCTCCGTCGGGTGTAGCACGATGATCATCTGTAAAAGAGAGGAATTTAGGTAAAAAGGTTGTCGTGCAAAAGGATAGTTTTCTAAAGAAACCATGTATAATTCAAGATAAGAAGAAATCGCCACTCGTCTGCGTGCGTTGAGCCCCTTGTACATTTGAAAGATAGGGGTGTGAACGTTTATTTGATATGAGTAGCGGCGCCGGACTCGGTTACTTGTGTCTGAGGTCTTGACGACCTATTGGATGCTTTTGCTGGTCCGGGCGCCTTTAGTGTGCGGCTGCCAAGGCAGCCTCACTCTCTTCGGCGCGCAGAGAGCGCTTGATACTTCCGTGCACTGAAATGATGCCACGTGGACCGGGCATCTTGATTGTTAGGGAGGCATAGTGTGGTATTGCATTAAAGCGAGCGAAAGCTTCATGTCCGAGTAGTGCTTGATAGCCACTTTTAAACGGAGCGATGTGGAAAGTTAAATGCTCGCGGGAAGTTATCGGGGGAGCCGAATATAACTTGTAGTAGGAGGGAGCCCGTACAACGAGCCCTTGGGCCTGGCGTTACTCCTTTAAAGGTAGTATTGCTATGGCGAATTTGTGTTGGGTCTAACCCCATCCCGCGGATTGTATCGTGATATATTAGGTTTAGGCTACTGCCGCCATCCATCAAGACTTGTGTGAAGTGGTATCCGCTAATTACTGGGTCTAATACCAGTGCAGCCCATCCCGCGTGCCGAATACTTGATGCGTAATCACGATGGTCGAAGGTGATCGGTTGAGACGACCAGTGGTGGGACTTCGCGGTGACGGGAACTTGGGTATATTTTTCAGGGAGTGCCACATTGTTTTTTCTCTTGATCACGTGTAACACGTTTACTGTTTTGACTTCGGGTGGAAATTTCTTTTGTTCCCCCTTGTCTTGCTTGGGAGGCTCGTCCTCGTCTTTTCACTTGGTGTATCTTCCCCCTTGTGTATGGCGTTAAGCTTGCCGGACTGCTTGAAGACCCAACATTCTCTATGGGTGTGATTAGCAGGTTTGCTAGGGGTACTATGGATCTGACATACTTGGTCCAGAATTTTGTTGAGGCTGGACAGTTCATCCCTGGTGCCTTTGGAGGGTGGCTTTTGGTTTGGCCGAGGGACTTTGAATCCGGCATTTACTGCCGTGCCCTTCGTACTGTCTTCTTTATTCCGGCGTTTGCTATTGCTGTTGCGCCGTGATTTCCCGTTTCCATCTCTAACTTCAGATGTACTGGGGTCGCTGGTGCTGCATCTGGCTAGCCAGCTGTCCTCACCCACGCAAAAGCGGGTCATGAGGTTTGTTAATGCGGCCATCGTTCTCGGCTTGTTTTGGCCGAGGTGTTTGGTGAGCCATTCGTCGCGGACGCTGTGCTTGAAAGCCGCTAAGGCTTCGGCGTCCGGACAGTCGACAATCTGGTTCTTTTTAGTAAGAAACCTATTCCAAAGCTTTCGGGCTGACTCTCCGGGCTGTTGAGTTATGTGGCTCAGGTCGTCCGCATCCGGAGGTCGGACATAAGTCCCTTGAAAGTTTGCCCGAAAGGCGTCTTCGAGCTCTTCCCAACTTCCAATGGAGCTTTCGGGGAGGCCTTTGAGCCAGTGACGAGCTGGCCCTTTGAGTTTGAGAGGTAAGTACTTGATGGCATGGAGATCATCCCCTCGAGCCATATGTATATGAAGGATATAGTCCTCAATCCAGACCCCAGGGTCTGTTGTTCCGTCGTATGCCTCTATGTTTACGGGCTTGAATCCCTCTAGAAATTCATGGTCCAACACCTCATCGGTGAAACATAGGGGGTGTGCGGCACCCCTGTAGCTGGGTGTGCCGCGTTGTTCGGATGTTTGTTGTGTTGCATTGTATGCTGGGGCGCGCTTGCATGGTCCATAGATGGATCTTGTTGCACCGTCCTTTGGGTGCGAGCCCTCGCATGGGTCGCGTGTTGTATTGTGAGCGGCGTTGAATGCCGTTCTGTGGTGGTAGAGGGGTCATCCATCCGACCAGGTGGCTGCTTTGATATTTGGTTGTGGGGGGTCTGAGGCCTCCTCATCGAATTCGGGTAGCAGCTTCCGCTTTGGGTAGCTCTTGGAGGGGCGATTGTCGCTGTACCTTGTTACAGTGTTGAGTATTTTGCTCCATCTGAATTGGAGCGTGTTTTGCACGGCCTTGAGCCTCCACTTCTGCTTTTTGAGGCTCCTTGCGGTGGCAACGAGCCTTTTACGGGCATTCTGCTGCTCTGAGTGCCTGTCCGACGTTATGTCGTCCAGACCATTATCATTGATAGGATTTGTTTGTTCGATTTGATTATCCGGATTGCCGTTGTCTGGCAGCGGTTTGCCCTGCTCCAGCGCTGGATCAGTGTGATCGCTATTCTGTCGAGGCGGGATTTGGGGCGGCGCTTGCGTCGCCGCTTTGACTGCTTTTCGAGGGAACAATCCTTCGGTGCGTCCTTCCGCTCCTCGCCGTCATCTTTGGGTGCGTCCACCATGTATACGTCATATGACGAGGTGGCGTCCCAGGGCTCGATAGGCGCTGATTCTTCATCGTCTCCTTCATCGGCGTCCATACCGTCAATGTCGTCAGAGTTGAAGTCGAGCATGTCGGTTAAATCATCGACAGTGGCTACCAAGTGGGTGGTGGGTGGGCTTTGAATTTCTTCATCGTCCGAATCCCAACCTTGCTGACCGTAGTCCGACCAGGGTTCTCCTGATAAAGAGAGAGACTTCAGTGACTTCAGGATATCACCGAAAGGCGAGTGCTGAAAGACGCCCGCGGCCGTGAACTCCATGATCGGCGCCCAATCGGATTCGCTCGGCAGGGGCGTGGAGAGTTCGGAGTCCGGCAAAGAATCTGGCTCCATGGAGTCACGAGTCGTGCAGAGTACGGGGCTGGTGTTCGGCTCAACCGCCGTTGGGATTGCAGCCCCCGAGGCGGCGTCCAACCGCCCATCCTCGATCGACGCGGTCGGCTCCGAACTGGGGGTCGGAGCCGATGCGGGTGTGGCCTCCAGGGCACTGTTCGGCGGCAGAGCTAGATCATGCTCGTCGTGATAGTGCGGCGCGCTCGACAGTGGTTCGAATCCGTCGAAGATCAAGTCCCCGCGGATGTCGGCCGTGTAGTTTAAACTTCCGAATCTGACCTGACGGCCAGGGGCGTAGCTTTCGATCTGCTCTAGATGGCCAAGTGAATCAGCCCGCAGTGCAAAGCCGCCAAAGACGAAGATCTGTCCGGGGAGGAAGGTCTCACCCTGGACTGCATCACCATTGATGATCGTCGGAGCCATCGGGCCTGACGGCGACGTCACAGAGGAACTCTCAATGAAAGCACCAATGTCGGTGTCAAAACCGGCGGATCTCGGGTAGGGGGTCCCGAACTGTGCGTCCAGGCCAGATGGTAACAGGAGGCAGGGGACACGAAGTTTTACCCAGGTTCGGGCCCTCTCGATGGAGGTAAAACCCTACGTCCTGCTTGATTAATATTGATGATATGGGTAGTACAAGAGTTGATCTACCACGAGATCAGATAGGCTAAACCTTAGAAGCTAGCCCATGGTATGATTGTCGATGTGTATCTTGTCCTACGGACTAAAACCCTCCGGTTTATATAGACACTGGAGAGGGTTAGGGTTACATAAAGTCGGTTATAATGGTAGGAGATCTGTACATCCGTATCGCCAAGCTTGCCTTCCACGCCAAGGAAAGTCCCTTCCGGACACGGGACGGAGTATTCAATCTTGTATCTTCATAGTCCAAGAGTCCGGCTGAAGGTATAGTTCGGCTATCCGAACACCCCCTAATCGAGGACTCCCTCAGCGTCATTCCAGGTGTAGAGGCCCATTGCACAGGCTCAATTACACTGGAAGTGGTCTTCGGATCCCCGGATAACTTCCGAAGCGAAGAGTTAATCTTCAATATAGTCCCATTCTGCAGTGGTTATCACGCACTGCTCGGGCGAACCGCATTTGCTAGATTCAATGCGGTACCGCATTATGCATACCTCAAGCTCAAGATGCCAGGACCTCACGGAGTTGTTACAGTCAATGGAAACACAGAGCGCTCTCTCCGAACAGAGGAGCACACCGCAGCCCTCGCAGCAGAAACGCAAAGCAGCCTCTCAAGGCAATCAACCAGTTCGGCGCTTCACATCCCGGACACCTTCAAGCGCGCTCGGGGCAATCGGCAAATAGACCGCCTGGCGCGATCTGAGCTCGCGTAGCAATACGGCGGCCACCCCAATCCCAGCCCAGCGGCGAAACTCGTGTCGTGCGTACATAATTACGCATTAAAAATACCATGGGCACAGGTGGGGAGGGGGCACAACTGCGGCACGCCCCAAGACGCGGCCTAAACCACACTAGGGGCTTCCCGTTCGGTTATTTTTCTTTTTCTTTCAGGACCTTAATCTCTGGAAACACTGTCTGGCAGCACTATTGCCGAACACATGATGCAGCAACCAAGGAGGCAGACAACTATGTTATAGCACGGAATTCCCAGGTTGATTACAGTAACGAGTGAAATATTCAATTTAACATCATTCCTCAGCTTGCCCTTGGAAGGGACATAGTCCTACTCTTTGCTTATCGCACTATCTGTATCACTCTGCTTTAACGCAAGTTTTTAATAAACAATGCATGACATTACGACTATTATTGCATTCTTGTTATATATATCTATGTGTTCATTAATGACGCCTTGCAACCGTACACTATGGTACGACCAATACACCAGGGGCCTACGTACCCCACAATACGGTGTGAAAAGTATGAACACTTTCACAAGTGCGGCACCCCGAACTTATAGCATTATATGCATCAGCTCCGAATCATGTCTTTGGTCAAATGTTGGGTTTGCCCAGCTCCTATGTTTTGGTACCTTACGTTCCGCTCTATCAGCTAAGGTAGCGCTAGGAGAACTACTGCGATTGTGCCCCGGTTCTGCCGGGCTTAGCACCTCAGTAGAGAAAGCTAAAACTGACTGTCATGATAAGGCGAGAGACTGGTCGTTGTTCGGCGAGGTTTTTCGAGTCCCTAAAGACTTATGCCGCTTAGGGCGAGGGGTCGGCCCTGTCCGGCTTACAGGTGTGTATCGCGCCCCGAATTCGGCCTTCCGAATACCAGGGGCTTCGCCGAAATTTAAAATTATAGAATTCTATGGCTAAGTGAGAGTGATAAAGCATTATTAGTGCGGTTGCCTTGTTCGTTGTGCTGAGCACCTCCCTCGAAGGACCCAAATATGGGAACAAGAGTGCTTAGGTTTATCCCGAACACCCCAGCACTCGTGGCATGGGGGCAGAAGCCGAGGACTAGCCATCTCTCAGATTGGATAAACAGCCAAACAGAAGGTAATATTTTAAATTCACACAAGCATTGCATAGCGCATATGAAACAAGTTTTCATCATACAGGATCACACGAGCAAGTTCTCTCAAATATTACATCCTTTGAACATTCGTCCGCTACAAGACGGGCACCCTTCAGGACACCCTCATAATAAATTTCAGGGGGTGCGATGCTCCTTGCCCTGCGGCGGCCCTTCCTTGATCAGCTTCACAACATCTAGCTTGGCCCACTGCACCTTCACACGGGCGAAAGCCCGGTGTGCACCTTCGATGCAGATGGACCGCTTGATGACCTTCGGCCGTGGGCAGGCATCCACAAGCCGCCTCACCAGGCCGAAGTAGCTGTCCGGAAGGACGTCGCCAGGCCATAGCCGGACTATAAGGCCCTTCATGGCCTGTTTGGCAGCCTTGTGCCTCGACCATCTGCTTTAGCTGGTCACTCAGAGGCATTGGGTGTTCGGTCCCAGTATACTAAGACCAGAACAACTTCTCCGTTGAGCTTCCCTCCTCGGCCTGGTAAAACTGCGCGGCATCCGACACGCTGCGGCGCAAATCTGCGAATGCTCCTGGAGAGCTCCGAATTCGGGTAAGTAATCGGTAATTTACTTTTACATGTTTGCTCTGCATATAGAATGCCTTACCCGCCGCTATCTTCTTCATTGCGTCGATCTCCTGGAGGGCCTTCTGGGCCTCGGCCTTGGCACTCTTTGCGCTCTCAAGGGCCGCGGCAAGCTCAGACTCTCGTGTCTTTGAGTCAAGCTCCAACACCTCGTGCTTCGTCACGAGAGCCTGGAGCTCTTGCTGCACCTTGCCCACCCGAGCCTCGTGCTTCTCTCGCTCGGTGCGCTCCTTGGCCGCTTTATCTTCGGCCTTGGTTAGCACTTGCTTCAGGGTCGCCACCTCGGTCGTGGCCCCTGGCAAACATACAATGATCTTGTCATTTTGCAATCGCGTCCTTTTTTATATATACATATCTATAGACAGGGTATTACTTACCCTTGTTCTCCTTGAGCTGCCTCTTGGCAAGGCCGAGCTCTTTCCTGGATGCCTCGAGGTCCTGCTTTACTACGGCAACCTCCGCAGTTAGTGCGGCGGACGCCAGCAGCGAAGCCTACATATGCATATTGACATACTTATATTAGACTCCTGCGATATTATTTGATCCTCTGTTCGGCTTTTCTTTGTGAACACCGAACAAAGCATCAGGGGCTACTATCTATGCAGTAATATCTCTACTAAATTTTAACACTTACCTCGAAGCCTGTTAGAAGGCTGGCATTGGCTTCAGTCAATCCGCTCTTGGTGGACTGAACCTTCTGGATCACCACACTCATGATAGTGCGGTGCTCCTCGTCGATGGAAGCGCTGCGAAGCGCTTCCAGCAGATTGTCCGGCGCATCTGGATGGATAGAGGTCACCGGCACAGGCGTCTTTCCCCTCTTAGAAGGAGGCCGCCTGCCCGAGCCTGGAACCACTGGAGGTTCCGGCGCGGTGTTCGGCTGAGGGCCGAACTCGGAGCTCTCAGGGGCCCCGTCCCCTCGGCTCCCGGGGTTCGGAAGGTCGCCTTGAGGCGCCTCCGGGACTGTCTCCCCTTGACCCGGTGCCTCTTGAGACAACACCTCGGTGTCGTCGGCAGGATGAGGGGAGGTGGCGGTCGGGACTGGATCGCTATCCATGTCCGACAAGCCCAAGGAGCCGTCCGATGATACATCGATACTGGCTCGTGGCGGCCTGCATAATTGCGTTTGGCGTTAGGGAAAGCAGTGCGACAAAGGAACCCTATGAGTTACTCTGGTATCCGAATACTTACGATCTCCCCGGGGGCTTGACCCTGGGCAACCACTTGTCTTCGCCTTCGTCGGCGGCGGTGGAACTGTCCGGAAGGAGAGTCCTTCCCTTCTTGGACCCTCCGGCCTCCCAAGTTGGGGCGGCCTTCCTTTTCTTGTCTCCCCCAGTCGGTGGGGGAGCATCTTCTTATTCTTCCTCCTCTTCGGGGGAGGAGTGTGCCGCAGAGTTATCAAACGATGAGTCCGATAACACCTGGTGCCAGGAACTCTTTCGGGTTCCCTTGGCCTTCTTGGTCTTCTCCGGCACCTTGTAAGGAGCCGGAGTCAGCATCTCCGTCAGGAGAGCGCCCGTAGTATCTTCGGGCAAAGGGGCCGGACAGTCGATCTGCCTCGACATCTCCACCCAGTCCTGTCAAAGGACTGGAGATTAGACCCCGCATGTAATTAAGCTAGGAAAAATAAATGTCTTACGGGACGTATTGATATCACCAAACGCGCTAGGCGCTTTGCGCTTAGTCCACGATCCTCGGCGAGAGAAGGAGGCACCTCGGCGCCCTTGAACAACACCTTCCAGACGTCCTTGTGCGTCATATCAAAGAGCTCGCTCAGAGTCTGGTGCTGGGCCGGGTCGAACTCCCATAAGGTAAAATACCGTTGTTGACACGGGAGGATCCGGCAGATGAGCATAACTTGGACTATGTTGACAAGCTTGAGCTTCTTGCTTGCCATACTCCGGATACATTTCTAGAGTCCGTCCAGCTCCACCGATGAACCCCACGACAGGCCCTTCTCTTTCCAGGAAGTGATCCATGTAGGGAATCCGGATCGAAACTCGAGGGCTGCCGCCCATTTGGCATCACGCGGCTCGGTGATATAGAACCACGCCGACTGCCATCCCTTTATTGTCTCCACGAAGGAGCCTTCGAGCCATATGACCTTGGGCATCTTGCCCACCATGGCTCCCCCGCATTCTGCTTGTTGGTCTCGTACCACCTTCGGCTTGATATTGAAGGTCTTTAACCACAGGCCGAAGTGGGGCCAGATGCGGAGGAAAGCCTCACACACGACAATGAACGCCGAAATGTTGAGGATGAAGTTCGGGGCCAGATCATGAAAATCCAGGCCGTAATAAAACATGAGCCCCCAGACGAAGGGATGGAGAGGGAATCCCAGTCCGCAGAGAAAATGGGTGAGGAATACTACCCTCTCATGGGGCCTGGGGGTGGGGGATGAGCTGCCCCTCATCTGGGAGCCAGTGCGCGATGTCGTCGGGCAGGTATCCGGCTCTCCTCAGTTTCTTGATGTCTCCCTCCGTGACGGAGGAGACCATCCACCTGCCTCCCGCTTCGGACATGATTGGAGAAGGTCAAGGTGGGAAGTGCGGACTTGGGCGCTAGAGCTCGAGTGTGCGAAAAAGGATGGGTAAGGGAGGAAGAAGGCGTGGATAGAAAGGTGAATCCTTATCCCTTTATATGGGCGGACGAAACTAAGCGTCCCCACTTGCCTGGTAAAACTCGCTTATCCCCCAAGCGCCATAATTGATGGCGTGGTTGGGTTACCCACGCCCGTATTGATGAGAATCCCGTAATAAGGGGACATGATCTCTGCTTTGACAAGACGTGTTAAGAAACCGCCTCGCGTTATGTGTGGAGCTGGTTAAAAGAAATGGTTCGAATAATCACCGGGCCATGACATAACGTCATGCTGCCAAAACAAGCCAGCAAATTAGATCTGCGAAAATGTTATTCTCTCTACGGTGGAATGTGGAACTTATTTTGCAGCGTCGGACACTATCCTTGTATTCATATTCTTCTGTGATGTATTCGGAGAAGGAACCCGCCTTGCAATGCCGAAGACAATACTGCGCGCCGGACTCATCGTCATTGAAGCCTGGTTCAGGGGCTACTGAGGGACTCCTGGATTAGGGGGTCTCCGGACAGCCGGACTATCTCCATTGGCCGGACTGATGGACTATGAAGATACAAGATTGAAGACTTCGTCTCGTGTCCGGATGGGACTCTACTTGGCGTGGAAGGCAAGCTAGGCAATACGGATATGGATATCTCCTCCTTTGTAACCGACCTTGTGTAACCCTAACCCTCTCCAGTGTCTATATAAACCGAAGGGTTTTAGTCTGTAGGACAACAACCATAACATACAATCATACCATAGGCTAGCTTCTAGGGTTTAGCCTCTCTGATCTTGTGGTAAATCTACTCTTGTACTACCCATATCATCAATATCAATCAAGCAGGACGTAGGGTTTTACCTCCATCAAGAGGGCCCGAACCTGGGTAAAACATCGTGTCCCCTGCCTCCTGTTACCATCCGGCCTAGACGCACAGTTTGGGACCCCCTACCTGAGATCCGCCGGTTTTGACACCGACAAGGGGTGTGTCGAAGCTCTGCCTCTCCATCGGCTGCGCTCCGCCCGCGATGCGTGGTTCCCATGGCAGGTGATACGTCTCCAACATATCTATAATTTATGAAGTATTCATGTTGTTATATTATCATTCTTGGATGTTTTACAATCATTTTATAGAAACTTTATATCATTTTTTTGGGACAAACCTATCGACCTAGTGCCCAGTGCCAGTTGCTGTTTTTTTGATTGTTTTTTACATCACAGGAAATCAATACCAAACGAAGTCCAAACACCGTGAAACTTTTCGGAGATTTTTTATGGACCAGAAGACATCCAATGGGATAGAGAAGCACCTCGGGGTTCCCCCGAGGGGGCACAACCCACCAGGGCACGCCTGGGCCCCCAGGCGCGCCCCGGTGGGTTGTGCTCGCCTCGGTGGCCTCCCGCACCCCCTCTTCGCCCTATAAATTGTAAAATATTCCAAAAACCCTTGGGGTTACCCTAGATCAGAAGTTCCGTCGCTGCAAGGCTCAGTAGCCATGAGAAACCAATCGAGACCTCATCCTGGCACTCCGCTGGAGGGGGGAATGATCACCGGTGGCCATCTTCGTCACCCCGGCGGCCACCACGATGAGGAGGGAGTAGTCCACCCTCGGGGCTGAGGGTTTGTACTAGTAGCTATGTGTTTAATCTCTCTCTCTCTCGTGTTCTTGAGATGTCACGATCTTGATGTATCGCGGGCTTTCTTAATATAGTCAGATCATATGGTGTTTTCCCCTCTCTATCTTGTTGTGATGAATTGAGTTTCCCTTTGAGATTTCGTTTTATCGGATTGAATACTTTTATGGATTCAGAGCACTTGATATATGTCTTGCATATGAATACCCGTGGTGACAATGGGGTATTATTTTGATTCACTTGATATATGTTTTGGCACTCAACTCGTGGATTTCCGAGGTGACATTGGGGTAATCTATGCATAGGGGTTGATGCATGTTCTTGTCTTTATTTCTTTGGTAGAAATCTTGGTGCACTCTTTGAGGTTCTTTGTGTTGGATTGAGTATTATGAATCTGAAGCAACTGTTCTATTAGGACCGGGCCGAGATGAAGTAGGTGCCAGTTGTCGGTGTCAAAACCGGCGGATCTCGGGTAGGGGGTCCCGAACTGTGCGTCTAAGGTTGATGGTAAAAGGAGACAGGGACACGATGTTTACCCAGGTTTGGGACCTCTCTATGGAGGTAATACCCTACGTCCTGCTTGATTGATATTGATGAATATGAGTATTACAAGAGTTGATCTACCTCGAGATCGTAATGGCTAAACCCTAGTGGTCTAGCTCATATGGCTATGGTAATGAATAAATGTCCTTTCTGGACTAAGTCCTCCGGTTTATATAGACACCGGGAGGATCTAGGGTTACATAAGGTCGGTTACCAAGAAAGGAATCTACATATTTGGTCGCCAAGCTTGCCTTCCATGCCAAGGAGAGTCCCATCCGGACACGGGTGCAGTCTTCGGTCTCCGTATCTTCATAGCCCATTAGTCCGGCCAATGGCTAACAGGCCGGACGTCTGAAGACCCCTTAGCCAGGACTCCCTCAGTAGCCCCTAAACCTGGTTTCAATGACGAGGAGTCCAACACACAGATTTGTCTTCGGCATTGCAAGGCGGGTTCCCTTCTTTCCAAACTCCAAGATAATCTCCAGACGCGATGATTGTATCTGGACCTGTTACACACACCACACACAACCGCAGAGAGAATATAATACTCCACGAGTCCAATCCGCTGACAACTTGTTACAACATGACATCACATCCGCCGGTCATAATTTTAGACCATTTTATGTCTACTATTCCATGTTTTGAGACGCGGTTGCCATCGGCATATCTTGTCAAAGCAGAGATCGTGTCCCCTTATTACGAGATTCTCATTAATACCGGGCATGGGTAACCCAACCGTGCCATTTACACAGCCCTTGGGAATATGCGAGTTTTAAGGCGAGTAGGGAGGCGTTTGATATTCGCGGCCTTTATAAGGGGATAAGGATTCGTCCTCACTCACCCCTGCCTTCTCCTTCCTCTACCCATCCATTCTTGAGCTCCAGCGCCCAAGCTCTAGCTTCCCCCGCCGGAGAAAACACTCCGGCCATGTCCGGATTCGAAGCTGGCAGCAAGTGGATGGCTTCCTCTGTTGAAGAAAGACATCAAGGAGCTTCGAGAGGCCGGATACCTGGCCAAGGAAATCGTTCACCATCTCTCGGCCGAGGGACAGATCGTCCCTACCCCAGAGCCCCATGAGAGGGTTGTGTTTCTCACACATTTCGTCCGTGGGCTGGGATTCCCTCTCCACCCGTTTGTCCGCGGACTGATGTTTTACTACGGGCTGGACTTCCATGATCTAGCCCCCAACTTTATCCTCAACATCTCGGCATTTATAGTCATTTGCGAGGCCTTTCTCCGTATCCCGCCTCAGTTCAGCCTATGGCTGAAGACTTTCAATGTTAAGCCGAAGGTGGTGAGAGGCGAACAAGCAGAGTGCAGAGGCGCCATGGTGGGCAAGATGCCCAACATTACATGGCCCGAAGGATCCTTTGTAGAGACGGTGAAGGGGTGGCAGTCGGGGTGGTTCTACATCACCGAGCCGCGCGACACCAACTGGGCGGCGGCCCCTGAATTTCAATCCGGAGCTCCACTGCGGCTCACCTCCTGGCAAGAGAAGGTCCTAACCTGGGGCTCTTCGAGCGAGCTGACTGGGCTCCAGACATGCGTTCAGAACATGATAACCAAGAGGATCAAACTCGTCAACGTGATCTAGGTTATGCTCATTCGCGGGATCCTTTCGTGCCAACGCCGGACTTGCCATTTGTGGGAGTTCGATCCGGCCAAGCACCAGACGCTACTAGAGCTCTTCGGCACGACACACGAAGATATCTGGAAAGTTCTCTTCAAGGCCGGCGAGACACCACCACCCACGACCGAGGATTGTGGGATCAGCTTAAAATGCCAGGCCAATTTAGTAAGTTCTTTCATGTCTTCAAGGTATAGCCTTTACTGGCATATTTTGAGAAGGAGTCTAAGCCTTCCTATCAATTTTTAGGCCTGGATCGACATAGCGGGGCGGATTAATTGTCCAGCTCCACTACCCGAAGATGAGGAAACCCCACTCCTGACAAAGATGCTATTTTCGGCACCTTATGATGTGCCGGAGAAGAAGGCCAAGAAGACGACCAAAGGGACCAGGAGTGGCCTTCGCCGAAAGGGTGCTTCGGACATGTTGTCCGAAGACGAGACTGACTCTTCGACCGCCGAAGACGACGAGGAGGAGGAGGAAGAAGGCGGCTCCCCCCTCGGAGGGGGGAAAGAAGAAAAGAGAGGCCTCCATGAATCTGGAGGTGAAGGCGCCCAAGAGGGGGAAGGGCTCCCTTGCGGATAACTCCACATGGGATGTCGAAAGCACTCCAGAGCGAATGCCTCGGACCAAGCCTCGGGCTGCCTCATAAGTACCGAAACCCTATGCACCTCCCAATACCTGGCCTTTCTAGTTTATAATATTAATATGTTTAAACTATGCCATTATAGTCCGGCCCGTGACGGCTCCCCGTGATCCTCGACAAAGGGTTCGCTAGACTCAAAGGAGATGGCTAGCATGTCTCCGCCGCCCGCTCACTCTGTCTCCCCCAAGGTTGATGACGAGGTGGTGTCCCAAAGGACCTTCCCAGACCAGGGGGAGATTCCAGAAAATCGTTAAGGTGGCGCCCCAGGATGACTCCTCGGCTGCCGGGCACATGGGGGAAAAAGCCCCCATGGGGACTGACAATGGGGGCCAAGTTCCATTCGGCCCTCAGCCGGGTACCATTCCGGAGACTTACACGGCTCCGAAGTCCAGCGAACGGCCTTCCCCGAAAGGAGGAGACGTGCCTGTTCCGCCAGTGACCTCTGTCCAACCAGAGGCAGCGGAAAATTTGCTGGAAGCGCTGCGAGGCGCCTCCATTGTGGATGAGCACCGTGTCCTTATGGGTACGGTGATCGAAAAGGTTCAGTCTGCCAAAAGCGGACTGACCGAGGCCTGCGCTAGCCTTTTAACAGGCTTTGAGGTAACAATTTTAGAAAAAGTATCGCAATGTGGACAGTAGCCCCTGATGCTCTGTTCGGTGTCCGGAAAGGAAAAGCCGAACAGGGGATCAAAATAATTTTTGCAGGAGTCTAACATAAGATGTCTATGTGAATAAGCAAGCGTCGCTGCTGGCTACTGCCGCTCATACTGCGGAGGTCTCTGGACTGAAGTAGAACCTGGAGCGGACCGAGAAAGAGCTCGGCCTCGTGACGAAGTAGCTGGAGGACAGCCAAGGTATGCAGTAACCTGCATGTATATTTAGGAAGGATGAATGGTTCGTGCTGACTATAGTGCCATGAACTTTATTAGGGGCCATGACCAAGGTGGCGACCCTCAAGAAGGCGTTAGCGGAGGCCGAGGACAAAGCGGCCAAGGAACGCGCCGCACGCGAGAAGCACGAGTCCCGGGTTAGCGAGGTCCAGCAAGAGCTCCAGGACACCATCAAGAAGTATGAGTCCTTGGAGCGTGATTCTAAGAAGCAAGCGTCCAAACTTGCGACGGCCCGCCAGAGCGCACAAGAGGCTCGAGCCAAAGCCCAGAGCGCCCGTCAGGAAATCCAGGCGGCCCGGAAGATCATGGCGGGTAAGGCTTTCATTATGCAAAGCAAGTCTGTGAAGTGTTCCTTTTACTTACCCGAATTTCAAGCTCTCCAGGGGCATTTACGGATTTGCCGCGTAGCGTATCAGACGCTGCCGAGTTCTATCGAGCCGAAGAAGGGAGTTCTACGGAGAAGCTGTTCTGGTCTCAATATCTTGGACCCGGACATCTGGTGTCCTTCAGCGACCAGCTGAAACAGCTGGTCGAGCTGCACAAGGTGGCCGAGCTAGCCATGAACGAGCTGATAGTCCGACTATGGCCTACCGCACCGATACCCAGCAGCTACTTCGGACTTGTGAAGCGGCTTGTTGATTCCTGCCCCCGGCTTGAGGTTATAAAGCGGTCGGTCTGTATTGAAGGTGCACAGATGGCCTTTGCCAGCGTCAAAACATACTGGGCAAAGATGGATGTCAAGAAGCTAATGACCAAGGGGCCGCCTGAGGGCAAGGAGCACCGCCGACCCGAGTTGTATTTTTATGGTGTCCTGGAGGGATCCCACAATGTTGCGGATCACTGTGCGAAAGACACTATCTTTAAATGAATGTATTCGAGCTCCCTCTGCCTTGTATGATGAAACAAAGTGTTTATGCAATATAATGCTTGTTATGTTTTTAAATTTTTACTTCCTGTGCGGCCGTGTTGTATGAAATCTGAGGGTTAACCAGTCATCGGCTTCTGCCCCCACGTAGGTAGTACGGGGGTGTTCGGGATGGAATCTAAACAATCTTGATCCAATTAGATGGTCCTTGAAGGAGTTGTTTAGCGCAACGAACCAGGCAACCAGACTATGCGGCTGTAACACCCTCACTTAGCCATAGGAGTGCGACAATAAAAACATGGGCGCAGCCCCTAGTATCCGAACTAGAGTGTTATAAATGTCTGATCGGGAAGTACCAATCCTTCGCGTAATGCGGAAGAAATCTCCAACGATTTGCAACCTCCAAATAGCCGACCGGCTCTCGCCGCATCATGACAGTCAGTTTCCGGCTTTCTCTACTGAGGTGCTCCTTTGGATAAACCAAGGCACAATCGTAGTAGTTCTCCCTTTACTACCTTAGCCGATATAGCTGAACGTAAGGTGGCAAGCATAGGAGCCGGGCAACCCAACTATTGACCAAAGACATGATTCGGAGCCAATGCATGTAATGCTATATTCGGCGTGCCGAACTATACTTATAAAAAGTGTTCGGACTTTTGTTGCCGTAACGTGGGGTGCTATGAAGCCCCTGGCCAACATCAAACATACCAAAGTGTACGGGTGCTACCTGATAGGGTTATCCACATGGGAGCTGAAAAAGAGAAAGAAAACAAAAAAGGTACAAAGGTAAAAAGCTGGGGTCCTACAGTTCCAGCCGCAAACTGTTCTCATTGTAATTTAATTAGTACGTCAAGGCGCATTGATACAGGTAGTGTGATAAGCAACATGCTATTTGACATGCCGAAACCAAGGGAGAGCTGCATGTTGGTCCTGAAAAACAGGTAGAGTTGTCGTTAACAGAATCACCTAAAAAGTACCCCATATGTCTGCGTTTCTCGCCGTCTTGGTGTGTTTATCCTTCAAGAGGACCGATGACCAGACCACCAGATGGTGCCTGTGGGATTAAGACCTGAAAAGGAAACAAGTAAAAGTGAAAGTATGTGTGTATCCGATGTCGGTTGAGCCATACTATGGACCACAAGCTAGCTATGCCTCCGTCGATGCCCATGGGATTTTGAGTGCGTAGTTATGTACACGCGCCACGGATGCCACCACTTGATCGGGACTGAGACGGAGGCCGGATTGCTAGTCGAGCTCCTGACGAGCTGAGCTCTCCTGCTGCAGAGTAGTTCGAACCCTCTTAACGGTGTCCGTGGGCTCGACAGCCGAATTAAGGTTCTGCTTGAGAAGGCCGCTCTGTACTTCTGCTGCTAAGGCAACTATGTGCTCTTCTGTACGGAGGGAGCATTCCGTACTTCCGTTGACTGTTACGACGCCGCGTGGACCGGGCATCTTGAGCTTGAGATAAGCATAGTGTGGTACTGCATAGAATCGAGCGAACACAGTTCGTCCGAGCAGTGCGTGATAGCCGCTGCGGAAAAGGGCGATATCGAAGATTAACTCCTCGCTTCAGAAGTTGTCCGGAGATCCGAAGACAACCTCTAGTGTGATTGAGCCCGTACGGCGGGCCTCTACACCTGGTATGACTCCTTTGAAGGTAGTCCTGGTGGGCTTGATCCGAGATGGGCTAATGCCCATTTTTCGCGCTGTATCCTGATAGAGCAGATTGAGGTTTCTACCTCCGTCCATAAGGATGCGAGTCAGGTGGAACCCATCAATTATTGGGTCTAGGACCAGTGCGGCTAAGCCACCGTGACGGATACTGGTCGGATGATCCCGGCGATCAAAGGTGATCGGGCATGACGACCATGGATTAAATTTTGGGGCGACTGGCTCTATCTCATAGACATCCCTGAGCGCACGCTTGCGCTCCCTCTTGGGGATGTGGGTAGCGTATATCATGTTCACCGTTTTGACCTGAGGGGGAAACTTCTTCTGTTCCCCTGTGTTCAGTTACTGGGGCTCTTCGTCATCGTCCTTGCTTTGCGATCCCTTTTCCCTGTTCTCGGCGTTTAATTTGCCGGCCTATTTAAAAACCCAGCAATCTCTATTTATATGATTGGGTGGTTTGTTTGGGGTGCCATGAATCTGGCATGGACGATCGAGTATGCGGTCCAAGCTAGATGGGCCTGAATTGTTCTTTTGGAACGACTTCTTCCGCTGACCGGACTTAGGGCCCCTGAATCCGCCTTATCCTCGGTATTGTCATTGTTGTTTCGACGCTTGCATCTGTTGCGTCGAGACTTGTTTTTGATAGTTTTAGCTTCAGGGGTGCCGGTGTCACTTGCATTGTTTTTGCTACGAGCCAACCAAATGTCCCCGCCCGCACAAAAGCGGGTCATGAGTGCCGTGAGGGCCGCCATGGATTTTGTCTTTTCTTGGCCGAGGTGGCAAGCGAGCCATTCGTCACGGATGATGTCTTTGAAGGCTGCTAGGCTTCGCCATCCGGACAATCGACGATTTGGTTCTTTTTAGTTAAGAACCTAGTCCAGAATTTCCTGGCGAACTCTCCAGGCTGTTGAACTATATGGCTTAAGTCAACAACGTCCGGAGGTCGAACATATGTACCTTGGAAGTTATCGAGGAAGGCCTCTTCCAAGTCCTCCCAGCTGCCAATGGAATTTTCAGGCAGACTGTTGATCCAATGACGAGCTGGCCCCTTGAGTTTTAAAGGGAGGTATTTGATGGCGTGGAGGTCATCGCCACGGGCCATATGAATGTGGAGAATGAAGTCTTCGATCCACACCGCGGGGTCCGTGGTTCCATCGTATGATTCTATATTCACAGGTTTGAACCCTTCTGGGAATTCATGATCCATGACCTCATCTATGAAGCAATGAGGGTGTGCGGCGCATCTATATCGGGCTGTATCGCGACGTAGGTCTGATGGAGTCCGTTTGCGGTTTTCATCCCGCACATGACTAAGTTTGTCATGTCCGAATAGGTGGCTGTTGTCGCGTGTTGAGGCACGTCCTCGCAATCCGTAGATTGATCTGGTATGTCCTGCTTTATTGTTCAGGTTTTGCCGGAGGTCATATGTATGACCGTGGGCTAATTTACCTCTACCGATGCGATGAGGCAGGGCTGGCTGGTGTTCGGCATGAGTTGCCGTTTTGTACCGACCACGTGGTGGTCGGTCAGCCGCATTGTACGATGGAGGTATGTATTCTGGCGCCTCCTCGTCAAACTAAGGTAGCAATTTGCGCGTTGGGTAGCTTTTGGTTGGGTGCTTGAGGATGTATTCTTCGACTGCTAGGACATCAATCCATTTATCATTGAGCAGATCTTGGTCAGCTTGAAGCTGCTGCTGCTTCTTTTTCAGGCTCCTTGCAGTGGCGATTAGCTGGCGCTTGAAGCGCTCCTGCTCAAGAGGTTCCTCAGGCATGATGAAATCGTTGGTGCCGAGGCTCACCTCATCCTCGGTGAGCAGAAGATAACTTCCGTCCTCTGAGTCTTCGTGCGTGGCCTGCTTACCAGGGCTAGCCTGCCCATCTTCCTGTTCATCTTGTTCATTATCTATTTCAACGGGGTCTTCGTTGTCTTCGGCACCTTCTGGAGTGTTATCTTCTCCTGTGCCGGTGTTGCTGTCTTTGCAGCGGCGCCGCTGACGCCGGTGCTTGGATTGTATTTTGGAAGGTTTATCCTCAGCTGGATCTTCCATGTCATCGCCGCTCTTCTCCTTTGGTGCATTCACCATGTATACATCATACGAGGAAGTGGCCGTCCAGTGTCCGGTGAACGGCGGGTTCTGGGCCTCCTCTTCTCCGGCATCGTCATCCATACCGTCGATGTCCTAGGAGTCGTAATCAAGTGTGTCGGTCAAATCCTCGACCGTGGCTATGAAGTGGGTGGCGGGTGGGAAGAAAAATTCTCCGACATCAGCCCCTAGTTCGGGCCGGATATAGTTCGGCTGTGAGTCCTCCGTCAAGGATAGATTTTTTAATGAGTTTAGCATGTCGCCCAAAGGCGAGTGCTGTAAGATGTCTGCGGCGCTGAATTCGAAGATCGATAAACGATCAGGTTCGACATCCGCGGGCCCACATGGTTTGGAACTTACGGCCGGAGACGAGTCCAGAGTTCTGGTGGCACAGGTATCGTGTGAGATCAAGTCTATGTGCGGCTCCAACGCCAGGGAATCTATGGCCTCCGTGGCGGGGTTGAGCTTCCAATCCTTGGATGCCGCAGAGTGCTCTGGATCTAAGGCCGGAGTGGTCACAGGAGCTATCTCCTGGATGCGGTCTGATGACAGATTCAGGTCATATTCGTCACGGTAACCGGGAGCGGTCGTTGTGGTCTCCAATCCGGCAAAGATTAAATCTCCACGGATGTCCGCAACGTAGTTCAAACTCCCAAATCTGACCTAATGACCAGGGGCGTAGCTATCGATCTGCTCCAGGTGGCCAAACGAGTTGGCCCACAGTGCGAAGCCGCCGAACATGAAGATCTGTCCGGGGAGGAAAGTTTCTCCTTGGACAGCATCACCATCGACGATTGAAGGGGCCATCGAACCTTTCATTGATGGCACAGTGGAACTCTCAATGAAAGCACCAATGTCGGTGTCAAAACCGGCGGATCTCGGGTATGGGGTCTCGAACTATGCGTCTAAGGTCGATGGTAACAGGAGACAGGGGACACGATGTTTACCCAGGTTCGGGACCTCTCTATGGAGGGAATACCCTACATCCTACTTGATTGATATTGATGAATTCGAGTATTACAAGAGTTGATCTACCTCGAGATCGTAATGGCTAAACCCTAGAGGTCTAGATCGTATGGCTATGCTAATGAATAACTGTCCTTTCCGGACTAAGTCCTCCGTTTTATATAGACACAGGGAGGATCTAGGGTTACATAAGGTCGGTTACCAAGAAAGGAATCTACATATTTGGTCGCCAAGCTTGCCTTCCACGCTAAGGAGAGTCCCATCCGGACATGGGTGCAGTCTTTGCTCTCCGTATCTTCATAGCCCATTAGTCCGGCCCATGGCCAACAGGCCGGACGTCCGAAGACCCCTTAGTCTAGGACTCCCTCACCAGTCGTCAACGGGGGCTCAGGCACCACCTTTACCATAGGCGCTGGCCTCCCCCCAGATTAGGAAGAGGCGCTGGTCAGTTTCCTCCGTGCGAACAAGGATGTCTTTGCATGGGAGGCGACGGACTTGGTTGGTGTCCCGCGAGAAGTAATCGAACACGATCTAATGGTGTGCCCCGGAGCGCTCCCGGTAAAGCAGAAGGCGCGGCGGCAAGCCCCGGAGAAGCAATTGTTCATCGTCCAAGAGGTCTGCAAGCTGCAAGAGGCCAGCGTCATTCAGGAGGTGCGGCACCCAGATTGGCTAGACAACCCGGTCATTGTCGCCAAGAAGGGCGGAAAGGAGCGCATGTGCATCGACTTCACGAACCTCAACAAAGCTTGCCCTCAGGACCCTTTCCCTCTTCCGCACATCGACCAGATCGTCGACTCCACCGTCGAGTGTGACCTGCTGTGCTTCCTAGACGCCTTCTCGGGCTACCACCAGATCAAGATGGCGGTGCAAGACGTCGAGAAGACAACCTTCCTTTCCCCATGTGGGGTGTACTGCTACACCTGGATTCCCTTTGGGCTGCGGAACGCCAGCGCGACCTTTTAGCGATTGATGCACATCGCTCTGGGCCTGTAGCTCGGGAAGAACACCGAGACGTATGTTGACGACATAGGGGTCAAGTCACAGGAAGCAAGGACTCTTGTCAAAGATTTGGAAGAAACGTTCGCCAATCTGCGCAAGGTAAACCCGTGGCTCAATACAGAGAGGTGCGTGTTCGGTGTCCCGTCCTGCAAGTTGCTGGGTTTCCTGGTGTCGCATAGAGGGATCGAGGCTAACCCAGAGAAGGTCAAGGCAATTGAAAGGATGAGCCCGTCACAGACCCTCAAGGAGATTCAGAAGCTCGCGTGCTACGTGACTTCGTTGGGGCATTTCATCTCCAAGCTCGGCAAGCATGCCCTCCCGTTTTTCAAGCTGATGAAAAAGAAGGGCCCATTTGAATGGACTCAGGAGGCCGAGGCAGCCTTCCAATACCTCAAGAGGTATCTCACCAGCCCGCCGGTGATGGTGGCGCCTCATACTCTTGATCCCCTGGCGCTTTACCTGGCTGCCACACCCCACTTGGCAAGCGCATCACTCGTGGCGGCCCAGGAAGAGCTTGCAGGTGCGGATGCGTGGCGCCCCGCGCACAGCCACGCCGTTGCCACCTTAGGATGGCGCTCCTGAGGCTTCGACTACCCCACTAGATGGCAATGCTCCCAAGCCCCCCTCATCTGAAACGGGGCTGGACATCGTCGACACCTCTTCCCTTGTCGAGCACCCCATGTATTTCGTCAGCATGAAGCTGCGTGACGTGCGTGCACGCTAGGCCATGCCGCAGAAGCTCCTGCTCGCGCTCTAGGAAGATGCACCACTATTTCCAAGGCCACCCCATTAAGTTCATCTCCGAGTACCCCCTGGAGAAGGTGCTCCGGAGCCCCAATGCCGCAGGGAGGGTTGCTGAATGGAACATCGAGCTACAGGCGTTCCAGCTGGAGTTCAGCACCACCAGGGTCATCAAGGGCGCGGCCCGCGCTAACTTTGTGGCAGAATGGACTGACGCCCCTGACCAACGGGTGGGTGAAGACCGCTCCCTCACGCCCGGAGATGACCTATGTTATCCCCCAAGTGCCAAGTATATTGCTTGCAATGTGCTTGGGACCTGAATAATAGTGTTAGAATAAATCTGACCCATTCTGAATTGCAAATATGACCTCAAATCCTTCTTGTAGGAAGCATTAAATCTGAAAGAGTCACAACTTGGTGACTTGAAGAAGAATCTGGAGTTGCAATAGGCTGAGACCATCAGAGCTGAGTCGAAACTGAAATCTTCATTGGAAGATATTGAAAAGCTCAAGGGAAACTTTGATGCAGAAATAAACACATGGGAAACTGACAAAGCTGCACTACTGAAAAGAGTGGAAGAGGCTGAGAAGCAACTTAAGCCATTCACTGACGAGATTGCCGGTTTAAAACATCATATATCCCAAATGACAGCCGCCATCTTTGGTAAGTTAAAACTTGTATTTAATTGAAGCTAGTCATACATCAATGCAAATGTTGCAACCCGCCTGGCGACTCAAAATACTTGATTGCTTAACTCAACTGACTTGTTTTGCAATTGTATGACAGGTGCCAGGAGTGCCAACCTTAGCCAAAACATGTTGTTGAAACTTAAAGCTGCTTACTCATTAATGAGCAACTTTATTCTGGGAGCCTACGAACCCTTGTGGCCGTAGCAAGTTTTAAGAAACCTCCAACTGCTATCAAGACTGTGCTGGAACATCTGCCAACTGTGCCATCACAGATTGAAGAAATAAAGCTATCAGCCGCCCGTGCAGGAGCCCTTAATGCTTTAAGCCGCGCTAAGGCTTGGCAGTCAGAGCTAGACCTAACAGAAATGGCCAGCGGGTGTCCAGAGTTCAATGACGATGGCTCGGTCTTCAAAGAATAAGACTTTGCCAAATATTCTAGGGAGATGCAGCGTCTGGCATGTCAACTTGCGCAAGAGGTGGATCTGTCCAAATATCAAGCAGCTTATGACAGCAACAACACCTGTATCAAGCCGCCGTCTCATGAAATCGTGGATTTAACTCCTCCAAGGCGTAAGCATGCTTTTTCTCCTGACCTTAATCCTTCTCTTATCTTTAATGATGAAGCTACCTTCGAGGCCTTAATCGACATCAACTGGACATCGACTACTCTCCAGATGGCAGACGAAGGAGAGCCGGCACGGGGTGACCCAGAGGCCTCTACCTCAAGGCGCCAGGATGATAATAACCCGCCAGGCCAGAACCCGGACGGCGCTGATGCTGGCTTGATACATCTCCAACGTATCTATAATTTTTGATTGTTCCATGCTATTATATATTCTGTTTTGGATGTTTAATGGGCTTATTTATACACTTTTATATTATTTTTGGGACTAACCTATTAACCGGAGGCCCATCCCAAATTGCTGTTTTTTGCCTATTTCAGTGTTTCGCAGAAAAAGAATATCAAACGGAGTCCAAACGGAATGAAACCTTCGGGAGCGTGATTTTTGGAACAAACGTGATCCAGAGGACTTGGAGTGGACGTCAAACAACCAACGAGGAAGCCACGAGGCAGGGGGCGCGCGTACCCCCTGGGCGCGCCCTCCACCCTCGTGGCTCCACCGACCTACTTCTTCCTCCTATATATACCTACGTACCCTGAAAACATCAGGCAGCACCACGAAAACCTAATTCCACCACCGCAACCTTCTGTACCTGTGAGATCCCATCTTGGGGCCTTTTCCGGCGCTCCGCCGGAGGGGGCATTGATCATGGAGGGCTTCTACATCAACACCATAGCCTCTCCGATGATGTGTGAGTAGTTTACCTCAGACCTTCGGGTCCATAGTTATTAGCTAGATGGCTTCTTCTCTCTCTTTGGATCTCAATACAAAGTTCTCCTTGATTCTCTTAGAGATCTATTTGATGCAATATTCTTTTGCGGTGTGTTTGTCGAGATCCGATGAATTGTGGGTTTATGATCAAGATTATCTATGAACAATATTTGAATCTTCTCTGAATTCTTTTATGTATGATTGGTTATCTTTACAAGTCTCTTCGAATTTTCAGTTTGGTTTGGCCTACTAGATTGATCTTTCTTGCAATGGGAGAAGTGCTTAGCTTTATGTTCAATCTTGCGGTGCTCGATCCCAGTGACAGTAAGGGAAACGACACGTATTGTATTGTTGCCATCGAGGATAAAAAGATGGGGTTTATATCATATTGCATGGGTTTATCCCTCTACATCATGTCATCTTGCTTAAGGCATTACTCCGTTCTTATGAACTTAATACTCTAGATGCATGCTGGATAGCGGTCGATGTGTGGAGTAATAGTAGTTGCGAGGTTCTTATTTGTTTGTGTAGGTACGAGGTGACTCGCGCGTGGTCTCCTACTGGATTGATACCTCGGTTCTCAAAAACTGAGGGAGATACTTACGCTGCTTTGCTGCATCACCCTTTCCTCTTCAAGGGAAAACCAACGCATGCTCAAGAGGTAGCACGGCTCAACAGAGTGATGTAAGTCCAGAAACACTTGGTCAAAAAACTTTTGGGCACAGTTGTAGCCTTGTAATAGGTAGCTAAAAACAATTATCTATACTGCCATGCCTTCGTGCGTGTTTTGCCAACTATGCTTTAGCAACACAATCTTTTTGATCGTGTCTTATATTCAATCTTTCAACTTTGCCAAAGTTTCTTGAAAGCTTGATATATAATCTGTAAAAGATCCAACAATGTCTTGTACTCGTGACTTAGAATCACCATCTAGGGCGAGTTAAATAACCCAACAATACAGCGCGACTTATAGTCATATCCAGTCTTTGAAAAGTTCACTTTGGTGACTTATAGACTATATGAGCCCAATGTAGAGCAATATAACCCGGATCTATATGACCCGACAACTTCTCATCTGTAAGAAACTTCTGCAAAACAGAAACATAGAGTATGTAAAACTCAAATATTATTAAGACGGCTTGTAAGGCACGACCAAAACAGATTGGTTTTTTTTGAAAAAACTCAATTTTTTGCTTCAAAGATGCTTGGCATGAAAGCCGTTCATCCCGTAAGCTGGCTCTCACATGACATAAATCCGTCATTAAACCTTAACTAGTTTAGCGTCTTATTGAAAGATTAACCATTAAGAGTACGAACGGGCCACATAGCGGGGAGACTACAACAAATAGGTGAGTTTATTCTAGCTCACTATAAGCCGGATCTCTCGTGACATAAGCCGCCGTTTTAACCTTGACAAGTTCAGGGTCTTAAAAGATTGATTGTCAAGAGTACGACGGGTCACCTGGTGGAGTAGCAAGTTGCAAACAGGCAGGTTTAATTCAGTTATGGCATGAAAGCCAGTCAAGTGGGTTATAAAGCTATACTCATAGAGTAGGAAGCCCCAAGCGACCTATGGCATGAAAGCCGACCAAGAGGGTTATAAAGGTGTGCTTGTGGCACCCCGGCTCAGAGCAACCGGTTTACCTTGCATTGCCAGCCCAAAGATCAAGTCTTCTGGCAACACACAACAACATGGTACAGAAACAACCGCTTTATTGATGCTAGCTGATTACATAGGTCTGATATTACATCGAGATAAGAGGCCAAGTGGCACACACGGTGCAGATGAACAGTATGTACATTATTTAATGAACATGAAGGGGCCTCGATCACAAGAACTACGCGGCAGCGGAAGAACGACGAGGTGGAATTCCATAGCACATGGACACCGACGTGGACACGGCCTAGACGCGGGAAGCTCTCCGATGCGAAATGACTTGCCTGAAAGCTGGCATGACACGCCAGGTCAGTACATTGAATGTACTTGCAAGCTCAGAACAAACATAAGAACAATGACAAACAATATCATGACAATTATTTAGGTTAATGCAATGCAAGTAATGCTACTAATGCGGTAAAACTAACATGTGCACCGAGTCCCATGGACTCGCTTACCAGACGGGTTACCTCGTAACGAAATGGTGATCGTACCCGGATCACAACTGAAATTACCCACTCATGATCAGCTAATGATCTCCAGAATCTTCATGAAGTTAGTGCCAACAACGGTTATTTAGTGTGCAAGATAAATTATAAAAGTTGATCCATGGTGTGACTTACTCCCGAGTTGTGCCCATAACCGAGGAGGCGGCTATTGATAGATTTAATACACTCTGTAGAGGTAGCGCACTTTATCCACACCACGGGACCCAAGGCCTCGCACTCCCATTCGGCTGAACCAACGACATTCCGACGAAACCCTCCCCTTGTCATGACACTCTCCCAGCCACTCCGACAAACTCCCTCTCAGGGCTATGTCCTGGATGGCCCCGTGCCTATCAAAGGCAACGGCCACCGTCATGGCAAAATGGTCCCAAACGGGGACAAGGTACCATAAAAACAAACGGGCACACAAGGCTATGTCTGCTTACCGTGCCAGGGTATGCATGCCCATAACCTTCCCTCGTTGGAGGCACCGGTGAGAGGCACAACAAAGGACCGAATCAAGACCTCCCACAAGGTAAATGTGGTCGCACTGAGAAAAACCTGATTCAGTGGCACCATGACTTGATCAACGTTATATTCAAGTTGGACAATTAACATGTTTAACTTGAAAAAAAATTATATACCAAGTCATACGATGCCATGATCATGCAACTAATCGACATGCAAAGCATGCAACTCCCATGAACGGATCAAGCTTATCAACATAACTTTCTTGCACTACTCATGATTAAACTTTACTGGTTCTACCTCATTTTTATTATCATGTAATATTTTCATTAACTCATAATTTATATGAAAATATCACTTAACAAAAAGAACTATCAATATTTATCATAGCAATATAACTAAGGTAAAATTTTATTCTACTAGAGCAAACTAGTCCATGCATTCAACCAGTAACTTAAACAAACATTTCAAGCATGACAAAGTAACTAGCAAGCAACCATATTTATTTAACAAATTTTTAAATGCATATAAGAACTCATATTTAAGTAGAAAAAACATAGATATTGAAATGACACCATCCAAATGTTGGTGTGGCTTGCCTTAGTGCAGAGGAGGATCACACTCCTCCTGGTTAGCTTCAAGACAAGTCTCTCCCTCTGAAAATATTTAAAAACCACAAAAAAAATATCAAAAACCAATCTGAAAATCACCTGAAATTCTAGATAGCAAGGAAAATTCAACATTTTGGTGTGCTGTTAGAGCTTTCTGAAACAAACATAATGCAAAAAGAATCAACTCATTTGGACTTATGGGCTAGGAGTTATCACTGGTCAAAGTTGTGGTCAAAAATTTGAATTTAAATAGAATTAAACAGAAAATCTTGGGGGGAGGGGGGGGGGGGGTGACGTCGATGGCGTAAAGACAGAATACCTCCACTCGTACCACTTCGGGTGCGAGTGGAGAGGCTGACACCGTGCCCCACCAGTCAGGAGAGAGAGGGGGACAGAGGAAACAGAGCGCGGCGGCTCTCCGCCAAAGCTTACACCGGAGATGAGTGGGTCTTGGGCGAAACCAGAGGGATAAAAGGGGAGAGGGGGTCACGACGCACCTGCCCGTACCCGTGGCTTGTCAGAGGATGGCCGGAGCTGCTCGCAACCAAGCTCACAAGTGGCGGTGGCAGTCGGGGCTTGCCGGAGAGGAAGAAGGCGACGATGAGGGGCGACTACATGGCTCTGTTGCTTCCATACGACACCGGTGGATCCCCAATGACACGCCTGAGAGGTTGATTGAGCTCAAGGGGCTCTGAAGCAGGGTGGTTGGGCTACAGGGGTCACCGGCGATCTCTGGTCGAGGTCGACGGCCATAGGCCTGCCCGACCGGGCTACGGCTATCCTACGGGGTTGTGGTGGTTGAGAAGTGCGGGCTGAGGCTTCGAAGCGGCGGGAGGGGCTCTATATATAGCCGAAGCGAGAGGGGTACGTGCCACCGCCAGAGCTCTCTAGAGGCCGGTGAACGGCGATGAAAGGATCCAGTGCGAGGGGGCAAGGGCTCAGTGCTCAGGCGGAAGCTGTCCACGCTCACGGACGAGCACATGAAGCAGGGAAGAGGCGGACAAGGGCACGAGCGCACTGTGGCTTTTGGCCGCGACGTGCCCGTGCTCGCTGTAGTGTATCCGGCGTCGACGAGTGCCAGGGAGAGGTCAAGGGTGATGAGTCGGGGCTGGTGGCGCGGTGCGGCCGTCGTCGGCGAGCTCTGGCTCGAGCACGCGCCGAACAGAGGCATCGGCGTGACGCAGAGCACGTCGAACGCATGCCAGACCCCGTGCCCGCACGCAGTCACCACCCTGGCATAGTCAAAACGACACACACGCACCGGCAAACCTTGTCTGGGCTATAGTCCACGCAGTGATAGGTCTAGGGAGGCTGAGGACTCAATGCCAGGCCGACTAGAGGTGACTCAACCTTCTTGGCAAGTTTCTGGCCAGAAACTTGGCCGTACTTTTGGATAGCTTCTAGATGGCCATTAGGGCTGACCTCCTAGGTTTAAGGCTTACTTATGAGGGTGAAGAGGCTCAAGAAAAATCAGGGCCAAAGGATCAAGGAAAAATACACTTGCTGTACAATGTGCATCTTTGGGCCAGAAGAGAAATGATTTTCTGTAGCAAAAATATGACAAAAAGTCATGCAATATTTTTGCTTGGGGAGGTGGGCCATGGTTCAAAGAATATTCAGGAATTATTTCAGATTTTTGGGAGCAATAAAAATGAGGGTTGCTTTGGAGCACTAGTTTCTGAAATGAGTTTCAGAAGAGAAATGCATATTTTTCTTTTATGAAAAATATTCATTTGACCATTTCGGGGATTTTTCAGAGAAATAAGATTGAATGAGAAGTAGATAGGTCACTTGGGTGAAAGTCAAGGGCATGCCCAAGTGATAAGTCCATTTGAATTGATTCCAAAAACCCGAATCCAAGGCAAAGGCAAAAGCAAGTCCGAAAAAAGAGAGAAGGCAAAATCCAGGCTATCACAAACCTCCCCCACTTATGATGAATCTCGTCCTCGAGATTCGGTTGCTTGGGAAACAATTCTGGGTAGGCAGTCCTTAAAAATTCCTCTCTTTCCCAGGTTGCCTCTTCCTCGGTGTGATGCTCCCACTGAACCTTGTAAAACCTTATCACTTTGCTGCGAGTGACCCTTTCTATCTCATCCAATATTCTGATTGGCTTTTCCTCATACGTCAAATCCTTAGCCAGTTCTATTTCTTCCATATTAGTCATTTTCTCCGGTGGCGAAATACATCTCCTTAGCTGTGAGACATGAAACACATTATGTACCTATGATAGTTTGGGTGGCAACTCCAACTAATAGGCAACTGCTCCGACTCTGGCCATGACTGGAAATGGACCGATGTATCTGTGTGCCAATTTTCCTCGGGCCTGAAACCTCTTAACTCCTTTCATAGGGGTGACACGGAGATATACGTGTTCTCTGGGTTCGAAGCTGATCTGACGGTGTTTGGCGTCATAATAACTCTTCTGTCGAGATTTGGCCAACTGCAGTCTGTCTCGGATTTCCTTGACTTGCTTCTCAGCTTCGATCATTAAATCAGTCCCGAAAATACGGCTGTCTCTGGTTTGGGACCAGTTCAATGGAGTGCGGCACATACAGCCATACAGAGCTTCATAGGGTGACATCTTTAAGCTGGTCTGGAAACTGTTGTTGTAGGAAAACTCCGCGTAGGGCAGACAGTCTACCCACTTGGATCCTTGGGCCAATGCACATGCCCGGAGCATGTCTTCGAGTATTTGTTTTACTCACTCAGTTTGTCCATCTGTCTGGGGATGATAAGCCGTGCTGTATTATAGAGCAGTCCCCAAGGCATGATGTAGTCGGGACCAAAATGCTGAAGTGAAGAGAGATCCTCTATCCGAAGTGATAGTCTTTGGTACTCCATGCAGACAGACGATTCGGGACACATACAATTGTGCAAGTTGATCGGCACGGTAGGTGGTCCGGATGGGAAGAAAATGTGCCACCTTCGTTAAGGATTCCACTATGACCCATATTGCGTCATTTCCTCGTTGAGTCCTGATGACCCACAAGTATAGGGGATCTATCATAGTCCTTTCGATAAGTAAGAGTGTCGAACCCAACGAGGAGCAGAAGGAAATAATAAGCAGTTTTCAGTAAGGTATTCTCTGCAAGCACTGAAATTATCGGTAACAGATAGTTTTGTGATAAGGTAATGTGTAACGGGTAACAAGTAATAAAAAGTAAATAAGGTGCAGCAAGATGGCCCAATCCTTTTTGTAGCAAAGGACAAGCCTGGACAAACTCTTATATAAAGGAAAACGCTCCCGAGGACACATGGGAATTATCGTCAAGCTAGTTTTCATCACGTTCATATGATTCGTGTTTGGTACTTTGATAATTTGATATGTGGGTGGACCGGTGCTTGGGTACTGTCCTTCCTTGGACAATCATCCCACTTATGATTAACCCCTCTTGGAAGCATCAGCAACTACAAAAGAAGCATTAAGGTAAACCTAACCATAGCATGAAACATATGGATCCAAATCAGCCCCTTACGAAGCAACTCATAAACTAGGGTTTAAGCTTCTGTCACTCTAGCAACCCATCATATACTTATTACTCCCCAATGCCTTCCTCTAGGCCCAAACAATGGTGAAGTGTCATGTAGTCGACGTTCACATGACACCACTACAGGAGAGACAACATACATCACATCAAAATATGGAACGAACACCAAATTCACATGACTACTTATAGCAAGACTTCTCCCATGTCCCCAGGAACAAACGTAACTACTCACAAATCATATTCATGTTCATAATCAGAGGGGTATTAATATGCATAAAGGATCTGAACATATGATCTTCCACCGAATAAACCAACTCGTGATACGTCTCCAACGTATCTATAACTTTTGATTGTTCCATGCTATATTATATTCTGTTTTGGACATTATTGGGATTTATTATACACTTTTATATTATTTTTGGGACTAACCTATTAACCGGAGGCCCAGCCCAGAATTGCTGTTTTTTTGCCTATTTTAGGGTTTCGCAAAAATATATATCAAACGGAGTCCAAACGGAATGAAACCTTTGGGAACGTAATTTTCGGAACGAACATGATCCAGAGGACTTGCACCCTACGTCAAGACATCAACCAGGAGGCCACGAGGTAGGGGGCGCACCTACCCCCCTGGGCGCGCCCTCCACCCTCGTGGGCCCCCTGTTGCTCCACCGACATACTCCTTCCTCCTATATATACCCACGTACCCCCAAACTACCAGATACAGAGCCAAAACCCTAATTCCACTGCTGTAACTTTCTGTATCCATGAGATCCCATCTTGGGGCCTGTTCCGGAGCTCCGCCAGAGGGGGCATCGATCACGGAGGGCTTCTACATCAACACCATAGCCCTTCCGATGAAGTGTGAGTAGTTTACCTCAGACCTACGGGTCCATAGTTATTAGCTAGATGGCTTCTTCTCTCTTTCTGGATCTCAATACAAAGTTCTCCCCCTCTCTTGTGGAGATCTATTCGATGTAATCTTCTTTTGCGGTGTGTTTGTTGAGACCGATGAATTGTGGGTTTATGATCAAGTTAATCTATGAACAATATTTGAATCTTCTCTGAATTCTTTTATGTATGATTGGTTATCTTTTCAAGTCTCTTCGAATTATCAGTTTGGTTTGGCCTACTAGATTGATCTTTATTGTAATGGGAGAAGTGCTTAGCTTTGGGTTCAATCTTGCGGTGTCCTTTCCTAGTGACAGTAGGGGCAGAAAGGCACGTATTGTATTGTTGCCATCGAGGATAACAAGATGGGGTTTTCATCATATTGCATGAGTTTATCCCTCTACATCATGTCATCTTGCTTAAAGCGTTACTCTGTTCTCTTGAACTTAATACTCTAGATGCATGCTGGATAGCGGTCGATGTGTGGAGTATTAGTAGTAGATGCAGGCTGGAGTTGGTCTACTTATCTCGGACGTGATGCCTATATACATGATCATACCTAGATATTCTCATAATTATGCTTAATTCTGTCAATTGCTCAACAGTAATTTGCTTACCCGCTGTGAATACTTATGCTCTCGAGAGAAGCCACTAGTGAAACCTATGGCCCCCGGGTCTATCTTCCATCATATTAATCTTCCAATACTTAGTTATTTTTATTGCCTTTTATTTTACTTTGCATCTTTATCATAAAAATACCAAAAATATTATCTTATCATATGTATCAGATCTAACTCTCGTAAGTGACCGTGTAGGGATTGACAACCCCTTATCGCATTGGTTGCGTGGATTTATTTGTTTGTGTAGGTACGAGGGACTCGTGCGTGGCCTCCTACTGGATTGATACCTTGGTTCTCAAAAACTGAGGGAAATACTTACGCTACTTTGCTGCACCACCCTTTCCTCTTCAAGGGAAAACCAACGCAAGTGCTCAAGAGGTAGCAAGAAGGATTTCTGGCGCCGTTGTCGGGGAGGTCTACGCAAAAGTCAACATACCAAGTACCCATCACAACCCTTATCTCTCGCATTACATTATTTGCCATTTTCCTCTCGGTTTACTCTCCCCCACTTCACACTTGCCATTTTATTCGCCCTCTATCTCTCTCTCTATCCTACCTCTCTTTCTCTATTTGCCTCTTTTTGCCCGTTCCTCGTTTGCTTGTGTGTTGGATTGCTTGCCTGTCACGATGGCTCAAGATAACACTAAATTGTGTGACTTTACCAATACCAACAACAATGATTTTATTAGCACTCCGATTGCTCCTCTTACCGATGATGAATCTTGTGAAATTAATGTTGCCTTGCTGAATCTTGTCATGAAAGATCCATTTTCCGGCCTTCCAAGTGAAGATGCCGCTACCCATCTAAATAGCTTCATTGATTTGTGTGATATGCAAAAGAAGAAAGATGTGGATAATGATATTGTTAAATTGAAGTTATTTCCTTTTTCCCTTAGAGATCGTGCTAAAGCTTGGTTTTAGTCTTTGCCTAAAAATAGTATTGATTCGTGGAATAAGTGCAAAGATGCCTTTATCTCTAAGTATTTTCCTCCCGCCAAGATCATCTCTCTTAGAAACGATATTATGAATTTTAAGCAACTTGATCATGCACATGTTGCACAAGCTTGGGAGAGGATGAAATTAATGATACGTAATTGCCCTACGCATGGTTTGAATTTGTGGATGATTATACAAATTTTTTATGCCGAATTAAATTTTGCTTCTAGAAATCTTTTAGATTCGGCCGCAGGAGGCACTTTTATGGAAATCACTTTAGGAGAAGCTACTAAACTCCTAGATAATATTATGGTTAATTATTCTCAATGGTACACTGAAAGATCTACTAATAAGAAAGTGCATGCGATAGAAGAAATTGATTTTTTGAGTGGAAAGATGGATGAACTTATGAAATTATTTGCTAATAAAAGTGTTTCTTCTGATCCTAATGATATGCCTTTGTCTACTTTGATTGAGAATAATAATGAATCTTTGGATGTGAATTTTGTTGGTAGGAATAATTTTGGTAACAACGCATATAGAGGAAACTTTGACCCTAGGCAGTATCCTAGTAATTCCTCTAATAATTATGGTAATTCCTACAACAATTCTTATGGAAATTATAATAAGATGCCCTCTGATTTTGAAACTAATATTAAAGAATTTATTACTTCGCAAAAGAATTTCAATGCTTTGATTGAAGAAAAAATGCTTAAGATTGATGAGTTGGCTAGGAACGTTGATAGAATTTCTCTTGATGTTGATTCTTTGAAACTTAGATCTATTCCACCTAAGCATGATATCAATGAGTCTCTCAAATCCATGAGAATTTCCATTGATGAGTGCAAAGAAAGAACCATTAGGATGCTTACTAAGAAAGATTGCTTTATAAAAGCGTGTTCTTCTAGTTTCCATGATAATAAAGATGAAGATCTAAAAGTTATTGATGTGTCCCCTATTAAATCTTTGTTTTGCAATATGAATCTTGATAATGATGGGAATGAATATGATCCACCTTTACCTAGACGGTGTTCCAAAAATTCAGATTCTTTAGATCTTGATGCTAAAATTGTTAAAAGTGGGATTGAAGAAGTCAAAACTTTAAATATTAATGAACCCACTATTTTGGATTTCAAGGAATTTAATTATGTCAATTGCTCTTTGATAGATTGTATTTCCTTGATGAAATCCGTGCTAAATTCTCCTCATGCTTATAGTCAAAATAAAGCTTTTACTAAACATATAGTTGATGTTTTAATGCAATCTTATGAAGAAAAACTTGAATTGGAAGTTTCTATCCCTAGAAAACTTTATGATGAGTGGGAACCACTACTAGGAAAAGGGCTATATATGGAATTGACACTAATGGCGCACCAGACATGTGGTGCGCCATTACTATATACTAATGGCGCACCATCTGTTGGTGCGCCATTAGTGTGGAAGATACTGATGGCGCACCAGGCACACGGTGCGCCACTAGTAACAAAATATTTTTTTTTTCATTTTTTCAAACATACTAATGGCGCATCCGGGCAGAGTGCGCCATTAGTTGTTAGAACTACTAATGGCGCACCAGCCATAGAGTGCGCCACTACTGTATTTTTTTTACTTTTTTGCAAAACTACTAATGGCGCACCGTTGCATAGTGCGCCATTACTAGTTTAAACTAGTAATGGCGCACTGTGCCACGGTGCACCATTAGTATAATTTTTTTTTACTTTTTTGCAAAACTACTAATGGCGCATGTCTGTGTGGTGCGCCATTAGTATGTTGGGTTACTAATGGCGCATGTCTCTATGGTGCGCCATTAGTAACCTGGGACCAGCTAGATATTTTTGGACAGCCACACCTACACACTCACTTTCCCCACTTCATTCCCCCCACCTCCTTCTCTAAGCTTGTCGGCTGCCTCCTCCTCCTCACCTCATTTGCACCATAGATTCATCAAAATTAAGTGTTGAAATTACCTTTTTTTGATAGGTAAGTAAGGGGAAAGCTATCTTCATGTTGTAGATCTACTTTTTTTCTCCCTAGCTTGCTCCAACAATGTGCACATGCACTTTTTGTGGCCTAGCTAGATCTATGTATGTTTGTGGTGTTGCATATGTTTGTGGTGTTGCATATATGTTCGTGTTTGCAGGTACTGGTATTTGAAATGCGATAGTTGCCAATATTTTTCCGGAATGTTGATTCATTTCCGTTTCGGCGAGAATTTTGGCACTATGCATTCTTTTTGGTCCTATTTTTAGGGAAAGTCATGCCAAAATTTTTCTTGGTTCTAAAATATCATTTTGCTCTACCCCGCAGGCGACCATGGTCCGCACGATGACCAAAGGCATCGTGAATAGGTTTTTGAGCTCCGCGAAGGCCGAGATGCTTCAAAAGAACGAGACGGAGATAAGATGTCCGTGTCGAAGATGCAAGCTGAAGAGCCTTATTGCGGACCTGGATTCCGGGCAGGTGCGGGACCACCTGCTCTTGCGTGGTTTCATGGATGGCTATCGGTGGCAAGGTGATGAAGATGACTATGAAGTCGTCCATGGGGGCCAGGCAAGAAATGAGGAAGGGCACCAAGACAACCACCGCGGCTCGGGCGGGCAAGAAGACGAAGAATCTCCAGGACATGATCACGACGGTGATGCTGTACACAGTCATCATGTAGAAGATGCCGGACATGATGATGAGGAAGATGCTGGAGCAGACGAAGGGCATGATCATGAAGATCTAGATGCCGGAGGAGCAGACGACAATGGACCATCGATGGGCTGGGTGCAGGACCCTCATATTCAAGAGCTGCTTCTCAAGCAGACGGATAATGCAAGAGCTGCCGCCCGAGAGAAAGCCAAGCTGGATCAACTGGAGATAGACGCGGTTACTCCATTGTATGAAGGATGCAGACCCGAGGATACCCGCCTGAAAGTAACGCTCATGGCTTTGGAGATGAAGGTAAAACACAAAATGACCGATGCATGCTTCGACGAGAACATGTCATTCTGGCATGAACGTCTTCCCAAGGGGAACAAGTGCCCGACCAGTTTCGAGGAGGCGAAGAAAGTCGTGTGTCCTCTGGATTTACCGCATGTGAAATACCATGTGTGCATGAACAATTGCATCATTTATCGGGGCGAGCACGCGGAGTCTACCATATGTCCGGTGTGCGGCGTCACTCGATACAAGAAGAGGAAGAAAGCTCCTCGAAAAGTGGTGTGGTACTTTCCGATCACTCCTTGTTTGCAGCGGTATTTCGCGGACCCTAAGGTAGAAAAGCTCCTGCATTGGCACGCGGATAGGGAGGAGAAGAAGTGAGAAGATGACGCAAATGATCCAGAGATAAATAAAAAAGACAAGATGCTGAGTCACCCTAAGGATGGGAGCCACTGGCAAGCGTTGAACTTCGAACACCTAGAATTTGGGAAGAATCCAAGGAACATCGTGCTGGGCGCGAGCACCGATGGAGTCAATCCGTTTGGCAGCCAGAGAAGAACACATAGCACCTGGCCTGTGTTTGTGTGGATGTACAACCTTCCCCCCTGGTTGTGCATGAAGAGGAAGTACATTCACATGAGTATGCTAATTGAAGGGCCGAAACAACCAGGGAATGACATCAATCTGTATCTGGGGCTGCTGAAAGAGGAGCTAGACACGCTGTGGAAAACGCCAGCCAATACGTGGGACGCCGCAGAGAAAGAATATTTCCCTATGAGAGCCACACTGCTCATGATGGTGCACGACTATCTCGGTTACGGATATCTCGCGGGGCAGGTGGTCCACGGATTTTCTGGATGCGTCAGGTGCATGGATGACACAATGTATCGCCAGCTAGATAGAGATCCCGGGTCTTCGAAAACCGTGTTCATGGGACATCGAAGGTGGCTTCGCGACGATGACCCGTGGAGGAAACGCAAGGATCTATTCGATGGTGAAACCGAACTCCAAAGACGCTCGCGTACGAGGAGCGGCGAGGAAATAGACGGGCTGTTGAAAAATTGGAAAGATTGCCCACTGCCGGGAAAGAAGCAAAAGGCGCCAGAGCCGGGAAAGAAGTGAAAGGCGCCAGAGCCGCTGCTGAAGGTATGGAAAACGAGGTCTGTTTTCTGAGACTTGCCGTACTGGAAGATCCACCATGTGCCTCACAGCCTTGATGCCATGCATATCACGAAGAACGTGTGCGAGAGTCTGCTTGGTACCCTGCTCAACATGCCAGAGAGGACCAAAGATGGGCCAAAAGCAAGGGCAGACTTGAAATCAATGGGCATCAGGCAGGAGCTTCACGCTAATGATGATGATGATGATGATGAGGCGAAGCAGGACACAGAAAGTCATCGCAAAGGCAAAAAGACCAAGAAGACCAGAAATGACTAACCTCCCGCGTGCTTCACTCTAAGTCAGGAGGCGATCGAGCAGTTTTTCACCTGCCTCATAGGAGTAAAACTTCCTTACAGTTACACAGGGAATATAAGCAGATACCTAGACCCAGCGAAGCAAAAGTTCAGCAGGATGAAGTCTCACGACTGTCACGTGCTGATGACGTAGATACTTCCAGTTGCAATCCGTGGGATCATGGACGCGCACGTCCGTGAAACACTATTTGGCCTATGCAACTTTTTCGACGTCATCTCTCGGAAGTCGGTTGGCGTGAGGCAACTCAGAAGGCTACAGGAAGAGATCGTGGTGATACTATGCGAGCTTGAGATGTACTTCCCACTCGCATTCTTCGACATTATGGTGCATCTGCTGGTCCATATCGTGGAGGATATCATCCAACTCGGGCCAACATTCCTGCACAGCATGATGCCATTCTAAAGGATGAATGGTGTCATCAAAGGATACGTTCGCAACATGTCACGTCCAGAGGGAAGTATAGCCAGGGGCTTTCTGACCGAAGAGTGCATCTCCTACTGCACGAATTATCTAGGCATCGAGAACCCCATTGGTCTGCCCGTCAACAGGCACCTCGGCAGGCTCGCTGGAAGGGGTCACCGTGAGGGTCGCCATGAAATGCATGTCGACTTCGAGGGTCGACTCGCCGACTTTGAAAGAGCAAACCTAGTCGCGCTACAACAGATAGACGTGGTCGATCCTTGGGTGGTAGAGCACAAAACCTTTATTGAGAAGACGTACAATGACCGATGCCAACAGAGGACAGACGGAGATATAATAAAAGAGCACAACTCATGTTTCATGCGTTGGTTCAAGCAGAAGCTTCTGTCGTACCCTTTACATGAGGATTCTTCCGCGGAAGAACAACTCATATTCGCCTTGTCACAGGGCGCCGAGCACAACCTGATGACCTATGAGGCGTACGATATCAACGGCTACACATTCTACACCGAGGAGAAGGACATGAAGAGTGATGGTTATCAGAACTCCGGGGTAATGATGGAATCCTACAACGGTAACGACAAGGATAGATACTACGGAAGGATCGAGGAGATCTGGGAGCTGAGCTATGCTGGAGAGAAGGTCCCGATGTTCCGTGTCAGATGGGCCAAGAGCGTCCTAAAACAAGACCGGTATTTCACCACCATGGTTATACCCAAAGCCAAATCCAAGACCGCGGGCGCAAACGTCACCATGAAAAATGAGCCATGGGTACTGGCTTCCCAAGTGGACCAATGCTTCTTCATTACTGACCCATCAAAGCCCAGTCGTGTTGTCGTGAGGAGAGGCAAAAGATCATTGGAATGGATGGAGTAGCCAATGAGCAAGACTTTGACAAGTACGGCGACCCGAAGATCGAACATGACGACGACGATGAAGTAGCAGCATACACTACAAGAAGAAGCAGGACCACCCTACCTAAAGGACGTCCGTTCCACAGAAGAACTCCATTTGTGAAAAAGAAGGGCAAGAAGATTATGAACAGATAGCTAGCTAAGATCGACTGTATTTAAATCGTAGTCTTCATTTCTCGGTTGTATTTCATGGGCACTTTTTGATATCATGAATATTTTTAAATTTCATGGGCACTTTTTGAATTCATGAATATTTTTTCAAATTTGATGATATTTTTTCATATTCAATATGATAAAATATTGAATATTCATGAGGACACTCGATCTCGATTCCCCTCCATCTCGATCTCGATTCCCCCTCCATCTCGATCTTGATCCCACCCGCACCCTCCCCCGCTCCACCACCGCCAACGAGCACCCCCCGCACCCTCCCCCGCTCCCCGGTGAGCTCCGCCTCCTCTCCCCTCTTCATTTTCTAAAAAATAATAATAAAAAAGTGTAGACTACAATTGTTGTTAAACAACAATTATTACTATTTTTATAAAAAAATATTACTGTTTCATATTCATATTCATTTTCTAAAAAATTATTACATGCAACAATTTTTTTTACTTATGGCGCACCTCTGGCTGGTGCGCCATTGCTATATATATATATATAAAGATTACTAATGGCGCACCTCTGCCTGGTGCGCCATTGCTATGTAAAAAAAGATTACTAATGGCGCACCTCTACCTGGTGCGCCATTGCTATGTAAAAAAAAGATTACTAATGGCGCACCGACCGCGGGTGCGCCATTAGTAAGATTCCCCCCTAGCTAATTCCCTCCCTCTCGCCAGATCCCCTTCGTCCCTCTCCCTCGCCCCCTAGCTAATTCCCCCCGCTGCCCCGACCCACGCCGCCACCGCCCCCGCGCCTCCGTCTCCGTCGCCGCCCCCGCGCCTCCTCGAGCCGAGCGCCGCCTCCCTCGCCGTCCCCCCTCTGCCCGCGCCCGCGCCCTTGACGTCCTCCCGCCCAAGCGCCCCCTCCCCCGCGGCCCCGCCTGCATCAACCTCGTGCTCGCCGTCCAACACCGCGCGGCCTGCCCAGGAGGACCGCCGTTGTCTTCCTCTTCGACTACGAGGACCCGGACGAGCTCGGACGCCCTCGAGCCATCCCTTCGACGCCCGCCGATTTCCTCCGCCTCGGCCACCATCGCCATAGCTTGACGCCGAATTCGCACCGCCTCGACTAGCTCCGGCTACCCCGAGTCGCCCTCGACCTCCCCAGTGAGCACCCGAGCCTCTTCCCCCTCTTCCCCCTCTTGATTTCCTTCTGATGTGTTCTAGGGTTAGGGGTTGGAGAATTTTGGACAAGAAAAGGGGTTGGAGAATTAAGTAGATAGGGTTGGGGAATTAAGTAGCTAAGGAGATTATGTTTGGAGCATCAATGATGGGTGTTGATATACCTCTGGATAATTTTGATTTTATTCATGTTCTCTAGGAATTGGAATTATCCAGGGAACAAATTAGTTAGAAAACTGAACACTGTTTAGATATTCATGACTCGAATGGAAATGTCGCCTCCCTGTGTCCAAGTTGGCATGATACTGTAGTGGAAGAGGAGGAGAAATTTACTGTAGTTTCTAGAAGAAAGAAAAAGTCTCCTGCTAAGAGAAATGTCACTATTTCTTCTCTTACCTCCTCTTCTATACCTTGTACTAGAGGTCAGCAAAAGAATATCAGTTCTACTTTGCCCCCTAGTAGATCTGGATACTATTTCTGTTAGGAGATGGTGTTATATTAAGATGCATATATTGTTATGTTACGCGAATTGTATCATCTTGCCACTTAAGTCAGCCTTCCCTTTAAGCAGAAAATTCAGTTAGGAGCTACTGTCAAAAACTTGAGCTACTGTCAAAAAATTCAGTTAGGTACAGTTAGGAGCTACTGTCAAAAACTTGAGCTACTGTCAAAAAAATCAGTTAGGTACAGTTAGCATCATGTAAGAAAATGGCCATAATGTGCCCTGATAATGATGTATTTTGTCATAAAAATATATAGTGGACTGCCATGATAATGACATGCTACTAGTAGTTACTTCCACCATGAGTTTCATTAACAGCAAGTCAGTTTTGTTTATAGTTGAAAGTAAGTGTGTGGTTTGAAAATCAAACAGAAATGTTTTCTTAACTCAGAAGCCTGTTACTGCACCTGTACTGCACATTACAAAGTCTCCTAGTACTTAACCCACCCAAGCTATGAGGCAAAAATTTCAGTTAACTATTATGGACAATTGTCAATTTTCTATAATGATGATGGAACATTATAAAGCATTGTACTCCAGTGTATATGAAGGATACAAAAATTTAGCAACTTCTCTGATTTTATAAAGTTGTTCTTATATGGGTGAAACTTCACTTGTTTTTAGGCTAGTGCAGGGTGTTGCTTTATTGTATCATCATTTGTAACTATGTCACAAATAAATTGTTCCTTCTTCTGTATTTGAAGTAATGACTGTTCATAAGCTGAGGCATGGATTAAGCTGTTTCTTTGCCGTACCATTATATCTGGATGATTTTTTGTTTGGTGACCTATTATATCTGGAATGGAAGCTCACATAAGTTGAGCTGATTTTTTCCATATGAAAGCAGAGGACCATATGGTCTGTGGCTGGGTTTTGTCTCCGACCATTGTGTCGTGATGAATTTGCAGGTACCCCGAGAGGCCCTTGAGTTTGCCCGAATGTCGATTAACTTCCGTTCCGGCAAATTCGGGTACTCCATATGTCCTATTTTCAGCAAAGGTCATGCTGAAATTTTCCATGAATTTTAGCATGACTTTGCTAAAAATAGGACATATGGGGTACTTGCGACTAATGCATGGGCCGGGGTATCTTAGTACTTAGTTAAGTAGGATCAACTGCCCCGCCATTCTTGCTGCATTAAACCATAGGTGGCAATAGAGCCAGGTGATTAGGCCCAACTTAAATTCTCCTTAGCATCGATAAACCCTAGATGATAAATCCAACATAGGTGGCAATAGAGCCAAGTGATTAGTGCCAAGTGATTAGACCCAACCTAGGGTGGCTCAGCATCGATAAACCCTAAATGATGAGAAGTTAACTTGGCTTCTATAGGGTGCCTCGGTGTCGATGAGAACCTAAATGATGTACGCTTAGGCTTTTAGGGTGCCTCGGCATCGACAAACCCTAAATGATAAAAGCTTAGCTTTTAGGATGCCTCGGTGTCGACAAACCCTAAATGATGAGACCATGATCTTGTTCCTTGACAATAACCAACTTTTTGACCAAACTTTTTTCCTATTTAGAGCGAAACATGGCCCACAACAGTGAGGCCGGCGGTTCGGGCGGCAAGCAATTCTGGGAGCTATCCCAGGAGTTGGAGGAAGAACCTCACCGCTATGAGGATGCCGCGGAAGACACCGATCCTGACTACACAACCCCTAGTGGCGTCGGGGATGACACCACTGATGATGGCGTCGCGGATGCCACCACTGATGATGGCGGTGCACGCACAGATGGCAGCCAACCGAAGAGGCAACGGAAGGACCGGCGCCCAAACGTGCTCGGCACCATCAGGGAGGAATTTACTGAAGTGAACTCCGACGGGCATCCGACGGTGCCCAAACACGTAGTCAAGGGGTACTCGATTCAGCTCGAGTGCATTCTCCGGAGCACCGCCTCGATCAACACCGAGAACCTAAGGCATAAGGACCGAGGGAATTTGCGTAGCCTCCTCTTCACGAAGTTGCACGAACGATACAAGTTCCCCGCTGAGTTCGCAAACACACGCCTCTCGGAAAAGCACGGCCCTCATGACGATGAGCACGGCCCTGTCTACTTGGAAAAGCACGGTGAAGGCAATGATTGACAAAGGTGATAGTTATGAGAAGATCAAGGCGAAATATCCTTTGATTAGCGAAGATGACTGCAAGGAGTTCAAGATCAAGTGCAATAGCCCCGCAACCTGTGAATCAAGCCAGTGGGGGAAAGAAATGCGGCAGTTGAACATAGGGGTCCACCAACTCGGTCCCGGCGGTTACAGAGTGGCGGAGCCTGTATGGGACAAGGAGGACGCGGAGCGTGCCGAGCAAGGCCTACCGCCCCGCTTCCAGAAATATAGTGACAAGCAGACCAGGAACTTTCTCAGGGCCCGGTACAAGGAGGACCCGGTAACAAAGGAGCTTACCACGAATCTGAAGACCAAGGAGCTTGAGCTTGTTCTGGTAAGGAATACACCCCCGCGTAATTAGCTCCATATGGTTGCATTCTAATTAATCCCCAATATTTCTAAATGGTTCACGTTCTTTCCACAGGACAAAGAAAGCAGTAGCGCGGGGTCGTCTCAGAGCTCCCCTTTCGACACCCCTTTGAATAGGGCGTTGAACATAATGAAAAACGGGGATAAGCTCAATAAGCTGATGTCAGCTGGTCGTGTGGACGGCAAAGGCTTGTCCACAAAATGGTCGTCATACTATGCCGCTGGTGGGCGAAAGGAGAAAAAGACCAGCTCGGAAAGCTAGTCGCGCGAGGTTGAAGCACTCAAGGCGCAAGTGGCGCGGATTCCGGAGATGGTCCAACAGCAAGTGCAACAACAACTGGGATCGATGCTCACCAGCATTATGCCTACCTTGATTCATGGGATAACGGCGTGGATTGCGGGTGGCCAACAAGGGCCGCCCCCGATTCCCAGCTTCACGGCTAGCAACTCGCACAACGCGCAGGCGGCGCCATTGGTGTCTCCGGCGGCGGCGGTATTGGTGTCTCCGGCGGCAGCGCCATTGGTGTCTCCGGCGGTGGCGGTATTGGTGTCTCCGACGCCGGCATTGGAGCTTAATGCACCCGGGTGTACGCCGGCCGGCACCTCGCCAGCAAGCGGCCCCTCCGTCAGTTGCACGCCCGCCGTTGGCGGTGCCTCAACATTAGCCGAGCTCGACGGCATCACGGTAACTAAGCCTCTCGGCCGAGGACTTCATCTCCTTGCCTTTGACTGGGCATCCCTGACGCCCTACATGTTTTCGCAGGGCGCCGCCGACTTTCCTTGCACTCTCCTGCACTTCGTGGGCGGTGAGTTGGTCGATGTCGCCAAGGGCAGAATCGTTCAACTAGGCAACCCCGTGTTCCACGGTAATCCAATGCCACCCACAATGTATAGGGTTGAAGTGGTTCGGGTGCTGCCAGGCTGCGACGAGCTGTTACCTCCGATTCGACCCGCTGGGGCCGACGAAGAAGATGAGATGACCCTCAGCGCCCGCGTAAGCTGGCCCCTGCTTTGGCCGAAGAGCCAGATTCGTTTGGGGGCGGGGGACACCACCCCACAAACAAGACCGCCAGTCGTGCCGGCACCAAGCCATGGCAAGAATGCCGCAACGCTACCGGACATGCCGGACATCCCTATGGCATAGGATCCGGACGACGACGACAACGACGATGGTACATTTACCAACGTCGATAAGTACTTTGCCGAACATGGGTACGGTGATGAATTCTGCGGGCCTCCTTCTCAAGAACCCAAACAAGACGACCGCGATCTAGCTGGTATGGCAGAGAAACCCAATTGCAATAGCCGTCGTCTGGCATTCAGTTCTCAGGAGACGCCTCCAGCTGCCGCCTTCACCGAGCCTCAGATAGCGGAGGTGCCAAATATTATCAGCCCCAACACGCTCAAGAAGGCGGTCTGTGAGCAGAACTCGGTCCCATTACAACAGATCAAGAAGAAGGGCCGGAAACGGCAGACTAAAAAGGCCGCCGGTGCGAGCCAGCCGGCACCGAGTACGGTCCGTGCTCAGGACGGGCCACCTTCACCTAAGGATATCTCGAGGAGGGTGCATGTGGCGGGTAGGGCGATGCTACCGACAAATATGCTCAATGCTGCAACTGGTGCTATGCGGAGTCTGCATGATAGTGTTCTTTCTTTGGAGAAGCGGCGTCTCAGAGAGAATGATGTGGCATACCCGGTTTTCATGGCCAAGGTGCCAGAGGGCAAGGGCTTTGTGGATGGCGCCATCGGGGGTATGATCGTCCTGCGGTTTGATGACATCTTTGCTATGTTCAACCTTCATCCACTGCACTACACCTTCGTTCGGCTATTTTCGCTGAGTATGGAGATGCGGATCATTAGAGACAAGACCCCGGACATCGTGATCGTCGACCCCTTCTACATGCGTGCCAAGCTCTTGAGCAGCGCTGGGGACCGCCAAGTCGCGAGTTCACACCTCGAAGACGTCATTCTGGCAAACCCAGATAAGGATAACTTCCTTGTGGCTTACTTTCCCGAGTAAGTCATCCCTTAACCACCCCGTAACATATGATTTCTTAGATTTCGATCGTTCTTTCTTTTCTAACATTCCGTGTTCTGTGCAGTGACACACATTGCACACTCATCCTCTTAAGCCCGAAATATTCCATGACCACGTATTTCGACCCGAACCGTAACTCCAAGATAGGCTACACAAATATCAAGAAAGTTCTTGATGATGTTCTCCCCGGCTACGCCAAATCTGGAGGCACCTTCACCAGGGCAGTTCGTAAGTACGACAAGCACGTGTTCTCCCACAATATGACGTTCTGCTGCGTCAAGCAGCCGCCTGGCAGTCAGAAGGATGCCTACTACGCCCTCCATCACATGCGGGTGATCGTAAGGGACCATCATCACCTTCTGCTACCAAATAATCTCAAAGATTGGGCTGCGAGCTTGTCGGCAATCCAGGACGCGGACATCAGACAAGAATTCTTTCGCATGCAGTCGGAGTTTGCAGACATCGTCCATCAAGATGTCCTTCATACCTCGGGGCAGTTCTTCCTCAGATATCAACCGTCCAACATTGAGATAGACGGAATGCTACAAATGCAGGCTGACAACGCCCGCGATTTCATGACCATCACGACAGACGGCGGCTTCATCCACGCTCCTGTCCATGAGTCGAGTCAAAAGTAGTGATGTGTAGTTCTGAAACATTGATTGGCTCATGTTGTAATTAAACTTTAACGAATTGTATGTCTCTTTGGTTTGGACAGTCGTTCAACTTAGATGTAATCGATGCTATTTATTAGTAGGACCATGAATCATGCTATTAATGTCTTGCTTTTCTCTTCCGATCCTTTTGTGGCATACTTATATATTGCTTATGTATGTATTGTCTGTTGTTTGGCTTGTGCATAGAGATGCCGTCGTATGTCGTGTACAAGGGTAAGGTTCCCGGAGTCTACGACGACTGGGAGGAGTGTCGGAGACAGGTTCACCGTTTCAGCGGTAACAGTTACAAAGGGTACACCACTAGGGCAGAGGCAGAATCTAGATACGCCCGCTATCTAGCGGGAGAGAGGAGGGAGCATTGGAGGAACCGGATGAAGACCAGTTTCATCACGATGATGCTCATCGTGATGACCGCAGCTCTCTTCTATGTGATGGTAGTTTAGATGATCGATATCAACTTGTAATGTGAAGACAAACTCGATACTCGCGGTCTCGAGACTTGTAATGTTTTATCTTTGTTCGGTCTTTTGAATTCGGAGACTAATATGATGAATTGTATTCGGAGACTAATCTTCTATTGTATTCGATGAATCTGCTGTTGCTGTGTGCTACTGTCTATATTCTGTCAAATAATATATTTTGTAACCTGTGCAAAAATCAGAAAAGTAAAAATAAAATAAAACCTAATATTCATACTAATGGCGCATCACCAAAGAGTGCGCCATTAGTATGCCAAGTATACTAATGGCACATCCATCCGCAGTGCGCCATTAGTGTGCCAAAGCACATGGTTAAATATGGCCCCTGGGAGGCATACTAATGGCGCATGGTGTTATATACTAATGGCGCACTGGGTGGTGCGCCATTAGTATACCAGATACTAATGGCGCACCAGTGGTGCGCCATTAGTAATAAATACTAGTGGCGTGATACTAATGGCGCACCAGTGATGCGCCATTAGTAGGCAAAACTGGTGCGCCATTAGTAGGCCTTTTCCTATTAGTGAACCTACTATTAAAATTAAAATTAAAGATCATGAATGCTATGCTTTGTGTGATTTGGGTGCTAGTGTTTCCACGATTCCAAAGACTTTGTGTGATTTGTTAGATTTCCGTGATTTTGATGATTGCTCTTTAAACTTGCACCTTGCGGATTCCACTATTAAGAAACCTATGGGAAGAATTAATGATGTTCTTAATTTTGCAAATAAGAATTATGTGCCCATAGATTTTATTGTTCTTGACATAGATTGCAATCCTTCATGTCCTATTATTCTTGGTAAACCTTTCCTTAGAACGATTGGTGCAATTATTGATATGAAGGAGGGGAATATTAGAGTCCAATTTCCATTAAGGAAAGGCATGGAACACTTCCCTAGAAATAAAATTAAATTACCTTATGAATCTATTATGAGAGCCACTTATGGATTGCCTACCAAAGATGGCAACACCTAGATCTATCCTTCATTTTATGCCTAGCTAGGGGCGTTAAACGATAGCGCTTGTTGGGAGGCAACCCAATTTTATTTTGATTCCTTGATTTTTGCTCCTGTTTAGTAATGAATAATTTATCTAGCCTCTGTTTTGGTTGTGTTTTTTATGTTTAATTAGTGTTTGTGCCAAGTAGAACCATTGGGAAGACTTGGGGAAAGTCTTGTTAATCTTGCTGTAAAAAACAGAAACTTTAGCGCTCACGAGAACTTCTGCCATTTTTATTGGGAACGTTATATTTAGTTAATTATTTTTGAAGATGATTAATATATAAATTCCTCACGTCCATAAATTTATTTTAGAATTTTTGGGGTTCCAGATCTTGCGTTAGCTACAGATTACTACAGACTGTTCTGTTTTTGACAGATTCTGTTTTTCGTGTGTTGTTTGCTTATTTTGATGAATCTATGGCTAGTAAAATAGTTTATAAACCATAGAGAAGTTGGAATACAGTAGGTTTAACAACAATATAAATAAATAATGAGTTCATTACAGTACCTTGAAGTGGTGTTTTGTTTTCTTTCGCTAACGGAGCTCACGAGATTTTCTACTTTAAGTTTTGTGTTGTGAAGTTTTCAAGTTTTGGGTAAAGATTTGATGGATTATGGAAAAAGGAGTGGCAAGAGCCTAAGCTTGGGGATGCCCATGGCACCCCCAAGATAATCTAAGGACACCTAAAAGCCAAATCTTGGGGATGCCCCGGAAGGCATCCCCTCTTTCGTCTACTTCTATCGGTAACTTTACTTGGAGCTATATTTTTATTTACCACATGATATGTGTTTTGCTTGGAGCGTCTTGTATTATTTGAGTCTTTATTTTTTAGTTTTCCACAATCATCCTTTCTGCACACACCCTTTTGAGAGACACACATGATTCGGAAATTATTAGAATACTCTATGTGCTTCACTTATATCTTTTGAGTTATATAGTTTTTGCTTTAGTGCTTCACTTATATCTTTTAGAGCATGTCGGTGGATTTGTTTTATAGAAACTATTGTTCTCTCATGCTTCACTTAGATTATTTTGAGAGTCCTACAAAACATCATGGTAATTTGCTTTAAATATTTGTGGCATTCAAGATTAAATAAATAATATTTTCTTATGAGTGTGTTGAATACTATGAGAAGTTTGAAAGTTGATAATTGTTTTGAGATATGGAGATGGCGATATTAGAGTCGTGCTAGTTGAGTAGTTGTGAATTTGAGAAATGCTTGTGTTGAAGTTTGTGATTCCCGTAGCATGCACGTATGGTGAACCGTTATGTTAAGAAGTCGGAGCATGATGTATTTATTGATTGTCCTCCTTACGAGTGGCGGTCGGGGACGAGCGATGGTATTTTCCTACCAATCTATCCCCCTAGGAGCATGCACGTAGTACTTTGCTTTGATAACTAATAGATTTTTGCAATAAGTATGTGAGTTCTTTATGACTAATGTTGAGTCCATGGATTATACACACTCTCACTCTTCCACCATTGCTAGCCTCTCTAATACCGCGCACCTTCCGCCAGTATCATGCACCCACCATATACCTTCCTCAAAACAGCCACCATACCTACCTATCATGGCATTTCCATAGCCATTCGGAGATATATTGCCATGCAACTTTCCACCGTTCCATTTATCATGACACGCTCCATCATTGTCATATTGCTTTGCATGATCATGTAGTTGACATTTTAGTTGTGGCAAAGCCACCGTTCATAATTCTTTCATATAAGTCACTCATGCATCATTGCTATCCCGGTACACCGCTGGAGGCATTCATATAGAGTCATACTTTGTTCTAGTATCGAGTTGTAAATAAATATAAGTGTGATGATCATCATTCATAGAGTATTGTCCCAAATAAAAAAAGAGAAAGGCCAAAGAAAAAAAAGAAGGCCCCAAAAAAATAAATAAATAAATAAAAAGGGGCAATACTACTATCCTTTTTCCACACTTGTGCCTCAAAGTAGCACCATGATCTTCATAATAGAGAGTCTCCTATGTTATCACTTTCATATACTAGTGGGAATTTTTTATTATAGAACTTGTAAGTGCATCTAGTGCCACCTCTAGTTGGTTTTGGAGTATTGACGACAAACCTAGTTGAGGGACTAATGTGTTTGTGAGAATTGCAGGATAACACAGGTAGAAGTCCCCCATTGATTGGGTTTTCCTACCAGAGATGACCCCTAAAAATGTATGAAGACATTGAAGTCAAAGGTGGTAAGTGAAGACATTCACCTTGAAGACTATGACAAGAGAAGACATCGCATGAAGACTATGGAGCGCGAAGACTTAGATCTTTCGTAGTTCTTTTTCTTCTTTGTTGAGTCATAGGAACCACCGTACTGTTAAGTGGGGTCCAAGAAAACCAGTCAGAATGACTATAGTGATGCTTAACCAAAATCCTATGTCTTCAAGTGAAGACTATGAGAGCGAATCTTGTTCAGAGTTGGACAAGTCAGCTTTGCTTGTAGCCCAAGTAAAGTTACCGTGTGTGTTTGAAATCTGACCGTTGGAACATGTGTCAGTTCCTTAGTGACCCAGGGTCATTTCGGACAAATTAGGTCGGGTTGCCTTGTGGCTATAAGTAGCCCACCCCCTACAACCATAAACGGTTGGCTGCTCAGCGTTAAAGTACGGCTTTTGTCGTTTGAGAGCAACCCACCTTGAAGCCTTTGAGAGAGAATTCCTTGAGAGGATAAAGCCCTAACCACCCAGAGCCAAAGAGTGTTAGGCATCACTTAAGTCTTCTTGTCTGTGTGATCTGAAGACTTATTACACTTGAGGAGTGTGAATCCTCCAGCCGGTTAGGCGTCGCGTTCTGAGCATCCAAGAGTCATTGTGGATCGCCAGTGAACGAAGTCTGTGAAGGTTTGGAAGTTTACCTTGAACACTTACCAGAGTGATTGGGCAAGGTCTGTGTGACCTTAGCTCAAGGGGAATACGGAGAGGACTAAGTGTTCTGAGCTGTGTGCTCAGGACTAAGTGTCCGGGACTGAGTGTCCTCAGGTTTAAATACCTATCTGCCCTAACCAGACGTACAACTGTCACAGCAATTAGAACTGGTCTACCAAACCTTTGTCTTCGTCACGCACACATGTTCTATCCTTCTCATCTCTTTATTTACGGTTGGCTCTTGTAAAGTCAGTGCCTATTTGCTTTATCTATTTGTCTTCACTGTGTACCTGATCCTTACTGCCTAGCTACTATTAGTCAGTGTGGTTTCACTTCATTGAATGCTTGACTATTGTCTGTCTAGTGTAGTCTATCTTCCGCTGCATGGAAATAGGTTCAATTCTATCATTTGTCTTTGAAACTTCCATGTTTTGAAGACTTTCATAAAAATCGCCTATTCACCCCCCCTCTAGTCGATATAACACACTTTCAATTGGTATCAGAGCAAGGTACTCCCTTATTCTGTGTGATTTTGGTTTAACCGCTTGGAGTTTCAGTTATGTCGACCACAGGTATGAAGACTGTGTCATGCCCCATCTTTGACGGTCACGAGTATCCCAAGTGGAAGGCCATGATGAAGAAGCGCCTCATGGCAACGAACAACGAGCTGTGGACCGTCACTGAGATTGGCCTAACCGATCTGTGCAAAATGGCGGAAGCTGATGACATTCGCAAGTACACTCTTCTCAACCTCACGGCGAAGGACGTCATCTGCTCCTGTCTATCTCAAAATCAGTTTAGGAATGTCATGCATCTCGATCATGCAAAGCTCATCTGGGACCGTCTCTCGGAGGTCTATGAGGGTCGTCGAACTCGTCATGATCCTCGGTTCGAGGACTTTAAGGAGTCACTCAAAGCGATGACTTTCGAACCAGAACCATCATCTTCTGCATCATGCCTTATGGAAAATGATGCTAAGGTAATTGAATGCTATCTATCTGAATCCAGTGATGATGAATCTGGTGATGAATTTGGACCAGGCTATGCAAAACTTGCTTCCCTTGTCACTAAACAACAGAAAGCTATGGAACATATTCAAAAACTGTTAGACAAAAGCGATGACCTGTTGGACGTTGAAATGACTCGATCTTAGTCCTTAATTGAAGACATAAAAAAATCTTCATATTAAGTATGAGGAGCTTGAAAGTCGTCATGAAACGCTCTCAACAACTCATGAAGAACTTGAGAAATTGAGAGCGGCTCATGAAGATCTTCAAAAGGAAAACGAGTCACTTCACGCCGAACAGATCAGTTCAGCTCAGGAAGGATTTGAACCACCATGTATTAAATGCATTGAGCGTGATAACGCTACTCCTGTTGCTGAATGTTCTTCTGCTGCTACTGTTGCAATATCTTCAACTGTTGATGTGGAAACTAACCCCTCTGCTGAGGACACCACTGCTATTGCTGATGAGAATGCTAGGTTGAAGACACTGCTTGAAACAGGGATGTACAAAAGTCTCAAAGGGCATCAGACACTATGTGATTTCCTCAAAAGGCAGATCCTGAACCGAAACCCTAGGAAAGAGGGTGTTGGATTCATAAGGAAAATGAATGCTGATGGATCTTACTGGAAACCTGAGCAGTACCCCAAAACCACATGGGTTGCTGCAAAGGAACCTTCAGCAGATCCATCCACTCTATCTGGCTTCACTTGTGCTAACCCCATTGTTATTGATGAATCCTTTGATGCAAACTACAAACTGTTTAAGAATCAGAATGGTGAAGTGTTTGCCAGGTATATTGGTACTAACTGCAGGAATGGACCGCCTATGAAGAAGATCTGGGTGCCGAAAAGGTGTTTGGAGAATCTTCCTGTGAATGTCATCATGACACCACAGGTGAAGAAGACAAACCCCAGACCACAGGCCTCATACGGTCCAAAGGCTTCATACAGACAGAGGACCCACCTGAGTCACACTAACGCAAATGTTTTGCAGGGAAGCCATACTCAGGCCTATGAATATGAGCGCGGTTCATCAAACCGCCATGTTCATAAGACCAAGAACTATTCTGCTTACTCTTATGAATACTATTGTCCACCTGCAAGACTTTTTGCTAGGGCTCCAAAGCCAAAGTTCTCATATGCTGCACTTAGACTTATTTCTTCGAAGCCACCCCTGAAGATGTGGGTGGCTAAGAAAGCTTAACTCTCTTTTGCAGGAAAAGGTCTCCATCCGAAAACCAAAATCGTCTGACACTATTGCTGGGGACCTTAAACATCTTGTAGGGTGCAAGATCAAATGCCCAAATGGTCTTACTATGTACTTTGTTTCTGAATCGCTTGCAACCTGCCCTATCAGTCCTAATCTTGATCTAAGCTTTAATAATCCACTGGTTTGTCAAATGTTTTTGCTTCACAATTCTCTTCGTGAATCCTATCCCCCTAACTGCACTGTAGGGTACGACACCAGCTGCTTCAGAATGGATTATTGATAGTGGGTGTACAAATCACATGACTGGCAAGCGAAGCCTTCTCATGGACTCAACTTTACGTCCATCAGACAAAAGTCACATCACATTTGCTGACACTGGTAAAATTAAGGTATTGGGTCTAGGTAGAGTTGCAATCTCAAAGGATCAACACATGGATAAAGTCATGCTTGTTGAATCCCTTGGTTTCAACTTAATGTCTGTCTCAATGCTTTGTGATTTAAACATGATTGTGATGTTTGGAAAATATCGTTGCCTTGTACTAATGGTATCTGACAAGTCTCTAGTGTTTGAAGGGTATCGAAAAGATGATTTGTATGTTGTAGATTTCTCAGCAGGACCACAACTTGCAGTATGTCTTCTAGCAAAAGCTTCTGAATGCTAGCTCTGGCATCGAAGGCTAGGGCATGCTGGCATGAGGAACCTCCACACCCTTGCAAGGAAAAAGCATGTCATAGGCATCGAGGGTGTCAAGTTCAAGAAGGATCACTTATGCGGTGCTTGTGAAGCAGGAAAGATGACGAGGGCCAAGCATCCCTCGAAGACAATCATGACAACGACTCAACCCTTCAAACTGCTGCACATGGATCTTTTCGGTCCCACTCATTACTCAACTCTTACTACTACTGCTTGTCTCTATGGCTTTGTCATTGTTGATGATTATTCAAGATATACTTGGGTGCATATAATCCTTTACAAGACTGAAGTGCAGGATGTCTTCAGACGCTTCGCCAATCGAGCAATGAACAACTATGGCGCCAAGATAAAGCACATCAGAAGTGACAATGGCACTGAATTCAAGAACACTGGCCTTGATACATATCTTGATACTTTGGGCATCACACATGAATTCTCAGCTCCGTACACGCCACAGCAGAATGGTGCGTCGTCGAACGCAAGAACAGAACACTTATTGAGATGGCTCGGATGATGCTTGATGAATACAAGACTCCAAGAAAATTCTGGCCTAAAGCCATTGACACTGCATGCCATATCATCAACCGTGTTTATCTTCACAAGCTTCTGAACAAGACATCCTATGAACTCCTTACTAGCAAGAAGCCAAATGTCAGTTACTTCAGAGTATTTGGTGCCAAGTGCTGGATCAAGGATCCACATCACACTTCAAAATTTGCACCAAAAGCACATGAGGGTTTTATGCTTAGATATGGAAAGGATTCGCACTCCTACAGAGTCTTCAATCTCTTTCATTACAAAGTGGTTGAAATAGTGGATGTGCGGTTCGATGAAACTAACGGCTCACAAAGAGAGCAACTGCCAAATGTGCTAGATGAAGTTCCATCCAGTGAATTAATTAAACTTATGGGAACTGGAGAAATCATACCTTCTGAAGCTCAACTTGAAGAAGAACTTATCATCTCCGCACCTGATCAGCCTGAAGACAATGCTCAGCCTGAAGACAATCCTTCTAACAATGATAATGATTAGCAAGAGCAAAATCTTCGTCCTGTACATCCTTGTGTTGCAAATGAAGTGCAGATTGAGAGAATAATCGATAGCATCATTGCACCAGGTCCACTCACTTGTTCAAGGGCAACACAGCTAGCAAATTTTTGTGGGCACTTCACATTCGTCTCAATAAAAAAACCCAAGAAAGTTGAAGAAGCCTTCAAGGATCCTGAATGGATTCAAGCTATGCAAGAAGAGCTTCAACAGTTTGAGCTGAATAATGTATGGGAACTGGTTAAGCGTCCTGATCCTCGGAAGCACAATATAATAGGCACCAAATGGATATATCGCAACAAGCAAGATGAGCATGGTCAAGTTGTCAGAAACAAAGCTCGTCTCGTTGCTCAAGGATACACTCAAGTTGAAGGGATTGACTTCGATGAAACATTTGCTGCTGTGGCTAGACTTGAAGCCATACTCATACTGCCGGCCTATGCAAATCATCATAACATACTTCTATATCAAATGGATGTGAAGAGCGCTTTCTCAATGGCAAGATTGAAGAAGTGTATGTCGCACAACCACCTGGCTTTGAAGATCCAAAACATCCTGACATGGTATACAAGCTCAACAAGGCACTGTATGGCCTCAAACAAGCCCCTCGGGCTTGGTATGACACACTCAAAGACTTCCTGAAGAGCAAAGGCTTCAAATCTGGTTCCCTCGACGCCACTCTCTTCACGAAGACATATGATGGTGAACTGTTTGTGTGCCAAATATATGTGGATGACATTATCTTCGGCTGCACCAATCAGAAATACAGTGAAGAGTTTGAATATATGATGCAAGAGCAATATCAGATGTCCATGATGGGTGAGCTGAAGTTCTTCCTTGGTCTTCAAATACGTCAGCAACGCAACGACATCTTTATATCTCAAGAGAAGTATCTCAAAGATTGCCTGAAGAAGTTTGATATGCAAGACTGCAAAGGCTTCACGACGCCAATGCCAGCCAAACATCATCTGGGTCCCGACGACAATGGTAAAGAGTTCGATCAAAAGGTATACCGCCCCATGATTGGTTCTTTACTTTATCTATGTGCATCTAGGCCAGATATTATGCTTAATGTTTGCATGTGTGCTCGATTCCAAGCGGCACCAAAGGAATCGCATCACTTAGCTGTGAAGCACGATATTTGGCTTACACCCCAACTCTAGGATTATGGTATCCAAAGGGCTCAGAGTTTGATCTGGTTGGATTCTTGGATGCTGATTATGCTGGTGACAAGGTGGATCGCAAGTCTACATCAGGCACATGTCATTTTCTAGGACGATCACTTGTATGTTGGTCTTCAAAGAAGCAGAACTGTGTATCTCTCTCCACTGCTGAATCTGAATACATTGCTGCTGGATCTTGCTGCGCTCAGCTTCTGTGGATGAAGCAAACCCTCAAAGACTATGGCATTCATCTGAAGCAAGTGCCACTCTACTGCGACAACGAAAGCGCCATCAAGATTGCCAACAACCCAGTTCAGCACTCGAAGACAAAGCATATTGAAATTCGTCATCACTTTCTCAGAGATCATGTTGTGAAGGAAGATATTGATATCATACACGTCAACACTGAAGAGCAATTGGCAGATATCTTCACCAAGCCCTTGGATGAGAAGAGATTTTGCAAGTTACGGTGTGAGCTAAATATCTTGGAATCCTCAAATGTCCTGTGATCAGGCACACATCCTAACACTTATGCATAGTGATGACTTAGATGTGCAAAACACGAAGTAAAGTATATCTTCAATCAATGAAGACATACATTCTAAGTGTGAACACATTAATGTGGAATTTGACTTCGGAGTGCCACGATAATTGTGCGCCGTGTCTGGGTCTAATACTTCCTATACGGTGGGTAACACCACCACAAAATTCGTCTGTTTGAAGTGTTTTACCCATGGTGTTACATTTGCTGTGTCTTCACATTTGATTTGGCTTCAATCTCAACATGTCTTCATGGTTATCTTCATTATGTTGATCATATATATATACTAGTGTTCTGTCCTCTACAACATTCACTTATAGCTATGTCTTCTTGTTGAATCTTTTGAACTAAGTGAATGTGATCGGACCCTAACCTCTCTATGCTTTCTATCTCAAACTCTATCTCTCCAAATCATATGCATTCTATTGAAACTGTCGAATATCTTCTCTGCATCCTTGTCAGCAGAAGATACAGAGACAAACATTAAGTCCGTTTTCAATGCTAATTCCTTCACCTGAAACCCAGAGAAGTGGGAACGACCACTCGACAATCCAGGCGTGCGTGGGAACGTGGAACAACCTCCGATATGTTGCATGATGGCCACATGTTCTTCAGATGTGAATCGCCAGGGGCACCTGTGTAATAACGCTGTGCCGTCCCTGTCCCTATAAATACATGCCTTACCACAGTCATTATCCTTTCTTCCACTCTCGCACGAACCCTAGCGCCACCGCTAGCCCTCGACGACGCCGGCGACGAAGCGCTTAGCTGCCGTGACCTCTCCGACGCCGTCTTCACGCCGACCGCGGACATCGTCTTCTCCGCCGTCGCCGTAGGTGTCCTCCGTCGCCAAGTTAGGGCACGGACGATCGAACTGCTCGGCCTCCTCTTCCACTCCGTCTAGCAGTTCCTTGTGTGGTAAATAAAACTTCCTTTTATGGCCTCTTTGATGCTATAGATTCGTCACTTTCTACCACAAGCAGTTTCTGTTCACACAAGTTGGATCCACTTCATACTGCATCTCATATTATGCCTAGTATGTTCACTTATGCTTCACAAAGTAGTTAGATTCCTCACTTGTACTGATCTGTGGATTCGTACAAATCTGGAACCAACTCCTTATCTATGAGTGAATGTCTTCGCACGATGAGGTCAATGTCTTCTAAACTGATTTATCTTCAAAATCTTCTGAGAATGCATATGACCTCTTCCCCTTCCCTCGCACCTTAATGCTGTCACAGGTACATGTCCGTGGGAGAATCCCTTGGTTCTCATAGTCTGCATTCATTTGCAGAATTCTTACAGCATCACATAAATTCTCCCGAAGCCAGTTCCTGTTTGTCCAGCAAGCGAAAGCCCTTGAAGCCTTTGAACATATTGAAGCCATTCAGTTTAAAGTTCATGGCTGCAGAGAAATCAGCAAGAAAGGGTGGCAGAAAGCGTCAAGGTGAAACATCAAGAGATCTGCCCGATGACCTCTCAGAATTGTACAAGACAGATCCAGAAGAGGATTACAATCAGCGCAAGACACGAATCCAATGGATTCGACGATATTGGGCAGAACAGTGGTTCAAGTACAGGTTTGTAACAAAGTAATATGCTGAGAAGAATGCCATCAAGCGACCATGGGGAGACATCCTATACAAAAATCTTCAACCTAGGTCCAGAGATGAAGCCATTGAACAAGGCTTCTATCCCTGCATAGTCCATGGACCACATCCTGCGGATGCTGACCCATCGTCACTGCTCTGGTGTCGTGACGACAATCTGTTCAAGCGCAACTTCCAGTTTGCCCAGAATTCGGCGAAGCAGAACAAGAAGTCATTGGGACTAGACTTCAACCCTGGTCCCTCTGCTCCCCGTGCAAATGGCACCCGCGATGCCGAACCCAATGTCGTCGGTCCGTTCTACAACCTGGATGGCCTCATCACTCACATCTCTGTTCAAGGTGCCAAAGTGGATCATTCTGATGATGATGCTGACACTGATGAAGCCCCAGCTCCTACTCCAAAGCCGCAAAAGCCAAAGCTGCCTAAAGCTTCAAAGCCTGCCTCAGCACCAAAAATCTCATGGGCGAAGCCACTGGCTACTGCACATCCTGAAGACAGTGTGCAGTCTGAAGATCTGTCACGTATCTCCAAGCCCCTGAGAGTCAAGATGCCTCTGCCACACACCAGCCAAGAACTGACTGTTGCTGCCATTCTGCGCAACGATGCCATTGATCTGTCCAGTGATGAAGATCTTGCAGATGACGCTCTTGAGCAACCGATCAAGAGCAAAGAAGAAGCAGAAATCTTCAACAATTTGCCTCTCTTTGACGTGGCAATCATCCACGACTTCATCGATGAGTGGTTTGACACGCCCAATCTCAGCTTTGAAGATCTGCAACTTCCCATTGGCCTCAGTGTCGCTTTCCATGGCGCCATTGCTTCAGAGTTAGCTATAGCCCAGCGCATCATTGAACTAAAGCAGAAGATTGACTTTGAGAAAGCTCAGTTCAAGAAGCATATGGCCAAGCTCAGCGTGCAAGAGGTCAAGAACTTCAAGATCATTCTGCACGAGCTCAAAGAAGCCTTTCTCAAGAAGCGTGAAGAAGCTCAAGGTTCTCGTGAGCGCATGAAGAACCTGGCTGACAAGTGTGTGCAAGCCTACAATGAGGTTGAGAAACGCAAGGCCCTTGGGCGCCCTGGCATTGACCCCAGGATGGCTACAAAGCAGCAGAAGAAGAAGCCCGCTATGGCCGAACCCAACGCACCAAGGCAGGAAGCACATCCCATTGTCTTCCCAACCAGCATGACTGGCTCGAAGCCAAAAGCCAGGTCTACCGCTTCAGAACTGAAGAAGACGAGGACTGCTGAGGCTGAAGCCAGAAAGAGGAAACATCATGAAGCCTCTGCTGCTGCTCCCTCCAAGAAGAAGCGGAAGACCAAGAAGGAACGGGCTGCTCCTACAGAGCCCTTAATTGTTGAACCTATCTCCATGGTTCGCCCTGCTGCTGAACATCAAGAGCGCCAACTGACTGTCCATGAGCCTGCTTTCACAGAGGCTCATGAAGCTGAAGACATACCAGCAGCTGATCCCACCGCTGCTGAAGACATTGATCACCATGACCATGTTGAAGATGATGTAGTTCTTCCTCAGATCGAGCACCAACAGGTATCATTGCCTGTGCTTACGCACAGCGAAGTCATCAGCATTGGTCGTCCTCTGACGCCAATTGCTCAGGATGCATCATGGGCTGATCACCCACAACAACAAGTCACACCACCCCGGCAAGAAGAAGAAGATGACTTTGAGGCCCAGCCAACTCCATCTCCAAAGGCGTTGCCAGCGTTATGCAGGCTTCGGAAAGGACCAAGGTCTCAAGTCTCCAAGTCTGAGGCTAAAACTGCTGAAGACATTCTGGCTGCATTAGCCGATGACACTCAAGAAGAAGAACGTGTCCCTACTCCCCCAACTACTGAAGAAGCTATTCTCGAGGAGAACGTGTCTGTGCCCGACCCTCCAGCTCATCAAGTGGAGGTAGAAAATCTTGAGGCTGCCACCACCAACACCAATGAAGCCACTGACGCTGTCATGGCTGAAGCAAATGTGGAGCCTACACCAACCCAAGAACTAGAAGTCAGCGAAGCCAATGATGCTACTACTTTTGTTCCTGCGCCTGCTGCTGGTCCTCAGTTTGACTATCATATTAAGCATAGGCCTCAGGTACAGAAGCCCATGCCAAGGTTGCCCAGGTTTCCAGGTCCTGCATCAGCACCTGGATCCTTCAATGTTAACGGCTTCAAAGCAGACAACACCTTCTTCAATAGCTCCAAGAACCCCTACTCAAGGGAACGAATATCTTTTGATCGGTTCTGGAGCTATCCACAGCGAAGCTATTACTCATGCATTCTGTACAATCAAGGTCGCATCTTCCCACATATGTGTCTTGACACCGAAGCAATAGCTGGTCTGCCCTGTTTGGAAGAAGCTCTGGATTGCTTCAAAGAGGTTGGATTGCTGCCCTTCATCACCGACCAAGAGCACTGGAACGAAGAGTTGCTGCTCCAATTTTATGCCACACTTCACATATGTGGTTACAACAGAGATCCGAAGACTTGGGTCCTTGAGTGGATGACAGGAAATGTTCATCACGAAGCCAAAGCCTTTGATATCATTGAGCTCACTGGTCTGCCCACTCCTGGAGATCTCTATGAACCTTGCTGTCAGCTTCACAGTGAAGCTATGGAGAGCATCTTTCACAAGCCTGAACCGAACATGAGTCAGATGCTCAGTATGATGAAGCCTTTGCCACAAGATGCTGCATATCCTAAGGAGTTCTTTGTTGAAGACCTGGAGTATCTGCCAAGGACTATCTATCACATTCTACGGCGAACTCTCTGGCCCATCAAAGGACATTCTCCACATGCAAAACTGGAAGGTGCAATGAAGACTTTGGTCTTCTATATTCTCCATGGCAAATGCTTCAATGCACAAGACTTCTTCATTCACCAACTTGCTGCATCAGGATCTGATCTTTTTGGCTTGAAGTTCTACGCTCCATGGATAATGCGGCTGATTAAACTCCACTCAGCAATCTCATATCAGCCATCTGCTCGCAATCATCGGATCTTTCTGCCTGATGTGGATATGTCCGTTGAAGCCACTTATCCAGAGCCTGCCAAGGAACCTCTTAGTCTTCAGAATGCGGAGCATCAAAGTTTCACTCAGAACATTGAAGGAGTTGAAGCAGTCACTCGTGTTTATCCTCTGGCTGGTACTACACGTGCACCTCATCGTGACCTTACTGAAGCCACTGAAAGCACTATTGCCCACCGACCCAAGAAGCGATCTCGTGTTCTCAATGACCGAGAGCTTCTGGTTGCTCTTCATCAGAAACAGGATAGGCATCATGACTGGCTGAAGCGCCAAATGCACAGCCTCTTGGTGGATGTTAACCGCATTCGCAATCTTGCCACCAAGAATGCCTTCGTTGCCCATGAAACCTGTGGGCGTACATGGAAAGGGATGACGCTTATGTGTTCTGAGGATGATCTTCAAGAGGATGGCTTCTCTGAACATTTCAAGTTTGACTCCACACCTCCCCGAAGGACTATGCTGCAACGAACTCCATCTCTTGAAGACTCTGAGTTCTCTTCCTCTGCGGCAACTGTGAATGCTAGAGTGATCGAGGACGAAGATGATGCCACTTCACCGCCCCCTACTTCTACATGCCTCGACACTGCCCCAAGTTCTTCTGCACCGCCGAACACCACCGACGACCCTGCTGCTTCACCTACTCTTCATGGGAACGAGTAGCTGCTCTATGTCTTCAAACCTTTTTGGTCCTCACTGACAAAAGGGGGAGAAGCATATGAGTTTGATAGTCTTCAAGCGGGTCCATATTGGAGGTTACTTTATGTTTTGCCTAGTGTTTACAACTCTCGCTTTGATACATTTGGTTCTTTGAGTTGTAACACTTAAACTCGATGGTCGTCTGCTACTTATTTGCTATTTTGTGATGCGATGATAAATCCCGCATGTGCGACGATAAATTCCACACTTAGATCATTTTGCAGACGTCCATTTTTCATTATGCATGTCATTATCTTCACATACCCTTCATGCATGATGAATTGTCATCATAAGTTGAAGAGGATCTCCACAAGTACAACCTGCCATGTGCATTTGCATTCCAAAAGCAAATTACTTATATGCACATCTTCAGGGGGAGCCCTTACAACTTATGAAGACAATTCCTTATCCTTTACAATTTCACATATTATATTCCCCGTTGAAAACTTCAACTAGTTTGTCATCAATCACCAAAAAGGGGGAGATTGTAAGTGCATCTAGTGCCACCCCTAGTTGGTTTTGGAGTATTGACAACAAACCTAGTTGAGGGACTAATGTGTTTGTGAGAATTGCAGGATAACACAGGTAGAAGTCCCCCATTGATTCAGTTTTCCTACCAGAGATGACCCCTAAAAATGTATGAAGACATTGAAGTCAAAGGTGGTAAGTGAAGACATTCACCTTGAAGACTATGACAAGAGAAGACATCGCATGAAGACTATGGAGCGCGAAGACTTAGATCTTTCGTAGTTCTTTTTCTTCTTTGTTGAGTCATAGGAACCACCGTACTGTTAAGTGGGGTCCAAGAAAACCAGTCAGAATGACTATAGTGATGCTTAACCAAAATCCTATGTCTTCGAGTGAAGACTATGAGAGCGAATCTTGTTCAGAGTTGGACAAGTCAGCTTTGCTTGTAGCCCAAGTAAAGTTGCCGTGTGTGTTTGAAATCTGACCATTGGAACACGTGTCAGTTCCTTAGTGACCCAGGGTCATTTCGGACAAATCAGGTCGGGTTGCCTTGTGGCTATAAATAGCCCACCCCCTACAACCATAAACGGTTGGTTGCTCAGAGTTAAAGTACGGCTTTTGTCGTTTGAGAGCAACCCACCTCGAAGCCTTTGAGAGAGAATTCCTTGAGAGGATAAAGCCCTAACCACCCAGAGCCAAAGAGTGTTAGGCATCACTTAAGTCTTCTTGTCTGTGTGATCTGAAGACTTATTACACTTGAGGAGTGTGAATCCTCCAGCCAGTTAGGCGTCGCATTTTGAGCATCCAAGAGTCATTGTGGATCGCCAGTGAACGAAGTCTGTGAAGGTTTGGAAGTTTACCTTGAAGACTTACCAGAGTGATTGGGCAAGGTGTGTGTGACCTTAGCTCAAGGGGAATACGGAGAGGACTAATTGTTCTGAGCTGTGTGCTCAGGACTAAGTGTCCGGGACTAAGTGTTCTGAGCTGTGTGCTCAGGACTAAGTGTCCGGGACTGAGTGTCCTCAGGTTTAAATACCTATCCGCCCTAACCAGACATACAACTGTCACATCAGTTGGAACTGGTCTACCAAACCTTTGTCTTCGTCACGCACACTGGTTCTATCCTTCTCATCTCTTTATTTATGGTTGGCTCTTGTAAAGTCAGTGCCAATTTGCTTTATCTATTTGTCTTCACTGTGTACCTGATCCTTACTGCCTAGCTACTATTAGTCAGTGTGGTTTCACTTCATTGAATGCTTGACTATTGTCTGTCTAGTGTAGTCTATCTTCCGCTGCATGGAAATAGGTTCAATTCTATCATTTGTCTTCGAAACTTCCATGTTTTGAAGACTTTCATAACAATCGCCTATTCACCCCCCCTCTAGTCGGTATAACACACTTTCAGAACTTGGCTTGTATATTCCAACGATGGGCTTCCTCAAAATGCCCTAGGTCTTCGTGAGCAAGCAAGTTGGATGCACACCCACTTAGTTTCTTTTTGTTGAGCTTTCATATATTTATAGCTCTAGTGCATCCGTTGCATGGCAATCCTACTCACTCACATTAATATCTATTGATGGGCATCTCCATAGCCCGTTGATACGCCTAGTTGATGTGAGACTATCTTCCCCTTTTTTTGTCTTCTCCACAACCACCATTCTATTCCACCTATAGTGCTATGTCCATGGCTCACGCTCATGTATTGAGTGAAGATTGAAAAAGTTTAAGAACATTAAAAGTATGAAACAATTGCTTGGCTTGTCATCGGGGTTGTGCTTGATTTGAATACTTTGTGTGGTGAAGATGGAGCATAGCCAGACTATATGATTTTGTAGGGATAACTTTCTTTGGCCATGCTATTTTGAAGAGACATAATTGCTTAGTTAGTATGCTTGAAGTATTATTATTTCTATGTCAATATTAAACTTTTGTCTTGAATCTTTCGGATCTGAATATTCATACCACAATCAAGAGAATTACATTGAAATTATGCCAAGTAGCATTCCACATCAAAAATTCTGTTTTTATCATTTACCTACTCGAGGACAAGCAGGAATTAAGCTTGGGGATGCTTGATACGTCTCCAACGTATCTATAATTTTTGATTGTTCCATGCTATATTATATTCTGTTTTGGACATTATTGGGCTTTATTATACACTTTTATATTATTTTTGGGACTAACCTATTAACTGGAGGCCCAGCCCAGAATTGCTGTTTTTTTTGCCTATTTTAGGGTTTCGCAGAAAAAGAATATCAAACGGAGTCCAAACGGAATGAAACCTTCGGGAACGTGATTTTCGGAACGAACATGATCCAGAGGACTTGGACCCTACATCAAGACATCAACAAGGAGGCCACGAGGTAGGGGGGCGCCTACCCCCTGGGCACGCCCTCCACCCTCGTGGGGCCCCTGTTGCTCTACCGACGTACTCCTTCCTCCTATATATACCTACGTACCCCAAAACTACCAGATACGGAGCAAAAACCCTAATTCCACCGCCGTAACTTTCTGTATCCACAAGATCCCATCTTGGGGCCTGTTCCGGAGCTCCGCCGGAGGGGGCATCGATCACGGAGGGCTTCTACATCAACAATATAGCCCTTCCGATGAAGTGCGAGTAGTTTACCTCAAACCTACGGGTCCATAGTTATTAGCTAGATGGCTTCTTCTCTCTTTTTGGATCTCAATACAAAGTTCTCCCCTCTCTTATGGAGATCTATTCGATGTAATCTTCTTTTGCGGTGTGTTTGTTGAGACCGATGAATTGTGGGTTTATGATCAAGTTTATCTATGAACAATATTTGAATCTTCTCTGAATTCTTTTATGTATGATTGGTTATCTTTGCAAGTCTCTTCGAATTATCAGTTTGGTTTGGCCTACTAGATTGATCTTTCTTGCAATGGGAGAAGTGCTTAGCTTTGGGTTCAATCTTGCGGTGTCCTTTCCCAGTGACAGTAGGGGCAGCAAGGCACGTATTGTATCATTGCCATCGAGGATAACAAGATGGGGTTTTCATCATATTGCATGAGTTTATCCCTATACATCATGTCATCTTGCTTAAAGTGTTACTCTGTTCTCTTGAACTTAATACTCTAGATGCATGCTGGATAGCGGTCGATGTGTGGAGTAATAGTAGTAGATGCAGGCAGGAGTCGGTCTACTTGTCTCGGACGTGATCCCTATATACATGATCATACCTAGATATTCTCATAATTATGCTCAATTCTGTCAATTGCTCAACAGTAATTTGTTTACCCGCCGTGAATACTTATGCTCTCGAGAGAAGCCACTAGTGAAACCTATGGCCCCCGGGTCTATCTTCCATCATATTAATCTTCCAATACTTAGTTATTTTTATTGCCTTTTATTTTACTTTGCATCTTTATCATAAAAATACCAAAAATATTATCTTATCATATCTATCAGATCTCACTCTCATAAGTGACTGTGTAGGGATTGACAACCCCTTATCGCGTTGGTTGCGAGGATTTATTTGTTTGTGTAGGTACGAGGGACTCATGCGTGGCTCCTACTGGATTGATACCTTGGTTCTCAAAAACTGAGGGAAATACTTACGCTACTTTGCTGCACCACCCTTTCCTCTTCAAGGGAAAACCAACGCAGTTGCTCAAGAGGTAGCAACTAGCATAAAATATAAGGAGTAATCAACGCTACTAGCAACCCACAGGTACCAATCTGAGGTTTTGAGACAAAGATTGGATACAAGAGATGAACTAGGGTTTGAGATGAGATGGTGTTGGTGAAGATGTTGATGGATATTGACCCCCTCCCGATGAGAGGATCGATGGTGATGATTTTCCCCTCCCGGAGGGAAGTTTCCCTGGCAGAACAGCTCCGCCGGAGCCCTAGATTGGTTCCGCCAAGGTTCCGCCTTGTGGCAGTGGAGTTTCGTCCCATAAGCTTGCTTATGATTTTTTCTGGACGAAAGACCTCATATAGCAGAAGATGGGCATCGGAGGGCTGCCAGAGGGCCCACGAGGCAGGGGGCGCACCCAGGGGGGTAGGGCGTGCCCCCCACCCTCGTGGATGGTGGGTGCCCCCCTCTGGCACTTCCTTCGCCCAATATTTTTTATATATTCTAAAACGTGCTCCCGTGAAGTTTTAGGACTTTTGGAGTTGTGCAGAATAGGTCTCTAACATTTGCTCCTTTTCCAGCCCAGAATTCCAACTGTCGGCATTCTCCCTCTTCATGTAAACCTTGTAAAATAAGAGAGAATAGGCACAAGTATTGTGACATAATGTGTAATAACAGCCTATAATGCAATAAATATCAATTTTTAAGCATGACGCAAAATGGACGTATCAACTCCCCCAAGCTTAGACCTCGCTTGTCCTCAAGCGAAAGCCGATATCGAAAAATATGTCCACATGTTTAGAGATAGAGGTGTCTATAAAATAAAATACGTACATGAGGGCATCATGATCATTCTTATAACAACAACATATATACATATTGCCATATGATTTCTTATGCTAAAGTAACAATTCATTCACAATTTCAAGTATGAATCAGAAACTTCATTGAAAACTAACAAGCTATAATCTCAGTCATTAGCAATTGCAATTTATCATAACATAGGAAAGAGTCAATATATGAGCTTTTCAACAAGTCCACATACTCAACTATCATTTAGTCTTTCACAATTGCTAACACTCACGCAATATTTATGGTTATGAAGTTTTAGTCGGACACAGAGAAAGATAGGGGCTTATAGTTTTGCCTCCCAACCTTTTACCTCAAGGTAATGTCAACAATAATAGTTCATGAAAACTTGCATCCAATTAGCTATATATATCAGGATCTTTCCAACACATTGTGCTTGCCAAAGGATAAAATGTAAAAAGGAAAGGTGAAGATCACCATGACTATAGACAAGAATAAAAGATAGGCCCTTCGCAGAGGGAAGCAGAGGTTGTCATCTGCTTTTATGGTTGGATGCACGAAATCTTAAAGCAAAAGAACATCACTTTATATTGCCACTTGTGATATGGACCTTTATTATGCAGTCAGTCGCTTTTATTTCTTCCACATCACAAGATCGTATAAAGCTTATTTTCTCCACACTAATAAGTCATACATATTTAAAGAGCAATGTTTATTGCTTGCAACAATGACAACTTACTTGAAGGATCTTACTCAATCCATAGGTAGATATGGTGGACTCTCATGGCAAAACTGGGTTTAAGGATATTTGGAAGCACAAGTAGTATCTCTACTTGGTGGAAATAATTTGGCTAGCATGAGAGGGAAAGGCAAGCTCAACATGCTGGATCATCCATGACAATATAATTTATTTCGGATGTAAGAAAACATAACCCATTACGTTGTCTTCCTTGTCCAACATCAACTCTTTAGCATGTCATATTTTAATGAGTGCTCACAATCATAAAACATGTCCAAGATAGGGTATTTATATGTGAAGACCTCTCTTTCTTTATTACTTCCTATTAATTCCAACGATGACCCAAACTATGTTTGTCAACTCTCAACAACTTTTATTCATCATACTCTTTATATGTGAATTCATTACTCTCCATAAGATCCATATGATATCTTTATTTCTTGTTATTCTTTCTCTTTTATTTTATTCCCTCAAGATCATGGCAAGATACTCAAGCCCTTCACTCAACACTAATATTTATTATATATAGCTCACGGACTCGATTACATAGAAGGATCATAAAGAAAAATTCAAAACTAGATCATACTAAAACTTTATTCTAGTAGATCAAGATATTACCAAAAGGATTGAAATAAGAAAAATGGTAAAGATAGAAGTGTGATGGTGATACGATACCGGGGCACTCCCCCAAGCTTGGCAGTTGCCAAGGGGAGTGCCCATACCCATGTGTTTATGTCTCCTTCCTCGGAGGTGGTGATGATGGAGTTGTTGATGATGTAGGCTTGTCGTCCATTTTCCAAGGCATAGGCTCACCATCATAGAAGGATGATCGAGTCTCCGGGATCCTCAAATCTGCAGTCGAACTCATCCTCTTGAATCTATATTCATACTCATAGTTTTGGTTTTGCAGATCATAGATTTGGGCTTGGAGGCGCTCAATTTTCCCATGAAGCTTGAAGATGGCCTCCCCAATGTTCTTGTCATCCAGCTTGTGGTTGTTGGTGAACTCCATGATCATTATATGATTGGCGTCGAGTTCACGTTCCACCATCTCCTGGCACTTGAAAACTTGTCGCTCCATTGCCTCGAGCCTTGTCTCCACGCTTCCGTTCCTCCTTGGTCCCTCAGCATCGCGGATGTGCAGCAACCCCTCACGCATCTCAATGGTTTGAGGGTGTTGCAGCACCTCCACGAGGTAGGGGTTGATGACCTTCTCAAAGAACTTGGGGGAGCTTGAAGATGTCATGGCGATCTAGATCTGTCAGAAAAACAGCTCGAAACAAGGACAGAAGATATTTGCGTGATACGGTCGTCAAAACTTTCGGGCGATTATATAATGAATTTTTACGGACTGAAAGAAGTATCATTCAAGAAAACGAAGTTCGGAGAGCACACGAGGTGCCCACGAGGCAGGGGGCGTGCCCAGGAGGGTAGGGCGCACCCTCCACCCTCGTGGGAGCCTCATGTCCCTCCCGGACTGCTTCTTATTTTCCTATTTTCTTAAATATTCCAAAACGGAGAAAAAATGCCATTAGAACTATTTTGGAGTCGGTTTACTTACCGTACCACATACCTATTCCTTTTCAGAGGCTGAATCGTTCTGGAAAGTGTCCCTTATGTATTCCCCCGGAGTTACGATTTCAATAACATTTGTTTCAACATTTATAGGATTACCTGAGATATAATGTTTGATTCTTTGACCGTTCACCACCCTCGGATTCGTGCCTTCGAAGTTGATGATTTTTATAGCACCAGAATGATAGACCTCCTCAATGACGTAAGGACCTTCCCATTTAGAAATAAGTTTGCCTGCAAAACATCTTAAACGAGAGTTGTATAGCAATACATAATCACCTACATTAAACTCACATTTTTGTATCCTTTTGTCATGCCATCTTTTAACTTTTTCTTTGAACAGTTTGGCATTCTCATAAGCCTGGGTTCTCCATTCATCAAGTGAGCTAATGTCAACAAGCCTCTTCTCACCGGCAAGTTTGAAATCATAATTGAGCTCTTTAATGGCCCAATATGCCTTATGTTCTAGTTCAAGAGGTAAGTGACATGCTTTTCCATAAACCATTTTATATGGAGACATACCCATAGGATTTTTGTATGCAGTTCTATAAGCCCATAATGCATCATCAAGTTTCTTGGACCAATTCTTTCTAGATCTATTAACAGTTTTTTGCAAAATTAATTTAATCTCTCTATTACTCAATTCTACTTGACCACTATACTGTGGGTGATATGGAGATGCAATTCTATGATTAACATCATACTTAGCAAGCATTTTATGAAAGGCACCAATAATAAAATGTGAACCACCATCAGTCATCAAGTATCTAGGGACTCCAAACCTTGGAAAAATAACTTCTTTAAGCATCTTAATAGAGGTGTTATGATCAGCACTACTAGTTGGAATAGCTTCTACTCACTTAGTAACATAATCAACAGCAACTAAAATATGTGTATACCCATTAGAGGAAGGAAATGGTCCCATATAATCAAAGCCCCAAACATCAAATGGTTCAATAACAAGTGAGTAATTCATAGGCATTTCTTGACGTCTACTAATATTACCAATTCTTTAACATTCATCACAAGACAAAACAAACTTACAAGCATCTTTGAAGAGAGTGGGCCAATAAAAACCGGATTGCAACTCCTTATGTGCAGTTGTATCTCCAGCATGGTGTCCTCCATAAGCCTCAGAGTGACACTTGCGTAGGATCTATTCTTGTTCATGCTCAGGTACAGAACATCTAATAACACCATCTACTACTTCTTTATAAAGGTGTGGGTCATCCCAAAAGTAATGTCTTAAATCATAGAAAAACTTTTTCTTTTGTTGGTATGTGAAACTAGGTGGTATAAATTTAGCAACAATGTAATTATCATAATCAACATACCATGGAGCAGTACGAGAAGCATTTATGACAGCTAGTTGTTCATCAGGAAAGCTATCATCAATAGGTAGTGGGTCATCAAGAACATTCTCTAACCTAGACAAGTTGTCTGCAACGGGGTTCTCAGCTCCCTTTGTATCAATAATATGCAAATCAAATTCTTGTAGCAAGAGAACCCATCTAATAAGTCTAGTTTAGCATCTTTCTTTTCCATAAGATATTTAATAGCAGCATGATCAGTCTGGACAGTTACTTTAGAATCAACTATATAAGGTCTGAACTTATCACAAGCAAATACAACTGCTAAAAATTCCTTTTCAGTAGTAGCATAATTTCTTTGGGAACTGTCTAGAGTTTTACTAGCATATTGGATAACATTTAATTTCTTATCAACCCTTTGTCCTAAAACAGCCCCTACAGCATAATCACTAGCATCACACATAATTTCAAATGCTAAATTCCAATCAGGTGGCTGAACCATAGGTGTAGAAATCAAAGCTTTCTTAAGTACTTCAAATGCTTCTACACAATCCTTATCAAAGACAAAAGGAACATCTTTTTGTAAGAGATTAGTCAGAGGCCTGGAAATTTTAGAGAAGTCCTTAATGAACCTCATATAAAAACCGGCATGACCAAGGAAACTTCTTATACCTTTAATGTCCGTAGGACATGTCATCTTTTTAATAGCATCAACCTTAGCTATATCAACTTCAATACCTCTTTCAGAAATTTTATGCCCCAATATAATACCTTCATTAACCATAAAGTGGCACTTCTCCCAATTCAAGACAAGATTAGTTTCTTCACATCTCTGCAAAAATCGATCAAGGTTGCTTAAGCAATCATCAAAAGAAGTTCCATATATGGAAAAATCATCCATGAATACCTCAACAAACTTTTCACAAAAGTCAGAGAATATAGCAGTCATACATCTTTGAAAAGTAGCAGGTGCATTGCATAATCCAAAAGGCATACGTCTATAAGCAAAGGTACCGAAAGGGCAAGTGAAAGTTGTCTTTTCTTGATCTTCTTTTGACACAGGTATTTGAGAGAAACCAGAATAACCATCTAGAAAGCAAAAATGTGTATGTTTGGATAATCTCTCTAGCATTTGATCAATAAAAGGTAAAGGGTAATGATCCTTTTTAGTAGCTTTATTTAATTTGCGAAAATCAATTACCATTCGATAAGCTGTGACAATTCTTTGTGGGATCAATTCATCTTTATCATTAGGAACAACAGTAATACCTCCCTTCTTATGGACACAATGGACAGGACTTACCCACTGACTATTAGCAACGGGATAAATTATACCTACCTCCAGAAGCTTTAGTATTTCTTTTCTTACCACTTCTTTCATCTTAGGATTTAACCGTCGTTGGTGATCAACAACTGGTTTCGCGCCTTTCTCCAATTTTATTTTGTGCTGGCATAGAGTGGGACTAATGCCCTTAAGATCATCAAGAGTATATCCAATAGCAGCACGATGCTTCTTCAGAGTTTTCAATAATTTCTTTTCTTCATGCTTTGAAAGGTTAGCACTAATAATTACAGGATATATCTTTCTCTCATCAAGATAAGCATATTTAAGAGTATCAGGTAAATGATTAAGCTCAAACAAGGTATCACCCTTGGGTGGAGGAGCATCCCCTAGAATTTCAACAGGCAAGTTGTGTTTCAAAATTGGTCCCTGTTTAAAGAATACTTCATCAGTTTCCCTTCTTTCATTCATAAACATATCATTTTCATGGTCGAGCAAATATTGTTCTAAAGGATCATTAGGAGGCACGACAATAGAAGCAAGACTATTAATTTCATCTTAACTGGGCAATTCTTATCATGGGGTTGTCTATGAAATTTAGAAAAATTAAACTCATGAGACATATCCCCCAAACCAATAGTAACAACATCCTTTTTTGCAATCGATCCTAGCATTAACAGTATTCAAGAAAAGTCTACCAAATATAATAGGACAAAAGTTATCTTGTGGGGAACCAAGAACAAGAAAATCAGTAGGATATTTAACTTACCCACACAAGACTTCAACATCTCTAACAATCCCAACTGGTGAAATAGTGTCTCTATTGGCAAGCTTAATTGTAACATCAATTTCCTCTATCTCAGCAGGTGCAATATCATACATAATTTCTTTATATAAGGAATGAGGTATTGCACTTGCACTAGCACCCATATCACATAAGCCATGATAGAAATGATCTCCTATTTTAACAGAAATAACAGGCATACCTACAACAGGTCTATGTTTATTGTTAGTATCGGGTCTAGCAATTCTAGCAGCCTCATCATAGAAGTAAATAACTTGTCCATCAATATTATCGGCCAAGAGATATTTAACCATAGCAACACTAGGTTCAACTTTAATTTTCTCAAAGGGAGTAGGTGTTCTAGTATTACTCTTACGGACTACAGTTGAAGCTTTAGCATGATCCTTTATTCTAACAGGGAAGGGTGGTTTCTCAATATAAGCAGTAGGAACAACAGAATCATTATAAGTGATAGTCTTTTCTTAAACTTTAATAGGTGAAACTACTTTTACTTCAATGGGAGGATTATATTTAAACCACTTCTCCTTAGGGAGATCAACATGAGTAGCAAAGGATTCACAGAAAGAAGCTACTATCTCAGAGTCAAGTCCATATTTAGTGCTAAATTCACAAAAGGCATCGGTATCCATAAAATATTTAACACAATGAAACTTTGGGGTTATACCTGACTCCTTACCTTCGTCGAGATCCCAATCTTTGGATTTGTGCTTAATTCTTTCCAATAAATCCAATTTGAATTCAATAGTCTTCATCATAAAAGAACCAGTACAAGAAGTATCGAGCATGGAGTGATTATTGAGAGAAAGCCGAGCATAAAAATTTTGAATAATAATTTCTCTTGAGAGCTCATGATTGGGGCATGAATATAACATTGACTTAATCCTCTCCCAAGCATGAGCGATGCTTTCTCCTTCGCGAGGCCAAAAATTATATACATAATTACGATCACGATGAACAAGATGCATAGGATAAAACTTCTGATGAAATTCCAATTTCAATCGGTTGTTGTTCCATGATCCCATATCATCACATAGCCTAAACCATGTCAATGCCTTTCCCTCCAAAGATAAAGGAAAGACCTTGTTCTTGATAACATCCTCGGGCATACCTTCAAGCTTAAATAATCCACAAACTTCATCCACATAGATTAGGTGCAAATCGAGATGTAATGTTCCATCACCTGTGAAAGGATTAGCTAGCAGTTTCTCTATCATACCCGACGGAATTTCAAAGTAAACATTTTCAGTAGGTTCAGTAGGTTGAGGAGAAACTCTTTGCTCTACTGGTCGGGGTGAAGATACCCCGAACAAGCCCCTCAAAGGATTATGCTCCATAGTAACAAGTGACAGTAAATTTCAACAAACTATATAAATTTTCCTTACCAAATTCCACCTACCAAAGGCGCTTCACTTCCCGGAAACGGCGCCAGAAGAGTGTATTGATGACCCACAAGTATAGGGGATCTATGTAGTCCTTTCGATAAGTAAGAGTGTCGAACCCAACGAGGAGCAGAAGGAAATGATAAGCAGTTTTCAGTAAGGTATTCTCTGCAAGCACGGGAATTATCGATAATAGATAGTTTTGTGATAAGGTAATGTGTAACGGGTAAAAAGTAATAAAAGTAAATAAGGTGCAGCAAGATGGCCCAATCCTTTTTGTAGCAAAGGACAAGCCTGGACAAACTCTTATATAAAGGAAAACGCTCCCGAGGACACATGGGAATTATCATCAAGCTAGTTTTCATCACGTTCATATGATTCGTGTTTGGTACTTTGATAATTTGATATGTGAGCGGAGCGGTGCTTGGGTACTGTCCTTCCTTGGACAAGTATTCCACTTATGATTAACCCCTCTTGCAAGCATGTGCAACTACAAAAGAAGTATTAAGGTAAACGTAACCATAGCATGAAACATATGGATCCAAATCAGCCCCTTACGAAGCAACTCATAAACTAGGGTTTAAGATTCTGTCACTCTAGCAACCCATCATCTACTTATTACTCCCCAATGCCTTCCTCTAGGCCCAAACAATGGTGAAGTGTCATGTAGTCGACGTTCACATGACACCACTAGAGGAGAGATAACATACATCTCATCAAAATATCGAACGAATACCAAATTCACATGACTACTAATAGCAAGACTTCTCCCATGTCCTCAGGAACAAACGTAACTACTCACAAAGCATATTCATGTTCATAATCAGAGGGGTATTAATATGCATATAGGATCTGAACATATGATCTTCCACTGAATAAACCAACTAGCAGCAACTACAAGGAATAATCAACGCTACTAGCAACCCACAGGTACCAATCTGAGGTTTTGAGACAAAGATTGGATACAAGAGATGAACTAGGGTTTCAGATGAGATGGTGCTGGTGAAGATGTTGATGGAGATTGACCCCCTCCTGACGAGAGGATCGATGGTGATGATTTCCCCCTCCCGGAGGGAAGTTTCCCCGACAGAATAGCTCCGCCGGAGCCCTAGATTGGCTGCCAAGGTTCCGCCATTTTGTCCCATAAGCTTGCTTATGATTTTTTTCTGGATGAAAGACCTCATATAGCAGAAGATGGTCATCAGATGGCTGCCAGAGGGCCCATGAGGCAGGGGGCGTGCCCAGGGGGGTAGGGCGCGCCCCCACCCTCGTGGATGGTGGATGGCCCCCCTCTGGTACTTCCTTCGCCCAATATATTTTTATATTCTGAAACGTGCTCCCGTGAAGTTTTAGGACTTTTGGAGTTGTGCAGAATAGGTCTCTAATATTTGTTCCTTTCCCAGCCCAAAATTCCAGCTGCCGGCATTCTCCCTCTTCATGTAAACCTTGTAAAATAAGAGAGAATAGGCATAATTATTGTGACATAATGTGTAATAACAGCCCATAATGCAATAAATATCGATATAAAAGCATGATGCAAAATGGACGTATCAAGTCCTTGGTAAACTGGTGATGAAATCCATGTAGACATTGTCCCATTTCCATTGTGATACGGGTAAAGGTTGAAGGAGTCTGGCGGGTTTTTTGTGTTCCGCCTTTACCCTGCTGCATATATCACAACAAGCCACAAAGTAAGCAATGTCGTTCTTCATCCCATTCCACCAGAATACCTGACGAAGGTCTTCATACATTTTGGTGCCACCTGGGTGAATTGAGTACGACAATTCATGTGCTTCTGCCAATATCTTCTTCCTCAGACCTTCTTGGCTGGGTACGCAAATCCTTCCTTGGAACCTTAGCGTACCTTGTTGATCTCTAGAGAAATCCCGTGTCTCTCCCTCTTGCATATGCTAGGCATATAATTGCAATGATTTGTCATCTGCTTGAGCGCTGCGAATTTCTTCTTCGAGGGTAGGAGCAGCTTCCAATATGCTGGTGAGACTGGCATCCATGATTACCAAATTGAGCTGAGCGATTTCTTTGCAAATCTTAGGAGGCTAGGATTCCATTATAACATTCAAGTTGGCTAGTTTACGGCTGAGGGCGTTGTTGGTGTCAAAACCCAGATCTTGGGTAGGGGGTCCCGAACTGTGCGTCTAGGATTGATGGTAATAGGAGACGGGGGACACAATGTTTACCCACGTTCTGGCCCTCTCTATGGAGGTAATATGCTACTTCCTGCTTGATTGATCTTGATGAATATGAGTATTACAAAAGTTGATCTACCACGAGATCATAATGGCTAAACCCTAAAAGTCTAGCCTGACTATGATTATGAGGATATATCTACGGACCTAGCCCTCCAGCTTATATAGACACAGGAGGGATCTAGGGTTACACAAGGTCGGTTACAGAGAAAGGAATCTTCATAGTTGATCGCCAAGCTTGCCTTCCACGCCAAGGAGAGTCCTATCCGGACACAGGTAGAATCTTCGGTCTTCGTATCTTCACGGCCCATCAGTCCGACCCATATCCAATAGATCGGACACCCGACGACCCCTTAGTCTAGGACTCCCTCAGTAGCCCCTGAACCAGGCTTCAATGACGATGTGTCCGGCGCACAGATTGTCTTCGGCATTGCAAGGCGGGTTCCACTTTCCGAATACTCCAAGATAGTCTTCGGATAAAACGAAGGTGTCCGGATCTGCAACACAAGTACCACACACGACTGCAGGGAATATAATATTTCACGAGTCCCATCTGCTAACAACTTTTTACAAGATGACATCATGTCTATCCGGCCATTATATCGAACCGTTTTTGTCTGCCGTTCCATGCTTCGAGATGCGGTTTCTATTGGCACGTATTGTCAAAGCAGAGATCCTGTCCCCTTATTGCGGGATTCTCATCAATACGGGTGTGGGTAACCCAACCGTGCCATTTACACAGCCTTTGGGAATAGGCGAGTTTTAGGGCGAGTGGGCAGGCATTCGATATTCACTACCTTTATAAGGGGATAAGGATTCCCCCTTCTTCTCCCACACCTTCTTTCTTCCTCTGCCCTTTTCCCCACTCGAGCTCTAGCACCCAAGTTCTCATCTTTTCCCCACTCGAGCAAGCACTCAACCATGTCCGGATCCGGAGGTCAAGGCAAGTGGATGGCCTCCTCCGTCAAGGAGAAGGACATTACTGAGCTTCGGGCGGCTGGGTATCTGGCGAAGGAAATCGCCCACCGTCTTCCAGCCAAGGGGCAAGTTGTCCCCATGCCAAAACCCACTGAGAGGGTGGTATTCATCCCTCATTTCCTTTGCGGGCTAGGGTTTCCACTCCACCCTTTCATCTACGGGCTGATGTTCTATTACAGGCTAGACTTCCATGATCTTGCCCCGAACTCTTTCCTCAACATCTCGGCGTTCATCGTCGTGTGTGAGGCCTTCCTCCGCAACCAACCCCACTTCGGGCTGTGGATCAAGGTCTTCAACGTGAAGCCGAAGGTGGTGGATGGCCAGCACGCGGAATGCAGAGGTGCCATGGTGAGCAAGATGACTAACATCTCCTGGCTGAAAGGCACTTTCATGGAGACTGTCAAGGAATGGCAGAAACTGTGGTTCTACATCACAAAACCCCGCGGCGCCAACTGGGCCGCAACTGCCGAATTCAATTCCGGCGCTCCATTGCGACTCACCTCCTGGGTTGAGAAGAGCCCGAATTGGTCTTCGTCAGACGAGCTGATAGCGCTGCAGACGCGCGTTCAGAGCATGGTGGATAAAGATATCAAGCTCGTCGATGTAATCCAGGTGATGCTAGTTCGCTGGATTCTCCTGTGCCAAAGCCGAAATCGCCCTTTATGGGAGTTCAATCTGAAGAAGCATCAAACCCTGAAGAGGCTTTTCGAAACCACTCACGAAGATGCCTGGAAGTTGCTTTTCAAGGGCATTGAGACACTGACAGCCACAGACTCGGACCGCGGGCACGATATTAACCACCTCGCCAACGAGGTAAGCCTTTAACACATCCTCTACTTGCTTGTTACAAGGAGGACATATGAACTTTTATAATCATTGCTTCTTCAGGAATGGATGGAGAGGGCGAAGTGGATTCAATGTCCGGCTCCGCTACCCGAGGAACCAATCATTCCACGCCTGGCGAAGATGCTGGTGCCGGCGCCCTATATGACGCCAGAGAAGAAGGCCTGGGGGAAAGCCAAGGGGGTCCAGAGTGGCCCCCGCCGTAAGGGCGCTTCAGACATGATGTCCAAAGACAAGACCCGTTCCTCCACCACCGAAGACGACGACGATGAGGAGGAGGAGGAGGAGAAAGACTCTCCCCCTGATGGGGGGAGGAAGAAGAGGGCGGCCTCCACAACTCTGGAGGCGGAGGAGCCCAAGAAAGGGAAAGGTCCTCCCACGGACAGCTCCGCATGGGACGTTGACAGCAGTCCGGAGCAACGCCCCCGGAACAAGCCCCTGGCTGCATCGTGAGTATAAAGAACCCACACACGTCCATTTATCCGGCCTCTCCACCTTATGGTATTTTATATGGTTTAATAATGTTATTGCAGTCTGGCCCACGACAGCTCCCAGCGATCCTCATCAAGAGGCTAGTTGGACTCAAAGGAAATGGCTAGCGAGACACCGCCGGCCGCTTACTCTCCCAAGGCCAAGGGAGACGACGAGGTGCTGTCCCAAAGGACCTTCCTAGGCCAGGGAGAGGTTCAGGAGGCCATCATGGCGGCGCCGGAGGGCGACACCTTGGCCGCCGGACACATGGGGGAACAGACCCCCATGGAGACTGACGATGAGGACCGTGCTCAATTCGGCCCCCATTTGAGCATGGATCCGGAGACCCATATGGCTCCGGAGTCCGACAAGTAGCGTCCTTCAAGAGAAGGAGGCATGTCCGTCCCGCCGGTGACCTCTGTCCAACCAGAGGCGCCAGATAATCTATTGGAAGCGCTATGGGGCGCTTCCATTGTGGAAAAACACCGTATCCTTATGGGTACGGTGATTGAGAAGGTTCAGTCCATCAAGAGCAGACTGACCAAAGCCTGTAGCAGCCTGCTGACATGTTTTGAGGTAAGCGGCGTTAACCGAAAAAATCCCAATATAGACAGTAGCCCTTGAGACACTGTCCGGTGTTCGGAAAGAAAAGTCGGATAGAGGATCATTTAAATTTCACAGGAAACTAACCAAACTGTGTCTAATGCGAATAAGCAGGCGTCACTGCTGGCCGCGACCTCTCACACTGCGGAAGTCTCCGGACTAAAGCAAAGCCTGGAGCGGGCCGAAGAGGAGCTCGGCCAGGCAAGGAAGCAGCTAGAAGACCAGCAAGGTACGTAGTGACTCGCTATGTATTTAGAAAGATTTAATGATGTATACTGATCATAGTGTCATGATATGTGTAGGGGCGTCGACCGAGGTCGAGACCCTGAAAAAGGCCCTGGCCGAAGCCGAGGGGAAAGCTGTCAAGGAGAAGGCCACTCTTAAGAAGCTTAAGGCCAGGCTGAACGAGGTCCAGCAAGGGCTCCAGGATGCTGTGAAGAAGTATGAGGCCTTGGAGGGTGATGTTTCGGCTCGAGAAGCCGAACTCACAAAGGCTCGCCAAAGCACGGAAGCAGCCCAGGTTGAAGCCCAGGGTGCCCTCCAAGAGATCCAGGAGGCCAAGAAGATCGTAGCGGGTAAGGCATTTAGTATGCAAAGCAAGTATGTGAAGAAGAAATATTTCCTACTAACCTGGATTCGGAGTTCTCCAGGGGCATTTGCAGATCTTCCGCGCAGTGTGTCCGACGCTGCAGAGTTCTTCTGGGCCGAAGAAGGGAGCTCAACGGAGAAACTGTTCTGGTCGCAATACCTTGCGCCAGAGCATGCCATGCCCTTCATCGATCAGCTAAAACAGATGGTTGAGCTGCATAGGGTGGCCGAACTGGCCATGAAGGATTTGATAATTCGGTTGTGGCCTGCCGAAGCTATGCCCGGCAACTACTTCGGGCTTGTGAAGCGGCTGGTGAACGCCTGTCCTCGGCTGGACGTCGTCAAGCGATCGGCCTCCATTGAAGGTGCGCGCATGGCCTTCGCCCGCGTCAAGGTGTGATGGGTGAAGATGGACGCCGTCAAGCTGACGACCGAGGGGCCGCTAGAGGCCAAGGAGAACTGCACGCCCGAGCGGTGTTTTGTAGATGTATTGGAGGGGTCTCGCATTGTAGCAACGCAATGTGCGCAAGGCATTATTTTCGAATGAATACATTCATGTTGTGTTTGCCTTGTATGATGAAACAAAATCGCTATGTAATATAATGTTTTGTTAAAAAAAATTCTCCTCCTGTGCGGCTGTGTTATGTGAAATCTAAGAGTTAGCCAGTCGTCGGCTTCTGCCCCCACGTAGGAAATACGGGGGTGTTCGGGATGTAATCTAAACACTCTTGATCCAATTGTTTGGTCCTTGAAGGAGGTGTTTAGCGCGATGAACGAGGCAATCGGACTATGCGGCTTTAGCACCCTCACTTAGCCATAGGAGTTTGACAATAGAAATATATGCGCAGCCCCTAGTATCAGGACTAGGATGCTTTAAACACTTGATCGGGTAAGTACCGATCCCTCGCGTAATGCGGAAAAAATCTCTAGGGATTTGAGACCTCCGAAGAGCTGACCGGCTCTCGCCGCATCATGACAGTCAGTTTTCGGCTTTCTCTACTGAGGTGCTCACTTGGGTAAACCAGGGCACAATCGCAGTAGTTCTCCCTTTAATACCATAGCCGACACAGTGGAATGTAAGGTAGTAAGAACAGGAGCCGGGCAACCCAACTACTAACAAAAGACGTGATTCAGAGCCAATGCATATAGTGCTAAATTCGGGGTGCCGAACTGTACTGAAAAAGTGTCCGGACTTTTGTTGCCATGTTGCGGGGCGCTATGAGGCCCCTGGCAAATTGAAACGCACTAGAGTGTACGGGTGTTATCTGATAGAGCTACCAGAAAAGAAAAGACAAAAAGGAAGAACAAGTGGTAGGTTAGAGCCGTAAAAGTTGGGCCGCAAACTGTTTCTATAATTTCCTTGGTGCATTATAGTGCATTTATACAAGTTGTGCGATAAGCAGAAGGCTATTAACTATGCCTTAACCAAGGGAGAGCTACATGTGGGTCCTAAAAATAGGTAAAGGGATCGTTAAAGAAACCACCTAAAGATTCCCCAGTACGTCCATGCTTCTTGTCGCCTTGGTGTTTTTATCCTTCGAAAAGAGTCGATGGTCAAGCCGTCAGGAAAGGCCTGTGAAAAAGAGAAAAAAGAAAAAGAAAAAAGGAAATAGTGAAATTATGTGTGTCCGGGGTGGTCGAGCCATATTGCGGATCACGAGCTGATTATGCCTCCATCCGTGTCCATGGTACTTTTAGTGTGTAATTATGTACGCATGGTACAATTGCCACCACTTGGACAGGACTGGGACGGAGGCCAAATTGCTAGTCGAGCTCTTGACGAGCCGAGCTGTCCTTCTGCAGAATGGTTCGGACTCTCTTGACAGTGTCCGGGGGATCGGCCACCGAATTGAGGTTCTGCTTGAAAAGGCCACCCTGTACCTCTGCCGCTAAGGCAGCGGTGTGCTCCTCGATGCAGAGTGAGCGTTCCGTGTTTCCATTGACTGTTATGACACCGCGTGGTCTGGGCATCTTGAGCTTGAGATAACGTACTGTGGTACCACGTTGAATCGAGCAAATGCGGTTCGTCCGAGCAGTGTGTGGTAGCCGCTGCGAAAGGGGACGATATCGAAGATTAACTCCTCGCTTTGGAAGTTGTCCGGAGATCCGAAGACAACCTCTAGTGTGATTGAGCCTGTGCAACGGGCCTCTACGCCCGATATGACTCCTTTAAAGGTAGTCTTTGTGGGTTTGATCCGTGATGGGTTAATGCCCATTTTGCGCATTGTATCTTGATAGAGAAAGTTGAGGCTGCTGCCACCGTCCATCAGGACTCGCGTCAGGTGGAACCCATCAATTATTGGGTCCAGGACCAGCGCGGCTGAACCACCATGACAGATACTGATCGGATGGTCCCGGCGATCAAAGGTGATCTGGCATGACGACCATGGATTAAACTTTGGGGTGACTGGCTCTATCGTGTAGACGTCCCTAAGCGCGTGCTTGCGCTCCCTCTTGGGGATGTGGGTAGCGTATATCATGTTCACCATTTTGACCCGAGGGGGGAACTTCTTCTGTCCCCGTGTGTTCGGCGGTTGGGGCTCCTTGTCATCGTCTTCGCTTTGCGAACCCTTATCCTTGTTTTCGGCATTTAACTTGCCGGCCTGTTTAAAAACCCAACAATCTCGATTGGTATGATTGGGTGGTTTATTTGGGGTGCCGTGAATCTGGCACGAACGATCAAGTATGTGGTCCAAGCTAGATGGGCCCGAATTGTTCTTTTTGAACGACTTCTTCCGCTGACCGGACTTAGAGCCACTGAATCCGGCATTGACCGTCGTATCCTCGGTGTTGTCATTGTTATTTCGACGCTTGTATCTGTTGCGTTGAGACTTGTCGTTGCTATTTTTAGCTTCAGGGGTGCCAGCGTCGCTTGCATTGTTTTTGCTACGGGTCAGCCAACTATCCTCGCCCGCACAAAAGCGGGTCATGAGTGCCGTGAGGGCTGCCATAGACTTTGGCTTCTCTTGGCGGAGGTGGCCGGTGAGCCATTCATCGCGGATGCTGTGTTTAAAGGCCGCTAGGGCTTCGGCATCTGGACAGTCGACGATCTGGTTCTTTTTATTTAAGAACCTAGTCCAGAATTTCCTGGCAGACTCTCCGGGCTGTTGGACTATATGGCTTAAGTCGTCAGCGTCCGGAGGTCGAACATATGTACCTTGGAAGTTATCAAGGAAGGCTTCTTCCAAGTCCTCCCAGCTGCCGATGGAATTTGCGGGCAGGCTGTTCAGCCAGTGCCAGGCTGGTCCTTTGAGCTTTAGGGGGAGGTATTTAATGGCATGAAGGTCATCGCCGCGGGCCATATGAATGTGGAGAACGAAGTCTTCGATCCATACCGCGGGGTCTGTGGTTCCATCATATGATTCTATATTCACGGGTTTGAACCCTTCTGGGAATTCATGTTCCATGACTTCATCGGTGAAGCAATGAGGGTGTGCGGCGCCTCTATATCGGGTCGTATCGCGACGTAGCTCTGATGGAGTCCGTCTGCGGCTTTCAGCCGCGTATGACTAGGTTTGTCACGTCCGAATAGATGGCCGTCGTCACGTGTCGGGGCACGTCCTCGTGATTCGTAGATCGATCTGGTATGTCCTGCTTTATTGTTCAGGACCTGCCGAAGGTCATATGTATGACCGCGAGCTGGTTTACCTCTGCCTTTGCGATGAGGCGGGGCGGGCTGGTATTCGGCTTGAGTTGCCGTTTTATCCCGACCACATGGTGGTCGGTCAGTCGCATTGCGCGACGGTGGTATGTGTTCCAGCACCTCGTCGTCGAACCGAGGTAGCAATTTGCGCTTCGGGTAGCTTTTGGCTGGGCGCTTGAGGCTGTATTCTTTGGCTTCTAGGACATCGGTCCATTTATCATTGAGCAGATCTTGGTCAGCTTGAAGCTGCTGCTGCTTCTTTTCAGGCTCCTTGAAGTGGCTATTAGCTGGCGCTTGAAGCGCTCCTGCTCAAGAGGTTCCTCAGGCACGATGAAATCCTCAGTGACGAGGCTCACCTCATCCTCGGAGAGTGGAAGATAATTACTGTCCTTCGAGTCTTCGTGCGTGGCCTATTTACCAGGGCTATCCTGCCCATCTTCCTGTTCATCCTGTTCAGTAGCTGCGTCAACGGGGTATTCGTTGTCTTCGGCGCCTTCTGGAGTGTTATCATCTCCTGTGCCGGTGTTGCTGTCCTTACTGCGACATGACTTAGAGCGGTGCCGCTAACACCAACGCTTCGATTGTATCCCAGGAGGTTTATCCTCAACTGGATCTTCTTTGTCATCGTCGCTGTTCTCCTTTGGTGCATCCACCATGTATACATCATATGAGGAAGTGGCCGTCCAGCATCTGATGAACGGCGTGTTCTGGGCCTCTTCTTCTCCGGCATCGTCGTCCATACCGTCGATGTTGTCGGAGCCATAATCGAGCATGTCAGTTAAGTCTTCGACAGTGGCTATAAAGTGGGCGGTGGGTGGGAGGTGAAATTCTCCATCATCAGCCTCCGGTTCGAGCTGGACACAATTCGTCTGTGAGCCTCCCGCTAAATATAGTGCTCTTAACGAGTTTAGCACGTCGCCCAAAGGCGAGTGCCGGAAGATCTCCGCGGTGCTGAATTCGGCGATCGATGACCAATCATGCTCGACATGTGCGGACGCACATAGTTCGGAACTTATAACCGGAAACGTGTCCGTAGCTCCGGTGACACAGATGTTACTTGAAGTTAAGTCTGTGTGTGGCTTCGATGCCATGGAGTCTGCGGCTTCCGTGGCGGGGTTGAGCTTCCTGTCCTCGGATGGCGCGACCTGCTCCGGATCTAAGGCCAGAGCGGTTTCAGGTGCAATTTCCTGGGTATGGCCCGATGACAGATCTAAGTCATGTTCATCGTGGTGGCTGGGAGTGGCTGCCATGGTCTTGAATTCGTCGAAGATTTAGTCTCCACGGATATCTGTGATGTAATTCAAGCTTCCAAATCTGACCTGGTGGCCAGGGGCGTAGCTTTCGATCTATTCCAGATGGCCAAGCGACTTAGCCCGCAGTGCGAAGCCGCCGAACACGAAGATCTGTCCGGGGAGGAAGACTCCCCCTTGGACAGCGTCGTTGTAAGTGATTGAAGGGGCCCTCAAACCTCTTGACGACGACACAGTGGAACTCTCAATGAAAGCACAAATGTCGGTGTCAAAACCGGCGGATCTCGGGTAGGGGGTCCCGAACTGTGCGTCTAGGATCGATGGTAACAGGAGACGGGGGACACACTGTTTACCCAGGTTCGGGCCCTCTCTATGGAGGTAATACCCTACTTCCTACTTGATTGATCTTGATGAATATGAGTATTACAAGAGTTGATCTACCACGAGATCGTAATGGCTAAACCCTAAAAGTCTAGCCTGACTATGATTATGAGGATATATCTACGGACCTAGCCCTCCGATTTGTATAGACACAGGAAGGATCTAGGGTTACACAAGGTCGGTTACAGAGAAAGGAATCTTCATAGTTGATCGCCAAGCTTGCCTTCCATGCCAAGGAGAGTCCTATCCGGACACGGGTACAATCTTCGGTCTTCGTATCTTCATGACCCATCAGTCCGGCCCATATCCAATAGATCGGACACCTGAGAACCTCTTAGTCCAGGACCCCCTCAGGTGTCAGCAACCACATTAGCTTTGCCCAGGTGATAATTTATACCGAGGTCATAATCCTTAACCAACTCGAGCCATCTTCGCCAACGAAGGTTCAAATGGGGCTAAGTGAATATATTCTTGAGACTCTTGTGGTCGGTAAATATCTGGCACCTCTTTCCAATAAGATAGTGTCTCCAAATCTTCAAAGCGTGCACCACCGTAGCCAATTCCAAATCATGAGTGGGATAATTTCCCTCGTGTGGCCGTAGTTATCGGGATGCATAAGACACAACCTTGCGATCTTGCATAAGTACGCATCCAAGCCCTTTTCTGGAGGCGTCACAGTAGACATCAAAACTGCGGTAGATGTCGGGAAGAGTCAATACTGGTGCGGACGTCAGTCTGATTTTTAGCTCACTGAAACTCCGTTCGCAGTCCTCGGTCCATTCAAACTTCTTATCCTTCTTTAGGAGCTCTGTAATTGGCTTGGCAATCTTGGAGAATCCTTCAATAAAATGGCGATAATATCTGGCTAGTCCAAGGAAACTCCGGATTTCTGAGACTGTCGTGGGTGCAGACCAATCAAGCACATCTTTCACCTTGCTTGGATCCACGGCTATTCCTTTTGCCGAGAGAACATGCCCTAAAATCCAACTTGCTTCAGCCAAAACTCACATTTGCTGAACTTGGCATAAAGCTGATGATCGCGGAGCCTCTGCAAAATTGCTCGGAGGTGGTCCTTGTGTTCGTCTTTGCTTTTTGAGTAAATGAGGATGTCATCGATGAATACCACCACAAATTTGTCCAAGAAGTCCATAAACACCTTATTCATCATATGCATAAAGAAGGCGGGGGTGTTGGTGAGGCTGAATGACATAACGATATACTCATAGAGACCATACCGAGTGGTGAACGTGGTCTTGGGAATATCTTCCTTCTTGATTTTGAGTTGATGATATCCGGTCCTCAAATCAATTTTGGAGAATACTTTGGCCCCACTGAGTGTATCAAACAAATCATCAACCCTTGGTAATGGATACTTATTTTTGATGGTGACGTCATTCAGCTGTCGGTAGTCTACGCACATCCGAAGACTGCCATCCTTTTTATCCACAAATATCGCGGGTGATCCCCACGGTGAAGAGCTTGGGCAGATGTATCCTTTCTGCAGCATCTCATCCAGCTGTTTCTTTAATTCCACCAATTCTGATGAAGGCATCCGATAATATTTCTTGTGTATCGGTGTGGTTCCAGGCACCAAGTCAATTGCAAACTATAGTTCTCTGTCTGGCGGCATTCCTGGTAATTCCTCAGGCAATACATCGGGATACTCACTGACCACCGGAATCAATTCCACTTCTCCAGCCACGGCTGTGAAAATCATATCCTTCTTGGGTATGCTTTTGCAGGCATAAAAACTTGCGGTGCGACCCTCCTGATTTGCCATGGTAACTTCTCTGGTCGCACAGTTGATGCATACTTGGTATTGGGTCAACCAATTCGTTCCCAAAATAATATCCAATTTGTCAGAATCGATAATTATCAAAGACGTTGGAAACTTGACTCCCATGATATCAATTTCCAGATTACGGCAGACTAGATTGCTTCTAAGCAAGGATCTCGGGGATTGTACCAGCATATGTTTTCCCAAAATCGAGCAAGGAAATTTGTTTTGCGCAGCAAAACTCCACGAAATAAAAGAGTGGGAAGCCCCAGAGTCAAATAAAATTATGGCAGGTATGTTATTAACATGAAACATACCAATGACGACTTCCGGGTCCTCTTGGGCTTCATCGGCGGAGGTATGATGGATTTGCCCTTGGATGGCACTCGGGATGGAATATGGCTCTAGATAGTTGACTTGCGGATGGAATGGAGCTGTTGGCTTGCCGTTCTTGGGGCACTGTCTGGCGTAGTGTCCGGTTTGCCCACAACTGAAACAGGAATTGTTGCGCTGACAATCTTCACGTACCGGGATGGTCATGACATTCTTGACTTGAGTGGTGTTCTTGTTGACATTTTGCTGCCAGTTGGGTTTGTACCCAACTTGAGTTTTTTGCCAAGTACGAGCCTTTTGCACGGGTTGCATATCCTTCTTAGGCTCAAATTTGCGCTTGTGGTCATTATGAGATTGTGTTCCCTTTCTGCGATGAGAGCCTTGTTCACTAGAGTTTGGAAGTTCAAAAAATCAAACATACTGAGAGTGCACCTGAGATGCTGATTCAGTCCTCCAAGAAATCTATCGACCTTCCATTCTTCGGTGGCCACATCATAGAGAGAATAGCGGGCCAGATGGTTGAATTTATTTAGGTACTTGCTGACTGACATGCTTCCCTAAGTGAGAGATAGGAATTCGCGCTGCTTGATTTTCATAATTCCGGAGGGAATATGATACTTGCGGAAATGCTCCTTGAATTTAGTCCAAGTAATTTCCTCGTCCGCGGGCCACATGGTCTTAGTGTTATCCCACCATATCACGGCAGCTCCTTCAAGATAATGTGTTGCGAAAGGAACCTTGTCCCTTATTCAGTGCAAACAATTTCCAGTTTTTCTCAGTAGTCCTTAACCAAGCATCAACGTCCAATGGATCAATAACTTGACTGAAACTGGGAGGCTTGGTTTGCTGAAAATCTGACAACTTGGAGTAATGACCATTCTAATGTCCATTCTGCCCAACCATAACTTGCACACTTTTCAGTAGTTCCATCAGACCGTTTTTCCTTTTTTCTTCAAACAATCGCATGATTTTCTCAGTAGAAGGCGGATGTGACGGTGGAGGCGGAGGTGGCTGATACGGCTTGGGGGAATGTCATGCCTCTCTTGCGGAGTGATGAACAGGGACATCCTCACAAGCTTGACTGCTGTTGCATCCCCGCGTCATCCTTTTATTTATTTTCCCAATGCAAAGCAACCGCGATGAGGAATATCCAAAAATGGGAGGAAAGCCAGTGACAAATCCAGAAGAAAACAACTAAAGAAATCAAGGCGAATAAAAAGAGAGTTCCAACATAATTTTACATAGACTCAACATGAAAATAAACATCATGACAGGGTCACTACCCTCATACATGAAACTAAGCATCATAACACGTGCGACTACATCCATACACCACACTCATGACAAAAGTGATACTCTAGCGGTCTACTGCTTGGATGGTGCTGTTGCGGGCTCCTCTCCTGAGCTGGACCCAGATCCTGAACTGATAGAAGTGACCTCCGGGTTAGAGAGACGCGACGGTGCTGCCTCGAGGACTCTCCCTCAGGGGCAGGTGCAGGATGGGATCTAAGCATAGGAGTTGCAGGAGTAGCGACAAGGGAAGCCCACGCAGCAGGAGCACTGCGAGGGGTCACTGCCAGAGGGTTAACGGTACCTCGAGAAGTCATCGGGGTAACAGAGGCTAGAGAAACTCGAGGAGTGAAACTGACAGTAGAGAGAGGGTTCCTATTACGAGCAGCGGCGAGAGCTATCCAGGCGCGGGTTAGCTCCCGAGCTAACTCGTAGATCAAGAGATAACTCATAGATCAAGATATAACGGGAAAGGTGGCTAGTAGGACGATCACACACTGGATTAATCAAAGGAAAGCGGATATGCCCATTCTTGTGCAGAGATGGGTAGTAAAAGATACCTGGGTGGGTGTGCATGCAAACCTCATTGTAGCGCAAGTCTACAAGAGCTTCGATTGCAGCAAACTGGACCGCCTGAGATAGCGTAGAAGTGAGACCACCCTTAGAAGAACGAGTGTAAGCGCCGGAAGGGGAACTATGGTGTAGAGTGACCTCAGCATAATACTCATACAATGAACCGGCCAGATGTTCCCGATACACCTGATACACTGGATCAACACCCTCTGGGTGGAGTCTTCGCCACACGTTCTGAAGCAGGTGCAGCGATGTGTACGGAGCTAGCTTGGGATGGTACAAGATCGGAACTGGAGCCATCTACACTCACAACCATCATACGGTTAGTAATAACAACAGATAAAAATTCATGCAATGCAGCAACCAATTTCTATGACTACCAGCACTCAGACGAAACAATCTATCATTCCACTAATGGTCTAGCGTGTCCTACAATCAGTCCGGCTCTGATACCAAGCGTTGTGGCATCCGGGCTCAAAGGAACCGGTTTACCTTGCATTGCGAGCCTAGAGATCAAGTATTCTGGCAACACACAACAACATGGTACAGAAACAACCGCTTTATTGATGCTAGCGGATTACACAGGTCTGATATTACATCAAGATAAAAGGCCAAGCGGCACACACGGTGCGGCTGAATAGTATGTAAATTATTTAATGAACATGAAGGGGCCTCAATAACAAGAACTACGCGGCAGCGGAAGAACGACGAGGTGGAACTCCATAGCATAGGGACACCGATGTGGACACGGCCTAGACGCGGGAAGCTCTCCGATGCGAAATGACTTGCCTGAAAGCTGGCATGACACGCCAGGTCAGTACATTGAATGTACTTGCAAGCTCACAACAAACATAAGCACAATGACAAACAATATCATGACAATTATTCAGGTTAATGCAATGCAAGTAATGCTACTAATGCAGTGAAACAAACATGTGCACTGTGTCCCACGGACTCGCTTACTAGACGGGTTACCTCATAACCAAACGGTGACCGTACCCGGATCACAACTAAAAATAATCACTCATGATCTCCAGAATCTTCACGAAGTCAGTGCCAACAACAATTATTTAGTGTGCAAGATTAATTATAAAAGTTGATCCATGCTGTGACTTACTCCTGAGTTGTGCCCATAACCGAGGACGCGGCTATCGATAGATTTAATACACTCTGCAGAGGTAGCGCACTTTACCCACACCACGAAACCCAAGGCCTCGCACTCCCATTCGGGTGGACCAATGGCATTCTGACAAAACCCTCCCCTTGTCATGACACTCTCCCGACCACTCCGACAAACTCCCTCTCAGGGCTATGTCTTGGGTGGCCCCTTGCCTACCAAAGGCACCAACGGCCACCGTCGTGGCAAAACGGTCCCAAACAGGGACAAGGTACCATAAAAACAAACAGGTACACAAGGCTATGTCTGATTACTGGGCCAGGGTACGCACGCCCATAACCTTCCCTCATTGGAGGCACCGGCGAGAGGCACAACAAAGGACCGAATCAAGACCTCCCATAAGGTAAATGTGGTCGCACTGAGAAAAACCCGATTCAATGGCACCATGACTTGATCAACGTTATATTCAAGTTGGACAATTAATAGGTTTAACTTGAAAATAAAAATTTATATACCAAGTCATACGATGCCATGATCATGCAACTAATCGACATGCAAAGCATGCAACTCCCATGAACGGATCAAGCTTATCAACATAACTTTATTGCACTACTCATGATTAAACTTTACTGGTTCTACCTCATTTTTATTATCATGCAATATTTTCATTAACTCATAATTTATATGAAAATATCACTTAACAAAAAGAACTATCAATATTTATCATAGCAATATAACTAAGGCAAAATTTTATTATACTAGACCAAACTAGTCCTTGCATTCAACCAGTAACTTAAACAAACATTTCAAGCATGACAAAGTAACTAGCAAGCAACCATATATATTTAACAAATTTTTAAATGCATATAATAACTCATATTTAAGTACAAAAATCATAGATATTGAAATGACACCATCCAAATGCCGGTGTGGCTTGCCTTAGTGCAGAGGAGGATCACACTCCTCCTGGTTAGCTTCAAGACAAGTCTCTCCCTCTGAAAATATTTAAAAACCACAAAACAAAATATCAAAAACCAATCTGAAAATCACCCGAAATTCTAGACAGCAAGGAAAATTCCACATTTTGGTGTGCTGTTAGAGCTTTCTGAAACAAACATAATGCAAAAAGAATCAACTCATTTGGACTTATGGGCTAGGAGTTATCACTAGTCAAAGTTGTGGTCAAATATTTGAATTTAAATGGAATTAAACAGAAAATCTGGGGGGTGACGTCGATGGCGTAAAGATAGAATACGCCTCCACTCGTACCGGTTCGGGTGCGAGTGGAGAGGCTGACACCGGGCCCCACCAGTCAGGAGAGAGAGGGGCGAGAGGAAACAGAGCGCGGCGGCTCTCCGCCGGAGCTTATGCCGGCGATGAGTGGGTCTTGGGCGAAACCAGAGGGATAGAAGGGGAGAGGGGGTCACGGCACACCTGCCCGTACCCGTGGCTTGTCGGGCGATGGCCGGAGCTGCTCGCAACCAAGCTCGCAAGCGGCGATGGCGGTCGGGGCTTGCCGGAGAGGAAGAAGGCGACGGCGAGGGGCGACTCCAGGGGCTCTGCTGCTTCCAGGCGACACCAGTGGATCCCTAGTGACACACCTGAGAGGTTGATTGAGCTTCAGGGGCTCTGAAGCAGGGTGGTTGGGCTGCAGGGGTCACCGGCGATCTCTGGTCACGGTCGACGGCCAGAGGCCTGCCCGACCGGGCTACGACTATCCTATGGGGTCATGGTGGTTGAGAAGTGCGGGGTGAGTCTTTGAAGTGGCGGGAAGGGCTCTATATATATCCGGAGCGAGAGGGGGTACGTGGCGCTACCAGAGCTCTCTGGAAGCCGGCGAACGGTGATGAAAGGCTCCAGTGCGAGGGGGCAAGGGCTCAGTGCCCAGGCGGAAGCTGTCCATGCTCGCGGACGAGCACAGGAAGCAGGGACGAAGCGGACAAGGGCACGAGCGCACTATGGCTTTTGGCCGCGACGTGCCCATGCTCGTTGCGGCGTCTCCGGCGTCGACGATCGCCAGGGAGAGGTCAAGGGTGATGAATCGAGGCTGGTGGCGCGGCGCGGAAGTCGTCGGCGAGCTCTGGCTCGAGCACGCGCCGAACAGAGGCGTTGGCAAGATGCAGAGTGCATCGAATGCATGCCAGACCCCGTGTCTGCACGCGGTCACCGCCCTAGCATGGTCAAAACGACGCACACGCGCGGCCAAACCTTGTCTGAGCTACAGTCCACGCAGTGATAGGTCTAGGGAGGCTGAGGACTCAATGCGAGGCTGACCAGAGGTGACTCAACCTTCTTGGCAAGTTTCTGGCTAGAAATTTGGCTGCTACTTTTGGATAGCTTCTAGATGGCCATTAGGGTTGATCTCCTGAGGTTAAGGGTTACTTAGGAGGGTGAAGAGGCTCAAGGGCCAAAGGATCGAGGAAAAATACACTTGTTGTACAATGTGCATCTTTGGGCCAGAAGAGAAATGATTTTATATAGCAAAAATATGACAAAAACTCATGCAATATTTTTTCTTGGGGAGGTGGGCCATGGTTCAAAGAATATTCAAGAATTATTTCAGATTTTTGGGAGCAATAAAAATGAGGGTTGCTTTGGAGCACTAGTTTCTGAAATGAGTTTTAGAAGAGAAAATGAATATTTTTATTTTGAAAAATATTCATTTGACCATTTTGGGGATTTTTCAGAGAAATAAGATTGAATGAGAAGTAGATAGGTCACTTGGGTGAAAGTCAAGGGCATGCTCAAGTGATAAGTCCATTTGAATTGATTCCAAAAACCCAAATCCAAGGCAAAGGCAAAAGCAAGTCTAGAAAAATAGAGAAGGCAAAATCCAGGCTGTCACAATCCTCATTGAGCAGGAAGCCCCCAAATGACCTAGAACATGGCATAAAAGTCGATCAAGCGGGTTATAAAGCTATGCTCATTGAGCAGGAAGCCCCCAAATGACCTAGAACATGACATAAAAGCCTATTAAGAGGGCTATAAAGCTATGCTCATTGAGCAGGAAGCCCCCAAGTGACCTTATGGCTAATCAATAATGACTCTTGCTTAGAATATTTGAGATGAAACGACAGATGCCCCAAATTTTGGGGATGTTGGCTTTATTATATTGATCATAAAAAGGCATGTACATCAATGAAGGTATATACAATGATGAGAGCCAATGACTCAAATGTAGTAAGGCCGAAGATGAGCAATGTTCCACGGCATGTTAGTCTCTGGCTCAGAAGTATGCGATTTCTTGCGCTCACGTATATCAATGAGATAATACGAGCCGTTGTTGAGATTCTTGCTAACCACAAAAGGTCCTTCCCAAGGCGGGGACAACTTATGCTTGTCTGTCTGATCTTGAATCAGTCATAGCACTAAGTCGCCCTCTTGAAACGCCCGAGTCTTGACTCTGCGGCTATGATAATGATGCATGTCTTGTTGATAAATTGCCGATCGGGCTGCTGCAAGATCACGCTCTTCATCCAAAGCATCAAGTGTGTTTTGTCGCGCCGTCTCATTATCAGCTTCAACGTAAGCCGCCACCCTGGGTGAGTCATGACGGATATCGCTGGGGAGAACTACCTCTGTGCCATAAACCATGAAGAAAGGCGTATAGCCTGTTGATCTGTTAGGTGTGGTTCTGATACTCCAAATGACTGAAGGAAGATCTTCCATAAAACAACCCAGCGTTCGCTCCAAAGGAACCATAAGCCGGGGCATAATGCCTCTCAAAATTTCTTGGTTAGCCCGTTCTGCTTGACCATTAGACTGTAGATGAGCCACTGAGGAAACATCAAGACGAATATGCTCTCATTGACAGAACTCCTTCATAGCACCCTTGAACAGATTAGTGTTGTTATTAGTGATAATACTATGATGATAACCAAAGTGGAAGATCAGCTTTTTAACAAACTGAACTGCAGTCACCACATCACATGCTAACTAGCGCTGCCTCAACCCACTTGGTAAACTTATCAACCGCCACCAGAAGGTGGGTCTTCTTATCCTTAGACCTCTTGAATGGTCCAACCATATCAAGCCCCCAGACTGCAAACGACCAAGTTATTAGAATCATCCGCAATTCCTGGCAAATGAGCTTTTCTGGAGAATTTCTGACACCCATCACACTTGCTAATGATGACCCACAAGTATAGGGATCTACCGTAGTCCTTTCGATAAGTAAGAGTGTCGAACCCAACGAGGAGTAGAAGGAAATGATAAGCGGTTTTCAGCAAGGTATTCTCTGCAAGCACTGAAATTATAGGTAACAGATAGTTTTGTGATAAGATAATTTGTAACGAGCAACAAGTAATAAAAGTAAATAAGTGCAGCAAGGTGTCCCAATCCTTTTTGTAGCAAAGGACAAGCCTGGACAAATTCTTATATAGAGAAAAGCGCTCCTGAGGACACATGGGAATATCGCCAAGCTAGGTTTCATCACGATCATATGATTCGCGTTCGGTACTTTGATAATTTGGTATGTGGGTGGACCAGTGCTTGGGTACTGCCCTTACTTGGACAAGCATCCCACTTATGATTAACCTCTACTGCAAGCATCCGCAACTAAAATAAAGGTATTAAGGTAAACCTAACCATAGCATGAAACATATGGATCCAAATCAACCCCTTACGAAGAAACACATAAACTAGGGTTTAAGCTTCTGCCACTCTAGCAACCCATCATCTACTTATTACTTCCCAATGCCTTCCTCTAGGCCCAAATAATGGTGAAGTGTCATGTAGTCAATGTTCACATAACACCACTAGAGGAGAGACAACATACATCTCATCAAAATATCGAACGAATACCAAATTCACATGACTACCAATAGCAAGACTTCTCCCATGTCCTCGGGAACAAACATAACTACTCACAAAGCATATTCATGTTCATAATCAGAGGGGTATTAATATGCATATAGGATATGAACATATGATCTTCCACCAAATAAACCAACTAGCATCAACTATAAGGAGTAATTAACACTACTAGCAACCCACATGTACCAATCCCGGACTTAGAGACAAGAATTGGATACAAGAGATGAGCTAGGGTTTGTGAAGAGATGGTGCTGGTGAAGATGTTGATGGAGATTGACCCCCTCCCGATGAGAGGATTGTTGGTGATGACGATGGCGATGATTTCCCCCTCCCAGATGGAAGTTTCCCCAGCAGAACAGCTCCGCCAGAGCCCCAGATTGGTTCCGCCAAGGTTCCGCCTCGTGGCGGCGGAGTCTCGTCCCGAAAGCTAGCTTCTCCTTTTTTCCTCATTGAGAGACTCCATATATCAGAAGATGGGCATCGGAGGGCCACCAAGGGACCCACGAGGCAGGGGGCGCGCCCAGGGGGGTAGGGCGCGCCCCCACCCTCGTGGGCAGGGTGTGGCCCCCTTTGTAACTTCTTGCGCTCATTATTTTTTATATATTCTGAAAATGACTTCCATGAAGTTTCGGAACTTTTGGAGCTGTGCAGAATATGTCTCTAATATTTGCTCCTTTTCCAGCCCAGAATCATAGCTGCCGGCATTCTCCCTCTTCATGTAAACCTTGTAAAATAAGAGAGAATAGGCATAAGTATTGTGACATAATGTGTAATAACATCCCATAATGCAATAAATATCGATATAAAAGCATGATGCAAAATGGACGTATCAAATCCCCCAAGCTTAGACCTCGCTTGTCCTCAAGCGAAAGCCGAAATCGAAAAATATGTCCACATGTTTAGAGATAAAGGTGTCGATAAAAATAAAATACAGACATGAGGGCATCATGATCATTCTTAGAACAGCAACTTATATAATTCTTGTCATATGATCTCTTATGCTAGAGTAACAGTTCAATCACAATTTCAAGTATGAATCATAAACTTCATTGAAAACTGACAAACTATAATCTTAGTCATTGGAGCAATTGCAACTTATCATAACATAGGAAAGAGTCGATATAAGAGCTTTTCAGCAAGTCCACATACTCAACTATCATATAGTCTTTCACAATTGCTGACACTCACGCAATACTTATGGGTATGGATTTCTAATAGGACGCAGAGAAAGATAGGGGCTTATAGTTTTGCCTCCCAACGTTTTACCTCAAGGGTAATGTCAACAATAATGGTTCATGAAAACTCACATCCAATTAGCCATATATACCAGGATCTTTCCAACATATTGTGCTTGCCAAAAGATAAAATGTAAAAAGGAAGGGTGAAGATCACCATGACTCTTATGTAAGGTAGGAGATAGGCCCTTCGCAGAGGGAAGCAGAGGTTGTCATGTGCTTTTATGGTTGGATGCACAAAATCTTAATGCGAAAGAACATCACTTTATATTGCCACTTGTGATATGGACCTTTATTATGCAGTCCGTCACTTTTATTTCTTCCATATCACATGATCGTATAAAGCTTATTTTCTCCCACACTAATAAGTCATACATATTTAGAGAGCAATTTTTATTGCTTGCACCGATTGCAACTTACTTGAGGGATCTTACTCAATCCATAGGTAGGTATGGTGGACTCTCATGGCAAAACTGGTTTAAGGGTGTTTGGAAACACAAGTAGTATCTCTACTTGGTGCAAAGAATTTGGCTAGCATGAGGGGGAAAGGCAAGCTCAATCATGTTGGATGATCGAAGACAATATAATTTATCTCAGATGTAAGAAAACATAACCCATTACATTGTCTTCCTTGTCCAACGTCAACTTTTAGCATGTCATATTTTAATGAGTGCTCACAATCATAAAAGATGTCCAAGATAGTATATTTATATGTGAAGACCTCTCTTCCTTTATTACTTCCTATTAATTGCAACGATGACCAAAACTATGTTTGTCAACTCTCAACAATTTTTATTCATCATACTCTTTTTATGTGAAGTCATTACTCTCCATAAGATCCATATGATCTCTTTTATTTCCTTTTTATTCTTTCTCTTTTCTTTTATTCCCTCAAGATCATAGCAAAATAATCAAGCCCTGGACTCAACACTAATCTTTATTATATATAGCTCACGGACTCGATTACATAGAAGGATCGTAAAGCAAAACTCACAACTAGATCATACTAAAACTTTATTCTACTAGATCAAGGTATTATCAAAAGGATCGAACTAAGAAAAACGGTAAAGATAAAAGTGATGGTGATACGATATCTGGGCACCTCCCCCAAGCTTGGCAGTTGCCAAGGGGAGTGCCCATACCAGATACTCAATTCTTCTTTGTTGGTGGAGAGGGTGGAGTTGTTGATGACGTAGGCTTCTTCCTTAATTTGCGCTTGAGGACAGAATTTTGATCCTTCAGGTCATCGATCTCCTGCTCAAGGCTTAATATCTTCTTGCATAATTCCTGTTTATTTTCCTACAAGAGGCGAAAAGGGATAAACTCGATCTTAGGTTTCTTTGCTCTATCAGGGAGGCTTGACCTTTCGAACTCCACATGCATGTCCCCAAGTTGAGGTAATGGGGCTTCATCTTCATCTGAACTCGTCTCCTCCTATCCCTTGGGTTCATAGTCCTCTTCTTCTTCCGTAGTCCAACCACAATGCTCCACGTCCCCATAGACCTTAGGATCTACAAGATAATCAGCCACATAGCTTTCTCCTTCCGAATCGTGGGATGACATATTGCTCCAATCTGCAGCAGAAATAGCTCGAAACAAAGATAGAGGATATTTACGTGATACGGGAGTCAAAACCCTCAGGGGATTATATAATGAATTTTTACCGACCAAAATACGTAACGTGTAAGAAAACGGAGTCTGGAGCGCACACGAGGTGCCCACGAGTCAGGGGGCGCGCCCTCCACCCTCGTGGAGCCCTCGTGTCCTTCCGGGACTTCTTCTTATTTTTCTATTTTTCTAAATATTCCAAAACAGAATAAAATTGCCATTAGAACTATTTTGGAGTCGGTTTACTTACCGTACCACATACCTATTCTTTTGGAAGTCTGAAACGTTCTGGAAAGTGTCCCATATGTATTCCTCCGGGGTTACGGTTTCAATAACATTGGTTTCAACATTTATAGGATTACCTGAGATATAATGTTTAATCCTTTGACCGTTCACCACCTTCGGATTTGTGCCTTCGAAGTTGTTGATTTTTATGGCACCGGAACGATAGACCTCCTCGATAACGTAAGGACCTTCCCATTTAGAGAGAAGTTTTCCTGCAAAAAATCTTAAACGAGAGTTGTATAGCAATACATAATCACCTACATTAAACTCGCGCTTTTGTATTCTTTTGTGATGCCATATTTTAACTTTTTATTTAAATAATTTGGCATTCTCATAGGCTTGGGTTCTCCATTCATCAAGTGAGCTAATGTCAAATAACCTTTTCTCACCGGCAAGTTTGAAATCATAGTTGAGCTCTTTAATGGCCCAATAAGCCTTATGTTCTAGTTCAAGAGGTAAGTGACATGTTTTTCCATAAACCATTTTATACGGAGACAAACCCATAGGATTTTTATATGCAGTTCTATAGGCCCATAATGCATCATCAAGTTTCTTGGACCAATTCTTTCTAGATCTATCAACAGTCTTCTTCAAAATTAATTTGAGCTCTCTATTACTCAATTCTACTTGACCACTGGACTGTGGGTGATAAGGAGATGCAATTCTATGATTAACATCATATTTAGCAAGCATTTTATGGAAAGCACCATGAATAAAATGTGAACCACCATCAGTCATTAAATATCTAGGGACTCCAAACCTTGGAAAATAACTTCTTTAAGCATCTTAATAGAGGTGTTATGATCATCACTACTAGTTGGAATAGCTTCTACCCACTTAGTAACGTAATCAACAACAACTAAAATATGTGTGTATCCATTGGAGGCAGGAAAAGGTCCCATATAATCAAAGCCCCATACATCAAATGGTTCAATAACAAGTAAATAATTCATAGGCATTTCTTGACGTCTACTAATATTACCAATTCTTTGACATTCATCACAGGATACAACAAACTTACGGGCATCCTTGAAGAGAGTAGGCCAATAAAAACCGGATTGCAATACCTTATGTGTGTTCTATCTCCGGTGTGGTGTCCTCCATAAGCTTCGGAGTGACACTAGCGTAGGATATGTTCCTGTTCATGCTCAAGTACACAATGTCTAATAACACCATCTACTCCTTCTTTATAAAGATGTGGGTCATCCCAAAAGTAATGTCTCAAATCATAGAAAAACTTTTTCTTTTGCCGGTATGTGAAACTAGGTGGTATCAATTTAGCAACAATATAATTAGCATAATTAGCATACCATGGTGCAGTACGAGGAGCATTTATGACATTTAATTGTTCATCAGGAAAGCTATCATCAATGGGTAGTGGGTCATCAAGAACATTCTCTAGCCTAGACAAATTGTCTGCAACGGGGTTCTCAGCTCCCTTTTTATCAATAATATGCAAATCAAATTCTTGTAGCAAAAGAACCCATCCAATAAGTCTAGGTTTAGCATCTTTATTTTCCATAAGATATTTAATAGCAGCATGATCTGTGTGAATAGTCACTTTAGAATCAACAATATAAGGTCTGAACTTATCACAAGCAAATACAACTGCTAAGAATTCTTTTTCAGTAGTAGCATAATTTCTCTGAGCATTGTCTAGAGTTTTACTAGCATATTGAATAACATTTAATTTCTTATCAACTCTTTACCCTAGAACAGCACCTACAACATAATCACTAGCATCACACATAATTTCAAAGGGTAAATTCCAATCAGGTGGCTGAACAATAGGTGCAAAGATCAATGCTTTCTTAAGTATTTCAAATGCTTCTATGCAATCATCATAAAAACAAATGGCATATCTTTTTGTAATAAATTAGTCAGAGGCCGAGAAATTTTTGAGAAGACCTTAATGAACCTCCTATAAAAACCGGCGTGACCAAGGAAACTTCTTATACCTTTGATGTCCTTGGGACATGGCATCTTTTCAATAGCATCAACCTTAGCTTTATCAACTTCAATGCCTCTTTCAGAAACTTTATGCCCCAAGACAATACCTTCATTAACCATAAAGTGGCATTTCTCCCAATTCAAGACAAGGTTAGTTTCTTCACATCTCTGCAAAACTCGATCAAGGTTGCTTAAGCAATCATCAAAAGAGGATCCATAGATGGAGAAATCGTCCATGAATACCTCACATATCTTTTCACAAAAGTCAGAGAATATAGCCATCATGCATCTTTGGAAGGTAGCAGGTGCATTACATAAACCAAAAGGCATACGCCTATAAGCAAAAGTACCGAACGGGCAAGTAAAAGTGATCTTAGATTGATCATCAGCTGACACAGGTATTTGAGATAAACCAGAATAACCATCTAGAAAGCAAAAATGTGTATGTTTGGATAATCTTTATAGCATTTGATCAATAAAAGGTAAGGGGTAATGATCTTTTTTATTAGCCTTGTTTAATTTGTGGAAATTAATTACCATCCTATAACATGTAATAATTCTTTGCACAATCATTCATCTCTATCATTAGGAACGACAGTAATACCTCCCTTTTTAGGGACACAATGGACAGGACTTACCCACTGACTATCAGCAACGGGATAAATTATACCTGCCTCAAGGAGCTTTAGTATTTCCTTTCTTACCACTTCTTTCATTTTAGGATTCAGCCATCGATGGTGATCACGAACTGGTTTGGCATCTTTCTCCAAATTTATTTTGTGTTGACATAGTGTGGGACTAATGCCCTTAAGGTCATCGAGAGTATATCCAATAGCAGCTCGGTGCTTCCTTAGAGTTTTCAATAATCTCTCTTCTTCATGCTCTGAAGGGTTAGCACTAATAATAATAGGATATATTTTTTTCTCATCAAGATAAGCATATTTAAGAGTATCAGGTAACGGTTTGAGCTCAAACACGGGATCACCCTTGGGTGGAGGAGGATCCCCAGGATTTCGAAAGGAAAATTGTGTTTCAGGATGGGTTCCTGTTTAAAGAATACTTCATCTATTTCCCTTCTTTCATTTATAAACATATCATTTTCATGGTCTAGCAAATACTGTTCTAAAGGATCACTAGGAGGCACGGCAATAGAAGCAAGACCAATAATTTCATCTTTACTAGGCAATTCCTCTTCACGGTGTTGTCTACGAAATTTAGAAAAATTAAATTCATGAGACATATCACCTAAACCAATAGTAACAACATCCTTTTCGCAATCTATCTTAGAATTAACTGTGTTCAAGAAGGGTCTACCAAATATAATGGGACAAAAGCTATCTTGTGGGGAACCAAGAACAAGAAAATCAACAGGATATTTAGTTTTCCCACACAAGACTTCAACATCTCTAACAATTCCAATTGGTGAAATAGTATCTCTATTGGCAAGTTTAATTGTGACATCAATATCTTCTATCTCAGCAGGTGCAATATCATGCATAATTTCTTTGTATAAGTCATGACGTATAGCACTAGCACTGGCACCCATATCACATAAGCCATGATAACAATGATCTCCTATTTTAACAGAAATAACAGGCATGCCTACCACAGGTCTATGTTTATCTTTAGCACAAGGTTTAGCAATTCTAGCAGTTTCATCACGAAAATGAATAACATGCCCATCAATATTATCAGACAAGAGATCTTTAACAATAGAAATACTACACTACACCACAACACTGATCCACTGTCATGTAATCTGCCAGGAGAAATCACTTTAAAGGGCAGACTAACTGCCGGGAGACAATTTCTCTTGGCAGATAGAACTGCCACGAGAACGGCTGTCGGGGATTACTTGTCCCGGGAGATAAACTCTTCCCGGCAGTTTTTCTGCCCTTGCCCTTGTATTTGCTGGTAGTCAGTTTTCTCCCGGCAGATTTGTCAAAACACATGAAACTTCAATTACCGACAGTCCATCCACCTGCAGAAGCCATTTCACCCGACAACATTTATGCCAGCATGTAGATTTCATTGCCAAATTAATCTGGCCATCCCTAATGTAATATCCATTCATTATGTTCAAAAAATCATGAAATATTACATAATTTATAGATACACTTAAATCACAGTAGCATATACATCTCATCCATACACTTCAATCAAAGTAACATATAGGCCTCGTCCAGAAAACCTTACTTCATCTGATAAACATAATATATAAGGAGGTTCTGCCACAAAAGATACAGTACATATATGTTAAATGTTCCACAACAAAACTGAAGTGTTGCTACAAAAGGAGAAAGTACATATGTTTCTAGAAGTGCCACACAACCAAAATGAGCATATAGGGGCTTAACCAGCAAAATGAACAGAGCAACTGTCCAGGTTCAACAAACAAAGCATATTACATCATCACTCCTCCAACTTAATCATCAGTCTTCCAAATCTTAAGCAGCTTCAAGATCTTCCTAATCTCCGTCAACTTCTGTAGTGAAACCTGTAACAGACAGGAAATTCGAAATGTAGCTCTCATTTTAGATTTTTTTTAAGTAACAATATGCTGCAGTTTAACTAGTCGGCATAAATAGAATTCTTGTAAATGTACAGCACTTCATCATCACAACAAGCAATGTTACATCATTAGATCAAGCAGGGATTGTTTGAAGTGCACATACAAAAATCTTCCATCTACAAATAAGCAAAACAAGAACCTGTACAATCAGTGGTGAAGCCACGTACAAGGTGGGTAGTCCCAGCTTTTTGCTGAAACTAGCATGTATGTGTAGAAATGTTAACAAATTTGCACAAATTCATATATTTAGCAGTTTTGGCATCGCCAATATGTACAATTGACTTGCAAAACCTGCTCAGTTCAAAACAACTTAGAACTTACTAGCGAAAGCTATGACTAAAACTCTACAGTACTATATACAACAGATTGTTGAACTCTGTACAAATAGGCAAAACTCTATGCAATGCTATATATTGAACAAATAGGCAAAACTCCATACAAATAGGCATGACTGTATATTGTACGTACATAGTACTATATAATGAACAAATAGGCAAAACTCCATACAAATAGGCATGACTGTATATTGTATGTACATAGTACACTGAGAAGTACAATTAGGAGGGGGCAGGGACAAGTCAATCCAAATACTTCAGGAAATGCAGTAGCCCCATCATAAAGAATCTGTTTTGTCACGCCAAAAAACAATGCAACCAGGCAAAATTTGCCAGAGTAGGAAGAGCAAGGAGCTGCCAGTACCGCTAGATATTAACAAATTAGAATCTGCCAAAAAATCAGTACTGTACAGAGTTGAGGGCACGCAAATTTTCATTTTGTAAACTTTGGTACTTTACAGAGTACAGGTTGCTTCAGTACTGTACAGTACTGAACTTTAGAATCTGGTTGCCATTTAGAATCTTAAGTACTGAAATATTTCCTATAGTACAATACTGAAATACATTTATAGTACTAAAAAGCATTAGTACCGTACAATTTCCTACAGGAAATATTTCATAAAAGGAACGCAACCAGGAAAAATATTTTGTAAACTTCAGTATTGTAATCTAGGAAATATTTACAGAGTTGAGGGCATGAAAATTCTTGGAAACATGGATATTACCTCCTCAGCTTGCTTGTGGTTGCATTCCTGCTTTTGCCATGGGCTTGTCCACTTCCAACTACATACATAAGATAGAAAGAAAGATTTTTAAGCAATCAACCATGATAGTCATTGGTAAATTCAATCTGAAGAACAAAAACTCACATGCTTGTATGGCTATGCGATGCACCGCCCTTGAGCTTGCCCCATGGTGTTCATGTTCCCAATACCACGAGGTAGTATAGCATCCCTTTTTATTACATAGTTCACGACAACCTCACAATATTCAAGGCCAAGCTCCTGACCACCTACCAACTTTCTCCGATCAATTGATAGAATGATTGCTTTTGCCACTGGGCTAGCATGGTCTCGATAAACATTATACAGTATCACATCCTTTCCTTTCTGAGTAAGCATGAAAAGTAAGTCAGATAAGCGGAAGTGACTTTGTCATCCTAAACAATAAAGAGCAGCAAAGTATAAACAATGTACAATGAATTTGACCTGATGATTTTTTTGTGTGATTGCAGCTCCCCATGATATATCCATCTTTTGTACCCACTAATAAACTCATAACATAACAAGTCAAGCATTTTTTACAAGGACATAATATAACATTTCCTCTTGATGAATGAGTAAAAGCAAACTCTGAATTTCACTACCCCATCAATATATGCTTGTGTGTTTCTAGCTTTATCCATCCAACTCTCGTCCATTCTTGACCAGTTCCACTATAATTGCCTAACATACGAAAGAAAGTGTACTTCTATTGAAGGGGTGTATCTAGTAGGAAAATGCATACCATTCTTATCTTGTTCATGCAAAGAGATATACAATACAGACCAGGAATAAAATCTAGAACAACAGAAATAGTGCATTGAAACATCTCATTTCATGAAATGCAAACACTAAAATAGTAGCAGGAATATCATGGGGATAGCAAAGAAATATCACCGTTGATTAAGAAGCAGAGGATGTGGTGTTGCTCTGCGATGAAGCAGAGGACCTACACGGCACTACTCAGGCAAGGAATTAGAGGCGAGGCAGCGCTGCTTCGGGCAAGGAGGTAGATGAGGTGCTACCTGGGGGGGAGGAGGACCTAATACATTAATAAGATACAAATTGAAAGACAAAATCAAGGGTTCAACCATGATAAACTAAATAATGCAAGCAACATGCTAATGCTTTCACACAGTTTGATCTGACATCAATGTGAACAACGAGCAAACTTCAAATCTACAACCAGACTGCAGTTCACACGGCCGCATATAATTTAACTACCGTGGTTACTAATGTTCCAGTAGATACTGATGATATAAGGGCGCTCCTTGGTCCGTGGGTTATCTCTTGGCGTTGTTTCTTCACTAATAATGCAAAATGGTTATTATATCTGAGTAAATATAAAGTACATAAACACTCCCAACAGATCAATACAAGCAAAAATTAGCAAGATAAATTGCATCTATTTTAAGTACAAAAGGACTCCCAACAGATTGATACAAGCAAAAATTAGCACCACAAAATTGTTTGAACAGTATACGAATCTCTAATGGAGGTGTGACCGGTGGAGAAGGTGCAGCTGCCAGAGGAGCTCAATAAGGAGGCGGCGCCACTTGAGGACCTCCTTGGTGCTCGGTTGAGCTTGTGAGGAGGGCCTACTCGGGAGAGGACATCTGCAGAGGACGATGGTGGTGAGGGACGATGGCAGAGGAGGATGGTCGCTGGCGGAGTGCTTGGGGTCTCTGTACGATGGTCGCCGGCGGAGTGCTTGGGGGCGATGGCCCATGCTTTGAAGCCTTTGTTGGGTGCTCGCAGGGGTCTCGGTGGAGGGCGCGGCAGTGGGTGTGGTTGGGGCGGCGGAGGAGTTGCGATGGTGGGGGAGACAGTGTGCTCTGTGTAGAGGCCGCCGTAGTGGGATGGGGGCTATGGCGGGGGCGGTGGTTGGGGGCGGCGGCAGCGGCATATGGGGGCTACGGTGGTGGTGGCGGCGTATGGGGGCTGTGGCGGCGGTGGTGCTTGGGGGCTGCAGCAGCGGCGGTGCTTGGGGGCGGCGGCAGCGGCGGTTGGGGCGGCGACGATGGCTGTGGGATCCGATGCTTAGGGTGGCGGCGGCTGTGGCTTAGGGTTCATGGATCTGGGGGAAGGAGTGGTCTGGTGTGGTGAAGCCGTGAAGGGCTGGCGCGTGTCTTAACATCTTTTTTTGGGCCCAAAAGTCATTCTCGCGCGCTTTTTTCTGGGTAGCGCGCTCTTAGGCCCATCTCACGCCAAAGATGGTCCCGGCAGTATATGGGCCGGGTTCTAGGTGTCCCGGCAGATTATGGGCCCTAAATTGTACCGGCAGACCGTTGGCCATTGTTGCTCAAGTTCTCCCAGCAGTTTGCCCGCCCTAAGATGCTTGTACCGGCAGGCACCAATATCCCGGCAGTTCATTTGCCCTTGAACATGCATTTCTCCCGGCAATTAATTGCCCCTAAACAAGTGTTGTGGTGTAGTGTTAGGTTCAACTTTAATTTGATCAGGAGGTGTATAGGTTCTAATATTGCTTTTGCGAACCACGGTTGAAGCTTTAGCATGATCTTTTATCCTAACAGGAAAAAGTGGTTTCTCAACATAAGCAATAGGAACAATAGGATCATTATAAGTGATAGTATTTTCTTCAACTTTAATAGGTGCAACTACTTTTACTTCTATGGGAGGATGATATTTAAACCACTTCTCCCTAGGGAGATCAACATGAGTAGCAAAAGATTCACAGAAAGAAGCTACTATTTCAGACTCAAGTCCATATTTAGTGCTAAATTTACGGAAAACATCGGTATCCATAAAATATTTAACACAATCAAACTTAGGGTTCATACCTGACTCCTTACCTTCGTCGAGGTCCCAATCTTCAGAGTTGCATTTAATTCTTTCCAATAAATCCCATTTGAATTCAATAGTCTTCATCATAAAAGAGCCAGCACAAAAAGTATCGAGCATGATGTGATTGCTATCAGAAAGCTGAACATATAAATTTTGAATAATAATTTATGTTGGAAGCTCATGATTGTGGCATGAATATAACATTGATTTAAGCCTCCCCCAAGCTTGAGCGATGCTTTCTCCTTCACGAGGCCAAAAATTATATATATAATTGCGATCACGATGAACAAGATGCATAGGATAAAACTTCTGATGAAATTCCAATTTCAATCGTTTGTAGTTCCATGATCCCATATCATCACATAGCCTATACCATGTCAATGCATCTCCCTTCAAAGATAAAGGGAAGACCTTCTTCTTAATAACATCATCGGGCACACATGCAAGCTTAAATAATCCACAAACTTCATCCACATATATTAGGTGCTCATCAGGATGCATTGTTCTGTCTCCTGCAAAAGGATTAGCTAGCAGTTTTTCTATCATACCCGAAGGAATCTCAAAGTAGACATTTTCATTTTCAGTAGGTTCAATAGGTTGAGGAGCAACTCTTTGCTCTTCTGGTCGGGGTCAAGATACCCCGAACAAGCCCCTCAGAGGATTACTTTCCATAGTAACAAGTCACAGTAAATTTTAGCACACTATATAAATATTTCCTTACCAAATTCCACCTACCAAAGGCGCTTCACTCCCCCTCAACGGCGCCAAAAAAGAGTCTTGATGACCCACAAGTATAGGGTATCTATCATAGTCCTTTCGATAAGTAAGAGTGTCAAACCCAACGAGGAGAAGAAGGAAATGATAAGCGGTTTTCAGCAAGGTATTCTCTGCAAGCACTGAAATTATAGGTAACAGATAGTTTTGTGATAAGATAATTTGTAACGAGCAACAAGTAATAAAAGTAAATAAGTGCAGCAAGGTGGCCCAATCCTTTTTGTAGCAAAGGACAAGCCTGGACAAATTCTTATATAGATAAAAGCGCTCCCGAGGACACATGGGAATATCGTCAAGCTAGGTTTCATCACGATCATATGATTCGCGTTCGGTACTTTGATAATTTGGTATGTGGGTGGACCGGTGCTTGGGTACTGCCCTTACTTGGACAAGCATCCCACTTATGGTTAACCTCTATTGCAAGCATCCGCAACTACAACAAAAGTATTAAGGTAAACCTAACCATAGCATGAAACATATGAATCCAAATCAGCCCCTTACGAAGCAACGCATAAACTAGGGTTTAAGCTTCTGTCACTCTAGCAACCCATCATCTACTTATTACTTCCCAATGCCTTCCTCTAGGCCCAAATAATGGTGAAGTGTCATGTAGTCGACGTTCACATAACACCACTAGAGGAGAGACAACATACATCTCATCAAAATATCGAACGAATACCAAATTCACATGCCTACTAATAGCAAGACTTCTCCCATGTCCTTAGGAACAAACGTAACAAGTCACAAAGCATATTCATGTTCATAATCAGAGGGGTATTAATATGCATATAGGATCTGAACATATGATCTTCCACCAAATAAACCAACTAGCATCAACTACAAGGAGTAATTAACACTACTAGCAACCCACAGGTACCAATCCCGGACTTAGAGACAAGAATTGGATACAAGAGATGAACTAGGGTTTGAGAAGAGATGGTGCTGGTGAAGATGTTGATGGAGATTGACCCCCTCCCGATGAGAGGATCATTGGTGACGATGGAGATTGAGGGAGTCCTGGATTAGGGGGTCTCCGGACAGCCGGACTATATTCCTCGGTCGGACTGTTGGACTATGAAGATACAAGATTGAAGACTTCGTCTCGTGTCCGGATGGGACTCTACTTGGCATGGAAGGCAAGCTAGGCAGTACGGATATGGATATCTCCTTCTTTGTAACCGACCTTGTGTAACCCTAACCCCCTCCGGTGTCTATATAAACCGGAGGGTTTTAGTCCGTAGGACAAGATACAATCATACCATAGGCTAGCTTCTAGGGTTTAGCCTCTCCGATCTCATGGTAGATCAACTCTTGTAATACTCATATCATCAAGAATAAATCAAGCAGGACGTAGGGTTTTACCTCCATCAAGAGGGCTCAAACCTGGGTAAAACATCATGTTCCCTGCCTCCTGTTACCATCCGCCTTAGACGCACAGTTCGGGACCCCCTACCCAAGATCCGCCGGTTTTGACACCGACATTGGTGCTTTCATTGCGAGTTCCTCTGTGTCGTCGCCGTTAGGCTTGATGGCTCCTACTATCATCGATAGCGATGCAGTCCAGGGTGAGACTTTTCTCCCTGGACAGATCTTTGTGTTCAGCGGCTTCGCACTGCGGGCCAACTCGCTTGGCCATCTGGAGCAGATCGAAAGTTACGCCCCTGGCCACCAGGTCAGGTCTGGAAGCTTAAATTACAAGGTCGATATCTACGGAGACTTCATCTTCGATGGATTCGAGCCCCTGCCTTGTGCGCCACGCGGTCACGATGAGTACAATTTAGCTCTACCATCGGACCGTATTCAGGAGATCGCACCGGCAGCCGCTCCGAGCCTCAATTCGGAGCCAGTTGCGCCATCCATGGACGGGTGGATAGACCCCGTCACGGAGGCCGTATCCTCAGCGGCTATCGAGCCGAATATCGATCTTACCCTTCACGAGAGCCGTGTTGCCAAACTGCTGGATCCTTCTCCGGCCACGGACTCCGAACCGCCTGCGCCCGTTCCTATCGAATCCGATTGGGCGCCGATCATGGATTTTACCTCCGCGGAGATTTTTCAGCACTCGCCCTTCGGCGACATACTGAACTCATTAAGGTTTCTCTCCTTGTCAGGAGGATCCTGGCCGAACTATGTCCAGCAGGATTGAGATGCGGATGACGAAGAAATTCGCTGCCCACCCACCACCCACTTAGTAGCCACTATCGACGACTTAACCGACATGCTCGACTTTGACTCTGAAGACATCGACAGTATGGACGACGATGCGGGAGATGAAGAGGAACCACTGCCCACAGGGCACTGGACAGCCATCTCATCATATGATATATACATGGTGGACACACCCAAAGAAGGCAATGGCGACGAGACAACAGAGCACTACAAAAAAATACACTTCCGTGATGATACGTGTTTGTCGCAGTAGGTCGTTTTTTTTGTCATGCATGTACATCCATGAAAATTTTATGACAGAATCAAGATAGTCATACCTGTGCTGTCATAGAAGTGTTCCATGACGATAAATCGCGCGTCACAGAAGTGTTTTCATCAAGGGTGAATGACACGTGGCATCCACCGTAACGGAACGCCGTTAAGCTATCGAGTCGGGTTTTGGATCCGATAACCCGTTAACAGCCCCGGCCAATGGGGATTTTCCATGTGTAAAATCATCATTGGCTGGAGGAAACACATGTCGGCTCACCGTTGGGACAGATGTCAACCACTCATTGGACGGAAGGCGCCTATGATACGTCGACACGTGGCACGGCCCAACAGAGGCCCATTCCTATGAAAAGGCCGGCCCGTTTGACTTGGTAAAAAGCTGGCGGGCCGGCCCATGGAAAGCCTGTTAATGGCCTGTTCGAATATAGCCCATTTACAGCCCGCTAACCCAAGGCCCATTACACCCTATCCGAATTAGGCCCAGTAGCATCATCTGGGCCATCCAATATGATTCCAGCCCGTTTTCACTTCTGGCCCATGTATAGCCCATGACGTCTTTCGGCCCATATGAGGCCCTATGTAACTCTTGGCCTACTAACGGCCCGTGGTGAAACTGGGCTGTAATGAACAGTGTATCACTTTACACCCATTAACGGCCCGTGGTGAAACTGGCCCGTAATGAACAGTGTATCACTTTATACCCATTAACGGCCCGTTATTCCGTTGGGCCGTTTCCAGCCCATGTTATCTTTCGGCCTTCTCAGAGTCCATTTATTCTTGGGCTCATTTCCAGCATTCGTTTACTTACGGCCCGTTACTGTCATTTTCTGCTTGTGGGCCAAATTCAGTCCGTGGTTACAGTCAGCCCGTTTGTGGTCCGTTAATACGTTGGGCCGATTTCATAGCGTCATCAAATACGGCCTATTAACGATGGCCCGTTATGGTCGGCCCATGAACGGACGATTCCAACTCTAGCCCGTTTACGGCCATAATGCGATCTGTTTGGCCCATGTTTGGCCAATCGATTATACGGCCCGTATAAGGCCCATTGATAGTACGGCCCTGTAGAAGGCCCATTGTTTCTACGGCCCGTAGAAGGCCCATTGTTTCTATGGCTCATAGATGGCCCACTGTTTCTACAGCCACTAGGAGGCCCAGTGTCACTACAGTAAATATTAGCCCATGGTTATTGTGGCCTAGTTTTAAAAAATAGGTTATTGCAGCCACTAGCTAACCGCGGAAAAAGAACTGCAATGACTACAAGCAAACAAATAAACAAGACAACAAGGAAATAAATAAGCACGCAACTAACGCTAGGCTATCACGGCTATTACACATATTACATCCACTGGGCATCAAAGTTCGCCACCAGTGCAAATATAGGGAATAAAGCAGCATATCATATACACTGGTTGTCAAAGTTGGCGACCAGCACAAATAAACGCCGCAGCAAAACAAATCCAGAACTGAAACCGCTTCAGAAGATCTCAAGAAACAATATCCTGGGTACCCATAATGCTGGCAAGATGCTTAGCAAGCTTATTAACTTTCTCTTATTTGGCTCTTAAATCCTCCAGCGCTTGTTGTTGCACCAGAAAATATGCATCTGAATTCTGCAGGGACTTCCTCAGTCCTTCAGCTTCCTGTCACAGCACATCTGATCGATGTCTTTCAACTTGAAGTTGAGAGTCAAGAAGACGAACTGATTCAGGCAGCGAGTTCGAAGAGCTTGTGCCGGCAGTAGTGGCCAGTAACTCAAACACTACATCAAGACAGGACTTTTGGGTTCCCTCACTATCGTCGAGATAGTTTTTATCAGCTTTCTTGAAGAGCAACAGGGATGTCTCACTATCTTGAACCTTATCTGCATTACTTCCTTTACCATTGGATAACGCGGTACTGTTCTCCAATATTTTGTCCGCATTCTAAAAGAGAAACAGGCAGACACATCACATGTTTACCATGTTGTATATGAAACTCATTTTGGTAAATGAGTTCAGTAGTAAAGTGGACAGGATAACAACATGAAACAAACATACATCTATGTACCATGGTCACTTTATGGTCTATACCATTCTAGTTTTTGTTGCCAAATGAAGATAGAGACACAGTTCAAATAATATTTGTTCAAGACAAAGCAGAATAGACAAAATATAAGTGTGGGTAACTATAGAGCAATAACAACACTTGTAATGTACATGACATGAGAACATAACTGTTTATTCAATTGAAACTGAAATCAACATAGAGCAGGTTACAACAGCAAACCAGTTAAAGAAACAAGTTTAAAACATACCTGTTGCGCCATTGGAGTTTCAATTCCATCCTTCAAATTTGAAAATAGTTGGTATGAGTAAATACAGTCATGCAAGAGCAAAGGAGTATGAACCATAGCTACAGAACCTGACCTGAGAACAAATCTTCTTCTCCTTTAAGCGTTGAGTTGGGATTCAGAGTGGTGGTCCTCGTGCTTTGGGCACTGCAGTTCCCTTACTAACTGCTCGTGTTTGGGTGCTCTGTGGTGGAGACGGTGCTGTGTCAACTGGAACTGGGTTACTATCTGCCGGGGTTGGGGTTAGAAGGGGTGTAGCTGGTTCTCTGTCCAACTGGGTAGGGGTACAATCTGCGAGAGTCTGGGTTATGTGTGGTGGATCTGGTCCTTGGGCAAGTACAACCGTGGTTCTATCTGCATCAACTGGTAGCACTATCTTTTCTGAAGACCGTGTTGTTACTACCTTAGATAATGCCATCACGCTCTCCAATTCAAATGGCTGATAAACAAGAAAAGTAATTGAAAGTATAGACATTGTATGATAGACAGGTGAAATGGATAGTGGGGAATAAAAAAGGGAATGAAATAATTCATATTTGTGTTGTCTAACCAAACAGGATAGCATGACACAATTTCACATATATGATGGCTAATTAAACAGGATAGCATGAAACATTTTCACATTATGATGGCTAACTAAAAAAGATGGAAAGACATAGTTCAAAATATGAGACTATGTAAACAGGATGACATGACATAACTATATAATGTGTTTATTAAATAGGTTGGCATGCCATAATTCACATACATTCACGAATAGAATGCCATAATTCAAAATATGATAACTGTAAACACTAAACAGGACGAGATGATATAACTATATGATGTCTTTATTAAATGGGTTGCCATGCCATAATTCAGATAGATGATGTGTATGTACTATGTAAACATGATGGCATGATAGAATTCAAATATATGATTTATATAGTAAGCAAGTAAGCAGATGGCAATCCATATATGATGTAAAAACTAAGCAATGCAAGACAACATGCATGACATGGGTAATATAACCCTGCCAAGTTTGAGCATAGACCTCAGGGGGAAAATAGGACTGGTCATCTGTCTCTGAATCCTCCTCTGAGGAGCTCTATGTAACCAGCAAGATGTCTGCTTCAGCAGGTAGCATTATCTGCTCTGAATACCTTGTTTTCATTCCAGATACTTCCATCACCACTTCAAATGGCAGATGCACAGGAAGAGTAGTTGAATATACAAACGTTGTCGCCAAATGGAACATGTAATACAAAAAAAATGATAGCATGATATAATTCACATACATGATGATCGGCTAAACAGCATGGCATTGCATAATTCACATATATAATGCCTTTGCAACAAGATAGCATTGTATAATTCACATATATAATGTCTTGCAACAAGATGGCAATGCATAATTCACATATATGGTAATTAGACACTGAACAGGTGGCATTCACACAAAGCATGTCTAAACTAATCAAATGACATAGCAATGCGAGACACCATATGCACGATATGAGCAACATAATCCTGCCAAGTTAGAGCATACACCTCGGGGGTGAATAGGACTGGTCATCTGTCTCTGAATCCTCCTCTGAGGAGCTATCCGTAACCAGCGAGATATGCACTTCGTCAGATAGCATAGTCTGCTCTGAAGACCTTGTTTTCACTCCAGAATTTGCCATCACCATGTCAAATGGCTGATGCACACGAAGAGCAGTTGAATGTAATAACATTGTTGACAAATGTAATATGTAACGAAAAAAAGGATGGCCTGATATAATTTACATATAAGATGATTGGCTAAGCAGTATGGCATTGCAAAATTCACATATATGATGCCTCGCTAAACAAGATGGCGTTGCATAATTCACATAAACGATGAATAAACTAAACAGATGGCATTCGCACAAACGATGTCTAAACTAAGCAGATGACATATTTGATGTATAAAGTAAGCAATGTAAGACACCATATGCATGATATAACCAACATCAGCATGCCAAGTTAGAGCGAAGACCTCAGGGGGTAAATAGGAGTTGTCTTCTCCTTCTGAATCCCACTCAGAACAGATATCTTCCTCTCGATTACAATCCAAAATGCATGGAGGGGGGCTGCCTTTGCGCCTACCATGGAGCAACGTCTGCATGAAATTTTATTGCCACACAAGGCTCATCTCTTTTGCTCTACATGTTCAGTTCCATTGTTTACAATAACTGTCATGCATAGGAATAAAACATAGTGAGATTATGTAAGGAGTGCATGCAGAAATCCAGAGTGATGGTAGCAACATGTGGATAGCCCCAAAACCAATAATAGAAGGCAGGTAATGGCTTCGGTTAAAAAATACAGATAATGGCTTCTTTACTGTTTGTTTCCCACCCAACATGAAACTCATAGTAGACACCAGATTAACTAGATAGTAGATAGATACTATTGATAGCGGCCCCGATATGTACCCCACAACCATTTAAAAACTCAAGTTTGACCATTAGTTTGGAGCTGACTCAGAGTCTAATCGGTTAACAGGACGATAAAGTAGCATGTAATATTAAGCGATGCATAACGTAAGCAGACACGAAAGAGTGCGACCTCTCTTGCGGACCCGTGTAGTCCTCGAGGTCATCTGCTCAGTTGATGATGGTAGTGCAGTTTTCATGGCTGCCAGCGGTAGGGAAGAAGATCTGAGGCGGCGAAAGACAGTCTGGAGGCCGGATCCCTGCTGTGCTGGACCCTTCTGTCGTTGGAGCAGCTAAGCTGGGGTGGACGACGACACAGCAGGAGCGGGACAAACCACGCAAGGTTTTCTTTGACAACTATCTGTAAGAGAAGTAATTCTATAAGGGCTCGTTTGAATTGGAGGATTACAACAATGCAGGGATAGGAAATAGACAGGAATAGGATAGGAATGCACGTGCAAAACAGAGAATTTAAAAACACAGGTGTCGGTGTCAAAACCGGCGGATCTCGGGTAGGGGGTCCCGAACTATGCGTCTAGGCCGGATGGTAACAGGAGACAAGGGACACGAAGTTTTACCTAGGTTCGGGCCCTCTCGATGGAGGTAAAACCCTACGTCTTGCTTGATTAATATTGATGATATGGGTAGTACAAGAGTAGATCTACCACGAGATCGCGGAGGCTAAACCCTAGAAGCTAGCCTATGGTATGATTGTTGATGTGTATGTTGTCCTATGGACTAAAACCATCCGGTTTACATAGACACCGGGTAGGGTTAGGGTTACATAGAGTCGGTTACAATGGTAGGAGATCTTCATATCCGTATCGCCAAGCTTGCCTTCCACGCCAAGGAAAGTCCCTTCCGGACGCGGGACAGAGTCTTCAATCTTGTATCTTCATAGTCCAGGAGTCTGGCTGAAGGTATAGTCCGGCTATCCGAACACCCCCTAATCCAGGACTCCCTTAGTAGCCCCCGAACCAGGCTTCAACGACGATGGGTCCGGTGCGTAGATTGTCTTCGGCATTGCAAGGCGGGTTCTCCTCCAAATTCCGTGTACCTGTTTGAATAAAGTCCGGTTTCTTGCAGATGTTGCGCTCCTTGGCTTCTACGCCCAATAATGGCCACTTCCCACGTGTCAAACGAATATGAAAAGTCTGAGTGTTTTTACATTCACACCACTAGCCACGTATATGAGCTACCCTATTTAAGGGGACGAGGATTTAGATCCAATCCACACCTTCTCCCCTCCGCGAGTGTTCGTCAGAGCGCATCTGACAAAGGTCCATTCCACCATGACCAGCCGTCGCAACTCCTCCCCTCGCCCTTCCAGCCCTAAGCCTGGACATTGGAGGAGATGTTCCACCCCACATAGCGAGCTAGTGACGCTCCAGACCAAGGGATTTCTCCCCCCGGCCTATATGGTCCCGGTTCGAGCTGGTCTCGCCATCTACAACGACGGAGAGCAAGCAAAGAATGCCCCTAATCCCTCCAAAGGAGAACGGGTGTGCCTTGTCCCTTACTTAATAAGGGGGCTCGGATTTCCAATCCACCCATTTCTCTGGGGGCTGCTGGAGTTCTACGGCCTCCAGCTACACCATCTCACGCCTGCCTCAGTATTGCATATCGCGGGCTTTGTAGCCCTCTACGAGCTGTTCTTGGGTGTTGAAGCTCACTTCGGAGTGTGGAAGGAGCTATTTTGCCTCGTGCCCCGTTCCAAGAAGGGGTTAATGTATCAAGTGGGTGGAGCTGAAGTGTGGCGCATCGCCGGGACCGGATATCTGTCCGGAACCCCAAAGAAGGCGTTCGAAGACTGGCCCTCGGAATGGTTCTATATAGAAGACGTGTCGCTGCCGGATCCTGATCGGATCGGCCTCCCTGAATTCAACGGTGCTCCCTTAAAGAAGCGCCTCAGCTGGCGCCCATGGAGCCCCCAGAGGGAAAGTGACAGGGACATCATTTACCTGATGGGCCGAATAAGATTGTTAGCCCATTCCGGACTAACCATGATCGGGGTTATGGCCGAATGCATTATGCGGGGGGTGCAGCCACTTCAGTATAGAAGCCACCCCATGTGGGACTTCAATGGGGAGGACGACGCCACTCGCTACGGTCGTAAGGGGCCGGATTCAGCTGCCGCTCTACTAAAGATCTTGTCCACTTTGTATAAGGGAGAAGAGGAGGAATTTCTCCGCGTCAACCCTCAGGGTGGATTCTCCATGCACAATCCCCCTTGCTGGGTAAGCGGCCGTATTTACTTGTCCATCCGTTTTGTATTCCCATTGTTAAATATTCAGTCTGACGACTTCAATGCGGGAACTGCGCCGGGCTGTTAAGGAAATAAGCAGCCCTCCTCCACAACCCGAGGACCCAGGACGGTCCCTCGACCCGGCCTCTCAAGAGGATCCGGACATATCTGTGGAGCTGATTGATGGAGTGTTCCATCAATTGAGCGACGACAACGCCTTGGTGGCCATTACGGCCGATTACCCAGGGCTAATCCTGATGCCCCAGGTACCTGAGATCGAAGTCCCAGTACCCCGAATAGGTGTCCGCCCACTTGTGTTCAGTTTCCTGATTCCAACCGAACTTTGCAGGGGAGGTTTTTAAGGCGGAAGGTCGAACCTGCGGCAACAAGCCAACGAGGGGCCGTAGGGCCCCGTGGGCTGAAAAGAAGTGCAGTCCGGACCGAGGCGTCAGCGCAAAGGTATGGCGTGCCCCCTTATCCCAAGTGTTATACCTTCGAGGCACATTGACACATGTGCCTTCTTCTGGACAAAGAGACCTCGCCGGACTATACCCGGAGAGGCTGCCAATCGCGCCTCCACCAGCCAGGCTCCAAGGCCTGGTCCGGAGGTGGAGGCAAACGTAAGGCGCGCACCAGACACTCCTCTGATGGAGGATGTGGACGGGTTGTCTGCCACCAACTCTGAGGTGGAGAGTGCCATGAACAACAGGCGTCGCCGGACAATTCTTCACGACGCTTGTTTCTCCCAAGGGGCATTAGATGCCTTCAACTCAGGAGATGCGCACCACCATGCCGCTCAAAATGGTCTAGCCAGAGCCATGGAGCAATATGTAAAAGACATACGGGTAAGAAAATATTGGTAATTATATATATAGAAGTAGCCCCCGAGACTTGAAACAGTTAGACTAACTGATTTAAGGATCATTTGATATGCAGGTTCTTACAGAAAAGAATTCCCTACTGTCCAAGGAGCTGGAAGAGTGCAAATCCCAACTGGAGGCCGCACTAACCACGACAGGGGAGCCTAAGGAGACCCCCTCTGGTAATATGCACTTCGAAAGATAAGTATTTTGCAAAGCCCGGCTTTGATGTGAATCTGACACATGAGATTGCAGATGGCGCTGGATTGAATCCGGAAAGGCAACACCTCCTACGCCAGCTAAAGGCTGGTGAGAGGGTGCTATTAAAGGTGATGGGGGAGAAGAACGATCTCCAAGATGCCAACACCAGGCTGGGTGTCAAGTTGAAAGATGTTCGTGCCCAGCTGTCAGACTCCGTGAAGGAGAATCAGCGGCTTCGGCGCGGCATATTTAGTAAGTGCTTGAATGAACCTTTTGAAAGAAAGTTCGGCGGCGAAGTCGACTAACAGAGCAATGTCTGTAGGTGTGCTAACAGGTCGTCCTACGGAGGAGATGCCCGGTTCTACGGGTGACCTTCTTCCCGAGCTCTTGCAACTACTCGATCGAGTTTGGTAGGTGATGCGAGGCGTCGCCCAGGCCCTGTGGCCATCCGTCTCCATACCCGAAGGTCTTGGAGAGCTTGCGGAAAAGCTAAAGGGAGCACGGCGGCGCTTCCGATTGTGGAATATATTAGCCTGCCGTCAAGGCGCTAGGGAGGCCTGGGCCATGGTGAAGACGCGGTACGCAAAGGCTGACCCCAACCACATGGCCGAGGTCGGTCCTGTAGGGCCCGATGGGAAGGAGATCCCTGTAAGCTTAGTATACGGCCAAGTAGAGTTGGCCGCAAAGTATTCCCAGCATGACTGTAAATTAGACAGCCTGTTAGATGGTATTCAAGAGGAATACATCCAGTCAAAATGACTATGTAATTTAATTGACTTTTATAATGCCTTCTAGCCAGATTGTAGATCATTTGTCATGGCCGACCTTTTCGCTTCAGCCTTGGGACCTGACGGTCCGGAGTGTGTCCGAATTCCCATGTGGTTATATAGGAACCGGGGAATGCATGGAGACCAGGCATAGGGGTCATTAGGGCGTGAATAGACAAGTGCCCGACTAGGTATGTTATATTACATCGTTAGTAAGAAACATCTTCCAGGGAGAATAGTTCCGTTAGGGGTTCCTTTCCCTGGGAGGCATGCCCTAAGGTGCATGTCCATGCTGCGAAAATAAACGCAGGAAAAACATCTCGGGGCGTATAGATAAAAATAAAAAAAGATCATCTTTAGTTCACCGACCGAATATTCCCTTAAGAACGCTAGCTTTTGGCTTCACCCAGTCTGAGGTACACGTCCGGCTGACCCGGCAGTAAAAATCGCAGAGGTGCTCCCTTTACCGCCTAGCCGAACAATCGGGAACGTAGGGGTAAGCACAGGAGCCAGGAAACCCAGCTTGGCCAAAACTTAAGTCATATCGATGCATATAATGGTGAATAAAAGGTACATGCGGAAGTGTGACACATGTGTTGGGCATGAAGCCCGTATGAATAAGCTTCTGTTTAAAGAAGCCCCCAGGTTTAATCAGCACGGATGGCGCGTCACTTTATAAGCCTTAAAAGTTTATAGGAGAGATAGAGAGAGAATAAGAGAAATGTAAGACAGAAAATACATAAAAAATGGAAAGAGGAAGGAGACGAACACAGACTCCGGTGCTAGGCATAGAATCTTCGGAGACGGGCTGCATTCCATGGGTTCGGCTCGAGTCGGTTATCCGATGCATCCCACAGGTGGTACGCTCCACCAGTCAGGACTTGGTCAATTATGAAGGGACCTTCCCACTTGGACTTGAGTTTGTCCTTTTTCTTGTCCGGTAGTCGTAGAACTAATTTGCCAACGTTGTAATTTTTGGCCCGTACTTCTCTGCTTTGGTATCTTCAAGCCTGCTGTTGATAGAATGCGGAACGGGCTTTTGCCACGTCACGCTCCTCCTCCAACACATCCAAACTGTCCTGCCGATCGAGCTCGGCTTCTCTTTCTTCGTACATGCGCATTCGAGGTGAGTCATGAATTATGTCGCAAGGCAAAACTGCCTCTGCGCCGTACACCATAAAGAATGGTGTGTATCCGATGGTGCGATTCGGCGTGGTCCGCAGCCCCCAGAGTACGGAGTCGAGCTCCTCTATCCAGTGCGTGTCAGATTCTTTGAGGGACCGCACTAATCTGGGTTTGATGCCGCTCATGATAAGACCATTTGCACGTTCGACCTGGCCGTTAGTTTGTGGGTGATAGACGGAAGCATAATCGAGCTTGATCCCATGTTTTTGCACCAGAGTTTTACCTCATCGACCGTGAAGTTCGTGCCGTTATCAGTGATGATGCTGTGGGGGACGCCGTAACGGTGTACAACCCCGGATATAAAGTCTATCACCGGTCCGGATTTTGAAGGGGGAATTTGTGTCCGTCCGCTTCTCGTTCAACGACGAGCACTGCGCTTACAACCTGATGTGTTGCTGCAATGTATAATAGCATTGGTTCGCCAATGTTTGGCGCGGCCAGGACTGGGTTTGTTGCCAGTATGGCTTTTATTTCATCGAGTCCGGCCGTGGCTGCGTCCGTCCATTTGAAGTGTTCGGTGCGCCGAAGGAGGCGGTAAAGGGGTAGGGCCTTTTCTCCCAAGCGGGAGATGAAGCGGCTTAGAGCCGCCACGCATCCGGTTAACTTTTGTATTTGTTTGAGGTCCTTTGGGATATCCAGTTGCGACAGAGCTCGGATCTTGGCTGGATTTGCTTCAATTCCTCTACCAGATACAATGAAGCCCAAGAGCTTTCCAGCTGGAACGCCAAAAACGCATTTTTCTGGGTTGAGCTTGATGTCGTATGTTCGGAGGTTATCAAATGTGAGCCTCAAGTCGTCTACTAGAGATTCAACATGTCTTGTTTTGACGACCACATCATCTACATATGCCTCCACTGTTTTGCCGATCTGTCTTGCCAGACATGTCTGAATCATGCGATGATATGTTGCGCCGGCGTTTTTGAGCCCGAAGGGCATCGTGTTAAAGCAGAATGGCCCGTATGGTGTGATAAATGCCGTTGCGTCTTGGTCTGGTTCTGCCATCTTGATTTGATGGTAGCTAGAATATGCGTCGAGGAAACACAATGAATCGTGTCCTGCGGTAGCGTCAATAATTTGATCGATGCGGGGGAGGGGGAAGGGATCCTTTGGGCAAGCCTTGTTAAGGTCTTTAAAATCAACACACAGGCGCCAGGATTTGTCATTATTTGGTACCATCACCAGGTTTGCTAGCCAGTCCGGATGTTTTATATCTCTGATGAATCCGGCCTCCAATAGCTTTGCTAGCTCCTCTCCCATGGCCTGTCTCTTAGGTTCGGAAAAATGCCGAAGAGCCTGTTTGACAGGTTTGAACCATGTTTGGATATTTAAGCTGTGCTCGGCCAGCCTGCGTGGGATTCCTGGCATGTCTGAAGGGTGCCAGGCGAAAATGTCCCAGTTCTCTCGTAGGAACTCTCGCAATGTGGCGTCGACATCAGGGTTTAACTGTGCCCCGATGGAAGCTGTTTTATTGGGGTCCGTTGGATGGACCTTGAATTTGACTATTTCGTCCGCCGGTTTAAAGGACGTGGACTTGGATCTTTTGTCGAGTACCACATCGTCCCTATTCACCGTAGAGCGCAGCACAGTCAGCTCCTCAACCGCTAGGGCTTCGGATAGTGCCTCGAGGGCTAGTGCGGCTGTCTTGTTTTCGGCGCGGAGTGCTATGTCCGGATCACTAGCGAGAGTGATGATCCCGTTAGGCCCGAGCATCTTGAGCTTCATGTACCCATAATGGGGTATTGCTTGGAAGATTGTAAACGCTTCCGGCCCTACCGGAGCGTGATAACCGCTGCTGAACGGGGCCACCTGGAACGTGACCTCTTCGGACCTGTAATTATCCGGCGTGTCGAACACCACATCTAGTGTGATTTTTCCTGTACAGCGTGCTTCCCGACTGGGGATTATTCCTCTAAAGGTTGTGCTGCTTCGCTCAATGCGGTTCCAGTCTATTTTCATTTTTTGAAGAGTCTCCTCGTAAATGAGGTTCAATCCGCTGCCGCCATCCATGAGTACCTTGGTAAGACGAAAGCCGTCCACTATTGGACTGAGGACCAATGCGGCTGGTGCTCGGGCTGTTCGGAATTTAGGTTCATCACTGGCATTAAAGGTAATAGCCGTGTCACTCCATGGGTTTATTGTTGCTACTTGGTAGACTTCGGCAAGGCTGCGGAGTGTCCTTTTTCGCATATTATTTGATGTGAAAGTCTCGAAGACTGTTAATACCGTATTGGTGTCTCTGGGTGGCTTTCTGTGGCCTCCGGAATTAGGAGATTTTTGCCAATTTTGGCCACCTGCCGGAGTATCCAACATGCTCTGAGGCTGTGAGTTGGTGTGGCATCATCTGGGTATTTGATTCACAACAATTGGAAGATCACAGGATGCAAAGAAGCATGGTGAGATTAAGTCAAACCACAAGAAAATGTACGGTTATAATGCTATTATGCTACTATCTCTTAGTCTTGTGCTTCATGAATAGGAATTTGAAAAGGTGGACAAGTGAAAATTAAAATTCCTATGTTTTTTCTTTCAAGGACACACTAAAGGAACAAATCCATGTGCTCAGTGGACAATATATATAACATGTAGAGTAAAAAAGAGATGCAACAAGTGTACAACCTCTTTGGCGAAGCCATGTCGATCTCGGCGTGATTGGGTTGGCCGGTGAGGATGCTCCGGCTGACTTGGCTGTCGGAGGAGGGGAAGAAGATCTTAGGCGTCTGGAGATGGAGCCCGAGGTACTACTCCGCTGTGAGGGAGGGTTTCGTCGTTGGAGCAGCTCCGGTGATTTGTACGACGCCGAGGCTGAAGCAGGACAAGAGAGACAACGAACAACCTTAACCTAAGTGGAATTCTAATAGCATCTCCAATACATGACGTAAAATACATAACCACAAAGTGCTAGATGTAAAATACATCAGCCGCTCATCTCTGAACTTAACTGTCGAAACTGAATTTAACTGTCGAAACTGAACTTAACTGTCGAAACTGAACTTAACTGTTGAAACTGAATTTTGCTGTCGAAACTAAATTTTGCTATCGAAACTGGACGCACTAGCAAGGTGAGGCTACATGTCGGTCAACTGACTTTTTCATCTCTGGTCAGTCGATTTTGCAGCGGTTGGATACGAAATCAAGGGCATGCGGTTCATCTTCAACATCCACTCCCTGAGCCGGCCAAACAGCAGCCCCCCACCGCCCGCGGTGCGCCGCCCCGCCCGCCCCGAAAACACTCCCCACCGTCGGTCCGCTGCCGCCCCGGCCATCCCTCTAGCCCCCCCCCCCCCCGTGCCGAGCTTTTTCTCCGGCGATCCCCACGCCACTGCCCCGCCAATGCCCCGCCACCACCGGTGACCACCGCCCCATCCTGAACCCTAAGATAGATAGTGGGGTACCTCTCCGGCGAGCCCCCCTCCCAGCTACGGCTAGTTCTTCCTTCGCCCCGGCAGCATCGGAGTGAAGTGTAGCTAAATCGGAGCAGCATCGCAAGCAAGATCAAGAGCGAGAGCAGTAGCGCGAGCAAGAGCAATAGCAAGAGTAGACCAGGCAGGGGACCAAGAGCAAGAGCAGAGCAGCAGCACGAGCGAGAGCTAAAGCAGCGGCAGGTCCTACCGATGTGGATGTTGCCGTCGACGGAGCGATGCCATGGAGGAAGTGGCCGGCGACGCTGCCATGGATGGAGCCACGCTGTGTCAGCTCGGGACCGAGCGCCGGCAGCACCGTGAGATCGAATCAAGAAGAAAATGCGGCAATTAGTGTACAGCCTCTTTGGTGGCGCCGATTAGCCGCAGCTTCATCCGAGGATACGGTGATGATGATGCTCTTCCAGTGGTGCAGGTGAAGACGGCGGTGTGGGAATGCAGGTGGCACGAAAGACGAGGGGATCATCGGGGCAGCTCCTTGGAGGTGGAGGACGGTGTGGCTGAACCGGCGGGACGATGAGATCGACGACGGATCCTCATCCGGTATGGTGGATGAGGGACGTCAAGGTGTTGCTGTGGACGACGTCGTCGGGGAACAGGCTCCGGCTGGGTGGCGTACGGAGCAGGGTGTGGGGTTTTGTCGCGGGTTTTCGCGGCCTCGATGTACGAATGGGTGGGCGGATGGGATGGCAGTGGGGAACCATGGCTTAGAGACGCGCTTGTCCGAAATGTGGGGTAAGTTACGGAAGTACCCCCACCGATTTGAGGCGGTTCTTTCGGTTCAGGGGTACCACAGGCATTTCGCGTGTCGGGATTTCACAGGAGGTGGGAGTTTTCGCGCGCGTTGTAATTTCGGAATAGCAAGGTGCGGGTTGAGATGGAGGGAGTTGTCGGAGCACAACGAGACAGATATATCTTAAATATTTCGGGCTAACAAGGCGCGGGTTGAAATTTCTGGACAAGCCTAACGTGTACTGTACCAAATCAATGCGCCCTACAAATGTCATTCAAAACTTTGAATTCATGTTATGTTCAATTAAAATATTTCGCTACGTGTATAATGCATGCAACCTACTACTCAAATGAACGTTTTAGTGCATTCCAAACGTATATACTACCGCTTCAATATGAACTAAATTTGAATTCGTTTCTCTATTTGAATAAGATCTACAGTAATGATTGTTGTGAAGTCAAAGCATTTGAATTCGTTTCTCTCTTTTAATAAGATCTACAATCATCATTATTGTCAAGTTAAACCATCGTTTGTGTATTATCTTCACAGCACACCACATGATTAGTCCCGAGTTACATATGAACTATGTGTACTATATGAACTCGAACTAGATTTTTTGAATCCACTTTATTTTGATTTCAAATCACATTACATTTGTAGCTCTAGCTAGATCTTCATAATCTAAACAATGTCTCATATGTATAATGCGTTTATCACATTATGTATGGTGCCCCGCCCCATACGCAAGTATTTAGATGTGAGTTGCAAACACCACACATTACCACAAATTCAAATAAAATGTGAGAATGTTCGATATATAGTATTGTTTAGATTGTTCGATATTTATTTGTAAGCTGCAAATGCCACACATTATCACAAATTCAAATAAAATGTGAGATTGTTTGATGTATAGTATGGTTTAGATTGTTCGGCATTTAGCTGCGAGTTGCAAACACCATGCATCATCACATTATGGTATAACATGTGCACATCACGTGTATCACCGCTATATTAATGCATGCAATGTTTAAAACACTATGATCTCCTATTCAAATATATGAATCCGCTTTCATATCAAATTATGATCTTTGTTAGTCTCTTACACCCACACAATCCTCTAACCTTTGTAGCTAGCACTAACTTTCTCTCGTGCATGCACACGCCCTCCTTGCCCTCCCCCTCCCTCGGCATTCTATCCACCGGGCACATTCATTTTTTTCTTTAGGTCGTTCTCCCAGAGTCTCCACAACTCCTTTTCGACACACACCGATCGATAAACCTCTCCAGCGATGCCTGCCTACAACATACAAACACACCTTCAATCTCCTCCTTTATGTGTCCTTGCCTCGTGTCTCTCATACGGTCAGACACATGTGTAAACTCTCGCCCCTCTTTTCATCGCTCTCTCACAACCGCACACTCCTCCCCCTATCTAGCTAGTAGTTGGGCCTCTCGCACCACCTCCTAGCTCCATTCTCTCTGTATATGCGTCTCGCTGGGCCTTATTAGCCTCTGAAAAATGGACGTACACCGACCGATCTCTCGCTATACATATAGCTAGCTAGGTCCTTATAACTCGTTTTTACCAACACGTCAATCGATCTACCTCATTAGTTGTGTCTCTCCCTTCCTCCGACAAACAACAATTGATCTACCGATCTAGTTAGGTTTGCTTACCAAACACATGGTTCCCATTCATCATCCAGGGATGCGTCCCGACAGATCTATCACGCACAGGCACACACAGAAACACATCCCCACTCTTATTGATAACATTGCAGTTCCACCCTCAGTTTGTCTAGTAGGCCTCTCCCACCATCTTCGAGAAGCAACTCCATCACCCATCCAGCACTCTACCCCTCTCCCTCCCTCTCCCTCCCTCTCTCTCTCCTCTATCTCTCTCCCATCATATTTCATGTCCTTCAGTTATGTATGGATGTCGACCGATCTCCCTCAAGACATAGCTGGGTCTCTCCTTCTCAACACATATACGAGTCGTTCTACCTCTATAGTTAGGCCTCTGCCTACCCCTCCCACCACCCCTCCCCCCCCCCACACACACCGATACATCGAGCGCTCTAGTCATGTCTCCCTACCACACACAAACTTGACATGTGCCCTCTAATGTTCCGGTAGGCTAGTCGCCCTATATCTTTGACTTGTACACACACACAATTTCGATGGCTCTCTTCATCGATCTCGCACCCACCCACTTTTTCCTCTCTTCGACTCTATCGATAGCTATGACCCCTCCCTCTCTTCTCGTGGATTGCTCGACCCTCTATGTATGATATGGATAGGCCTCCATTTCACACACATTGCATGCAAAATTTTGTTTGAGATGTCATTGACACATATTCCCACAAATAATTCACGAAATCAATCCCCCACCCCACCCCCACCCCGAAACAAAAAACACTCACGAACGCGGTTTGTATCTCTCACACACACCCACATAGGTGGGGAACATGCACGAAGAGAAGAGGTGCATGCACGGCGCACGTAATCCCGTCTCTTTCCCAACCACACCCGCGCGAGTACACGGTGGAGCTCATTTCTGTATGAAAAAGGCAGCCCACGTGGTAATTTGGCACGCATACTGGTTGTCCACTTGGTGGAGGGAGGATCGTCTACCACGGGTGAACAAACAAATTGCGACTTGACGTGTTTTGTTAAAAAAGAGGCAAACCATGTGGGGCCTACCTTAGAGGCAAGGCTCTATACACTGGAGTACTTTTGATGTGTCTTGTCAACTCGTAGAACGAGGAGAAGCTTGCTTAGTACGCCATCTCCCCCGCCCATGGGCGAGGTGGCTCGCAGCATGAGGTGAAGCTTGCTTACTACGCCTTACGCCCGCTCCCTCGCCCATGTGCGCGGTGGCTCGCAGGACGAGGAGAAAAATTTACTACTCCCTCCGTTTACTCCTCGTCCCTACTACCTTGGTTATAGAGATTATATCATATTGTTTGGAATATATATGTCCTTTAGTACTCCCTCCGTCCCAAAATTCTTGTCTTAAATTCATCTATATACGGATGTATCTAATACTAAAACATGACTTGATACATCCGGATTTAGACAAATCTAAGGCAAGAATTATTAGATACATCCATATCTAGATGAATTTAAGACAAGAATTTTGGGATGGAGGGAGTAGATTTCAATATGAACTACTAGTACATACTCCAAACACTGATGTATATAGACGTATTTTAGAGTGTAGATTCACTCATTTTGCTCCGTATGTAGCACTCTCCCTCGCCCCTCGACCCTCGCCCACGTGGTGGATGTGCAGCAATTCATTCGGTCTCATATAGCCAGAACAATATATATTGCACTACCATTATTGCTCGACTTCCCGAAGAGGCGAAGAGCCAATCGCAAGGTCAATATTTTGGAGATGCCAAGCGCAAGGTTATAGGAGAACGAGTAGTAGGTGCCGCGCCATTTATAAATAAAGTTTTTTTTCTTCAGTGGCACGTACGCAATATGATAGGTTCATATGGAGAGAAAAGGAGTACATAGTCAGGACGGGCCAGCCTACACGGTTGCTTGCTGGCGTTGCTCTCTTCACACTCTCTCGCACAAAACGACTGTGGCCACATCACTAACATCCCAGCAGATCACGTCCGCTTGGGGAAGGGGTGGATGCTTAGTGTAGATGCGGTGGCCGTCACCGACGACGAAAACCCACTGTCGGCACGTCCCGATCAGGGGTCCCTGCTGTTCTCTCTCACAAAGCCGGTGAGGTTGCCTTCATCCCTTGCTCACTGCCGCGACATGGGCAGTTGCCGCCTCCCGCCGCCCTCCTCAAGGTTGAGCTACGTCCCTCAGGTACAACTCCCTTTACAGCCGGCTTGCACCACTGCTCCAGCTGCCCACATCACTCTCTGTGGATATTTCTCTACTTCTTTGCCCCGCACACACCTCTACTGGCTTCTACATACTGTATTTGTGATGAGTTTATGTCTCATCAACTAGTCCCAGTAATCTTATTCTAATCACGCTTGTTCAATTTCTTTGCCACAGGGATGCTCATCTCAATTTTGGTGAAACTACACAAAATGATCCGATGGTCAAAAGGTTGCAAACTTCATTTATTAGGAAGCTCGAACATTGCCAGCAAATTGAAGCCTGGTCAGGGTTCACGGTTCAAGGGCCAGGGACTGCATTGATCGTTTTTTTCTTTAGCTGCCTCTGTTCCAAAATAAGTGCCAACTTTAGTAGTAGTACAACTTTGTACTAAAGTTTGCACAAAGTTGAGAAACTTATTTTGGAACGGAGGGAGTACATATTTGCTATGATCTGTCAATCATTGAGATGCAATAGCATGCATGTTAGTCTCCTTTGTATTTGATGAAATGTTGCAATGGGCAACCTTGGACGCAAGATACATGTAACAGAAGCTGGAAGCTTCATAGCATTGTACAAATTTATCTCGCTGATAATTACAGTACGTACTATACTAGTACTTCCTCCGTTCCTAAATATAAGTCTTTGTAGAGATTTCACCATGAACCACATGCGGATGTATATAGATGCATTTTAAGTGTAGATTCATTCATTTTGTTCCGTATGTAGTGGAATCTCTACAAAGACTTATATCTACTAGTAATAGCTAGCCCCCACTACTAGGAATTCTCTATCCTCTCCTTGAGCCACGTCATCAAAATTGATGTAGCCGTTAGATGAAGTAAATCAGTCCATAATAGCCGTCTGATCTTGACGTTGAGAGGCTCTGCACTAAGCCACATGCAAGCATGCAGAAATACCGTGCCACATGCATGTGAGTGGGTTTTAAATCACATCAACATGTCTGCATGCAAGCATGCACCGGTAGCATGCATGTAAGTGAGCTTTTAAGTCCCATTAACATGTCAAAAAGAAAAATATAATCCCATTATGCAGTAGGAGTTCAGGAGTTGGCTGATCTTTTTTCCTTACGTGGGATGATCTAAATGATGATGGGAGTTTATTTAGTTTGGCTACCACATTTGTAATGCAGTTATAGAGTTTTTTTTTTGTTCTATGAAATCGATAATTTTGCGCAGAGAGATATACCGCTGTTCCGCGCCAACGCGCGGGGACTCATCTAGTAATATTTAGGAACGGAGGGAGTACTATGTAAAGAGTTAGGTGTCGCACGGTGATAGTAGTGTGAGGTGGGCCATGTAATCACTGAGCCTGCGTGTTTTCACTGCTCTTGCACGCCTCCGCTGTAAGAATGGAGAAAATTGTAAACTAGTAGTAGTAGTATACCTCCTTTGGCCAAAAGTGTGGGACATCCAGCAGTCCTACCACCTCATTAATAAAGACCAATGAGCCGTCAAATCACATAGACCCAGCAGTAAGTTGGACGGACGAAGCAACCATCACTCTTGCGCTAGTGAGAGGTTGCGTCCGCTCTGCCCGGGCATGAATGCGGCACCGATTCTTTGGAGCGGCGCTGACCGTTTCGGGCGGGAAGCGTGCGCGGGTGATGGAGGGGCTTTGGGTGGGCCAGGCTGGTCAGGAGCGGGCATGGCAGCTGTCCGCGTGTCCCTACCGGACACGCCCGGAAACGAGAGGATGCACCGACTCTCACGGCTAAAATCGTACACTACACAACATCTCTCTATAGGAGTAGGTTGATCTGTCACTCTCTCTAACACACACATGGTGTTAAACACACACACACACATGCACGCACACACACGCACGCAACTTGGTCCCGTTGCACCTTCTAACGTGACTTATTACACCTAGACGAAGGGAGTAGTAAGTATACGAGATACGGTGCCACACTGACTTAAGTCGAATACAAGTGGCTAAAATTTTTGTGCATGTTATAATAAGGATTCACTTAAAATAGTACGTGAGCGAACAGAGGGATCAATTGGACAGTGTTCTCGAGCAGTAGCGAGATGTGTGAGGTAAGATACACCGCTGGCGCTTTTAATTTTTCTTATTAATTTGTTTGTTTCACCCTCTGACTGGTGGGACCCAACGTACTACGCGGAGAGAGGTAAGGTGACTAAGGCTGCATTATTTCTGCACCACTGTGGATAGTCTTACCACCAAAGCCACATGACATGATTATGATTGAAATCCCAATGACTCCCACACACACACACAAAAAAAACACGGCATGCTTGTCACGCGAATGCAGGAATGTATAAAAGGTTATTTCCCTCTTGTTGAACATAACGGGAGGGTTGTGTAGCTGGTTAGCCTGTTCGCTCACTCTCTTGCCCTCTCCCGTTGGAGCCTCAGCGCTTGTAGTTGCTCTCTTCACACTCTCTCGCCCTCTCCAGATCTAAACAAGACTTCGTTGGCCTTTCTCTCCCCTCACTGCTGCTCAAAGAGCCGACAGGATCCGTCCGCCGGGAAGGGAAGGAGGCTTAACGCTGTCGCCATCAGCGAGGGACTACCGGCGCAGCTGTTCACTTTCCACCCAGCGGTGGCGCGGGAGGGCCTCCGACCCCTTCTTCTTCGCCGCCATCCCGTCACCCACCGAACCACGCCCTAAGAACCTTAAGGTATAATTTACTTACTCCACATGCATTGCTCTAGCTGCATGTATACCATGAATCTAGGACGTGGTTCAAAGAGGAAAGGAGTGGGAAAAGTTGTATATAGCATGAATCTACGACATGGTTCAAAGAGGAAATGAAGGGGGAAAGTTGTATAGCATTAATCTAGGACGTGGTTCAAAGAGGAAAGGAATGGGGGAAAGTTGTGGGGAAAGTTGTATCGCATAAATCTAGGACGTGGTTCAAAGAGGAAAGGAAGGGGCGAAAGTACTAGTTCAAAAAGGAAAGGAAGGGACAAGGTTGTAGAGTTTGAGCAGGACTAGATTTGCTACGCCCACATAGGGAAAGGCGTCTAAAGATAACAAAACTGGGACCAACACAAATATGCTCCTTGGTTGCTTGTTCTTTATTGCAACAGACTGTGCATGACCACAGTACATCGGTAGATGCACATGGTGCTGGTGCGTCCACTGTCCCGTGCAACTCATTAGCTATTATTAATTTAAGGCCCTGTTTGGTTAAAAACTCCCTAGTCCCTACCTGCTGGGTTCCAGGGACTAAACATGGACTAGAGGTTATTAAATGACATGCTAAAAGACCATGTTACCCATAGTAATGAACTAATAGAGACAAGGTGCGATGCGTGGCAGGGGCAACTATTGGAAAAAGTCCCAAAAAGACTCCCTCGGGGTCTTCTTTCTTTAGTCCCAAATGCCCACTTTTAGTCCCTAAAAGTCCCTCCTCTTTGGTTTAGATGGGACTAACACGGAGTTTTTTTAGTCCCTACACCAAAATGTCCCTGTAAACAAACACCCTCTAATAATGCCGCTGGAAAATTGATGCAATGCCATAGTTAAAAGCAAATTACATGTTTAATGAATTTTATTGTTAATATAATCTCTATGTTAATATTAATCAATGCCACCGTTTGAGAAATGCTGCTGTCTTGCTTTCTTTCCCATTTAGATAAGGTAGATGCTTCTTTTTGCTGGCTTATGTGTCATCCACCATTATTGACCACTAATTGTTTCCTTTGCACCTCTATGTAAACATGGTTATCTGCTTCACCTCGTTGCCATTGTGACCTTTTGTTGCACTACACAAAACACTTTTGTTTTAAGAGTGTTTTGTGCAGTTCAACCAAAATGTCACACCGACAATGTTGCTTGATTGCTTGATCTTAGTGGAACTGCATAAGAGGAGATCTTACTTCCTATCCGTTAAGGCGAATTTGGTTCAAATCTTCTTCTTGTGAGTTGTTTGAATTCCGCATCATGAGAAGTCAGTACTAGCCTTCTTTCACATGATTCTGAAGTGTGCATTCATATGTTGTGCTACTTGTACGATAATGTTGCTTGATTTTAGTGAACTGCACAAATGGAGACAAGACTTCCAATCTGTATGTGCACCATAATATCCCATTGAGGTAAGATAAGGATATTTCACAACTGCTCGCCTGTATTTTGCCACTTTCATTAAAAAATTAAGTTTAGTACTATACTTGTGCTCCCTAATTGACATGCCAAATCTTACATTGAAGGCGAAGCTTGTTAATTATTGAACCAAGTGATGAATGGGAAGAACAAGGGGAATAAAAACAAAAATCAACTCCCGGTGCTGTCATGAAAAAGTGGTATTGTCCTTGATAAGTGCTTCATCTATGTTGTTTTAAATATTTCCTTTCCTTTTTTTCGAGCAAACAGTGATGCTAGCATTTAGTAGTCCTCTTGTCTTTGCACAACAGGATCATCTTCCTCTGAAGAAGAATATGGAGTACGTGAAGTGACTAGTTCCGATTATGCCAGGATGAAGAAGCCCTATCTACCTTATCATCAGAAGGAGCAGTTGAAGGATGGTTACATTACTCCCCACAAGACCAAACTAACTTCAGCTCAGAAGGACTGACAAAATCTCCATTTTTTTGTTGTGATGCGCGAGTACAATGTTGTTCTAGGATTCTTTATGGTGAGTTCCATTTTTCTAAAATTGTGCTCTACATGGACCATGTATGTGCATGTTGAAACTGTCAATTCATAGTACAGTTTGCTCTATACTAATCACTTTTTTGTATTTGTGCAAACAAGGGTGCTCGGCTTGATTTCAATGGGAACTGCACAAAATGTTCATGAATACATTGAATCATTCATTTCCACCACAAGAAAGGAGGTGCCGATAAGTTCAAGGCGTTGCAACATATAAGGGCGAAATCATACAAGCTACGCGCGAATTTGGTTGATTTTGGTGGAACTGCACAAAAAGAATAGCTGGTTTATTTAGCACGAGGTGCCATGTCAATGTCCGAACTGATGGCAAACCCTGCCCATTCCACAATCATAGGCATTTGATATTTTGGAATGGGACAACCTTGTCAAATTTTGCTCATTGATTTTAGCAAGACATGTGTTTGATATTTTCGAATGGGACGCCCTTGCTGTCAGCAGCGTCGATCAATTTTTTCTTTATTCTTTAGTTGTGAAGTAAATTTTGCCTCTGACATGTGAGTCGCTGAGATGCATAATCATCGATTGTTTTGAATGTTCTCTATGAATTGCCAGGCCTGTGTGTTTGATTGCAATGTACAGAAACGCTAAAAACCTGCTCAAACTCTTTGTACTCCTTCTGTTCCTTTTTACTTCGCACATTGTGAAAGTGCATACTTTTTTGTATAAGATTGGTCAAAGTAGAGATACTTTGACTGCAGATAAAACTTGTATGCAGACTAGAAAGGACTGGAGGGAGTACATGTGAAACTGCTGCAAACGGGGTGATCACCCTGGGAATAATGCTAGTACATATTGTTTTGCATGTTCATCCAATGCCAGTGATACAGGAATTCGAACTAATCGAAATAAATTCATTCATACACGGTCGGATTTCATATAAACATGCCAGATTTCATTACATTTCATACATTCTTCAACTAAAAAGGGGTGCGCTGGAGGTATAATTAATTAACTGAAGCTACCCACCTGTGTCCCACTGAGCCGAACAGAAGCTTCAGTGACTTAACTGCAGGTGCAGTTATGTAATTGACATGTGGCCCGTTGGGCCCACATGTCAGTCAGCCAACTGCACCAGCAGTTAAGTAGAAGTAGCGTTATTCTCCAGCAGAACTCCCCGACTCCACGTCGCCGCCAAGAAGCTAACCGGTCGTCAATGGTCAACCCGCCTAGCTTGGCTTCAACAGGAGGGTAGCAGCGGTGGCCTTACTTGGACCTGAGCGGCGGCGACCTACCGTGTTCTACTCTTCCTCGTTTTCCGTGTGGCGCGGCCTCGTTGGCAGCGGGGCGGGGCCTCGGCGGAGCCGGCGATGTCCTCTGTCTCGTTGCCGGCGAGCGGCGCCTCAGCGGAGCGGTGGAAATCCTCCCCTGCGTTGCCGGCAGGGTGGGGCCTCGGCTGAGCCGGCGATGTCCTCTGCCTCGTTGTTGGTGGGGCGGAGCCGACGATGTCCTCTGCCTCGTTGTTGGCGCCGCGGGGCCTCGGCGGAGCAGGGCCTCGTCGACGCCAGCGGAGCGGGGACTCGTCGGAGCCGGCATTGTCCTTTGCCTCGTCCTCGGTCTCGCCAAACAGCGCCTTGCCTACTTCATCGCCCTCTTTGCTAGCCTCTTTGTAGGCGGCCGCAGCCTCCGCCACCCGCATGCGCTCCCGCCAGCGCTCGAGGCGGCCCTTGCGGGCGGAGCGGTACGAGTCGAGCAGTGCCTCCTGCTCCGCCCGCTCCACGGTGATCTGCTCCTCCGCCTGCAGATGCTCCTGGAGGAGATGGTGGTTGTAGGCGGTGTCGGCCTGCGCCTCCCGGAACTGTTCCTGACGCATCTGCCTCACACTGTCCATATGTTGGGCACGGGCCTCGCCGATGGTCATGGTGCAAAGCACCGGCGAGGATGGCGCGGAGGAGGGGGTTGGCGCCGGATCGTCGACTACCATGTTCTCCATTGGGACGTCGTCATCCTCCAGCTGCCTGCCGGCCAGCCAGTCGGCAGCAATGGCTGCCATCTCCTTGTGGTCCGTCGTCCGCCTGTCCCAAAGAGCGCTGGAGCTCGAGGAAGCCATGGTGGGCAGTAGTGGTGTGGACAGGAGAAAGGGAACGGATGCGGATAACTGCGTCTATGGCCGGCGCAGCAATTTATATAGAAATGGTGGGCGGGCGGAGGGACGGACGTGTGGCACCGGAGTAGCCGCCTCGGCAACCGCGTATCATTAATGTGGGCAGCAGAAGGATGGACGGACGGCACTTGTGTCGTTTGAAGGCGGAGCAATCGCCTGCACCGGGAAGCGGCACGGGCGACGCTGACTGTTTCAGGCGGAAAGCGCGCGCGGGCGAGGAGATGACTTTACTTGGAGAGGATGACAATGGGGACCCACCAGGTCCATAGCCTATGTACGCAAGTGCCTCCTTATTATATATATATGTGTATAAAACTATACTCCCTCCGTCTAGGTGAATAAGTCGTATTAGAAGGTGCATCACGACCTAAGTGCAAGCAGATTGGTGGAAAAGAAGAATATTTCTCTCTTCTAAACACAACATTTAATCACAGCAGTTAAGAGGATGCCTTATTAGCTACCCATGCAGGCCATCGTAATTCATAGCATGCAAAGCGCTTTTATTTCTTGCCTAATAACCGCATGGACGTGCTGCATGCATTGGTCCTTGCCTGAGCAAAAAAAGGGAGGAAAGGGGTTTCCACGGGAGACAACGAGGCAGAGGTGGAAGCGCTTGCTGGAGTTATTTGTTTTGCTTCCCCCTGGTTTCCTGACATCACGGTCCCACACCATTGTCAACCTATGTAGTACTAGTCAATAAATGAGAGAATTGCATAAGAAGCGGCCGATAGCTGGGACCAAGCAGCTCAAGCAGTATTTGTGTTTTTGAGGTGTGAGCACTGCAGAGTTTTTCGATGTTTAGCCCAGATATTAATTTTTCTCCTCTGAACAACAACGAAAACATCGCTGCAGGTATTAACTGGGCGGGCTATGGCCCGTATAGCCCAGGCCAGATATCCAGCCCAGATATTAATTTTTTTCAAGCTGAAAATGGCTAGCCCAGCTATACTTTTTTTAGGAATACCCAGGCAAGGTCAAGTTGTTATTCCTCCCCGCTGGGCTCCAAATCTTTCCTAGGAGGGATGCATTAGGCTTAACAATAAAATGGGCTTTAAGAAATAATAAATGGGATGTACTTATAAAAACTTGGCAGTAACTATAAAAAAATGCACCAAACACGTGATTACTTTATAAAATATTATTTTTGGATATTGAATATATGAATTTCATTAATTGTTGCGAGCGCAATGTTTCGTTGGATTTTTACATAATATAAATTTATATTGAAATTGTATTTAATCTGACTAGAAATTTCGGGATAAAAATATTTCGGATCCCATCAAAATGTGGGAAATTTTATTGAATTCTGTTTTGAACGGTTGGTTGAAATGGGCTGTACTTTTACAAACTGTAAATGGGATGTAGTAAATTCCATTAGAATTCAAAGATGGGCTACACATTCTTACAGATCTCAAATGGGCTATAAGTTCTCTGCCACACACTTCTGGTCTTACTAAGTTGACGCGTCCCCTAAAAAAACAGAGTTGACGCGTATGCAAGGCTTTGCCAACTTATAGTCAACACACGGTTCTAGCAGCAGTGGCCGTTGGATGTCCATCCAACGGATGCCGTGCTTCTTCTTCAACCTCGGATATTCTAGCTTCACCCGCCCAAAAAAATGATTCCTCCCCCTGACATCTGGGGCGCACCGTTTCGAAAGCTGACCTGTGGGCTTACTAAGTTGACGTACCAAGGGCTTTGTCAACTTAGTCAATATAAACGATTCTAGCTGCAGTGACCGTATGATGTCCATCCAACGGCCGTAGTGCTTCTTCAACCTCTGGTATTCTTGCTCCAGCCGCCCAAAGCAGCGCCGGTCGTACCGCCTGCTCCTGCCTCCCGTGGCCGGCTGTGCTGCCATGGAGGCCTCACCGCCCCCTACTATTCCCACCGCTGGCCAGGCCCTGCAGCGACGGCAGCCTCACACCGCAGCCGAACGAGTGAACCCTCATACTCCTCTCCGCGTGGGCATCCACTGTCGTGTCTTCACCGGCTCCGCGTCATCCCCTTCCTAGGCCTCGCCGTCATCCACCACCCTGGTTCTCTCGGCGCGGCGTGGTCAACGTGGAAGGAACGACTTCCATCGGATGTGGACTGTACGTGGAGAGGTTGACAGCTGGGTCCACGGCGGCAGCAAGGAAGTGCCTCCTTATTACGCAGAAAATAATGATTCCTCCACCCGACAGCAAGGACCCACCGGACAGGCCACCAGTATTTTGCGAAAAAAACCGTTTCCCCCTGACTACTGGGACCCACCGGATGGGCCACCGTATTTTGTGAAAAAAACGTTCCCCCCGCTGTCAGCTCGGACCCACCGGAAGTGCCTCCTTATTACGCACAAAAAAATGAATACTCCCCCGGCTAGCTGGGACCCACCTTGCTGGGAGGCTGACTTGTGGGCCTACTAAGTTGACGAGGACGAAGGGCTTTGTCAACTTAGTCAATATGAACGATTCTAGCTCCAGTGACCGTATGATGTCCATCCAACGGCCGTAGTGCTTCTTCAACCTCTGGTCTTCTTGCTCCAGCCGCCCAAAGCAGCGCCGGTCGTGCCGCATGCTCCTGCCTCCCGTGGCCGGCTGTGCTGCCGCAGAGGCCTCACCGCCCCCTACTATTCCCACCGCTGGCCAGGCCCTACGGCGATGGCAGCCTCACACCGCAGCCGAACCAGTGAACCCTCGTAGTCCTCTCCGCGCGGGCTTCCGCTGCCGCGTCGTCCCCTTCCTAGGCCTCGCCGTCGTCCACCACCGTGGTGCTCTCCGCGCGGCGTGGTCAACATGACTTCCATCGGAAGAGTACTGTACGTGGAGAGGCTGACAGCTGGGTCCACGGCCACAGCACAGTTTTTTTTTGTGATTTGCCAAGTAAGTCGCTTTGTCAGGCCTGTTGGGCTGCAAATCTTTCAAGATGAGGAGAGCTTTCATTCGGCTGGCCGAGAAAATGGCCCATCAGTAATGAGAAATGGGATGTACATTTTTAAAACACATCAAACCGGCAATTAGTTTCAAATATCTTTTTTTATTTCAAGATTTTAAATTACATTAATTTTTATGCGTGGAGAATTTGCTGTATTTTATATTGATATACATTTATTTTTAAAATCAGTTTGAATGTGAGTCAAAATTTCGGGATTAAAAACAGTTTCGACCGCACCGAAATATGCAAAATTTCATATAATTTTTTAACCGTTGCCACAATATGGGCTCTAATGCTAACAAAAAGAATATGGGCTCCAAAAAAACCTTAAGAATTAGCAAATGGGCTGTAAATTATTAGAAATAATGGCATATGGGATGTATGCTGTTTTCCACAGATTTGAGGCTTTCCTAAAAAAAGGGTTGATGCACAAGCACTAATTGTTGGATGTCCATCCAACGGCCGTCGTGCTTCTTCAATCTCTACTCTTCCTGCTCCAGCCGCTCAAACAAGGGCCGGCGGGACTGCCTGCTCCCTCCTCCTCGCGGCTAGCTGTGCTGCCGCACAGGCCTCACCGCCTGACCGTACTCCCATCGCTGGCCTAGCCATCCCTCTACTCACTCACACCTGCTGTTATTCTCCGGCAACGGCAGACGAACCAGTAAACCCTCGTACAATCGTACTCCCCTCCGCGTGGGAAACAACTGCCGAGTCTTCCCTGCCTCCGTGTTGTCCCCTTCCTAGGCCTCGCCGTCGTTGACCGCCCTGGTGCTCTCGGCGCGGCGTGGTCAACGTGGTCAAGGAACGACTTCCATCGGACATGGACTGTACGTGGAGAGGCTGACAGCTGGGTCCATGGCCGCAGCAAGGAAGTGCCTCCTTATTATGCGGAAAATAATGATTCCTCCACCTGACAGCTGGGACCCACCGGACGGGCCACAGTATTTCGCGAAAAAAACGCTTCCCCCTGACTGCTGAGACCCACCAGCTACATCTTCGCATGCAAGGAAGTGCATCCGGGCAAAAAAAACGATTCGCCCCTGACTGCTGGGACCCACCAGCTACATCTTCGCAGGCAAGGAAGTGCCTAACAATCGGGACCCACCTGGTCGAAGCGTACGTAGCATTGTCATTCTGGTCGCGAACGTGTACGTACATACTGGTCGATGTAGAGGCGCGCACGTGTCGTAGTAGAGGCGCGCACGTAGCATGTACACGTACGTACAGCGGCCAGGGTGCAAGAAAGAAAATACGGCCACGTATGTGTACATACGGGCGGGGTCTCGAACGCCTACTCGCGCGTACGTACGGCGAGGGCTCGTGTACATGGCTAGGTCGGAACGGAGAAACAGCGTCGTCGTCGTGTTCATGGGGAGGCAACGGAATGCGTCGTGTTCATGGGGAGGCAAAGGAATGCGTTGTGTTCATGGGGAGGCAATGGAATGCGTCGTGTTCATCGGGAGGCAACGGAACGCATGGGAGCCAACCGGCTGGGTCGGAATGGAATGCGTGGTCGTGTTCATCGGGAGGACTTGGATGGAACAGACGATGGAAACGAGGCCTGGCGTACCGCACAACGGAGGAAACGGACCTCCTACGTTCGGAACGTGGTCCTGTTGATCGGGAGGGGTCTGGCGTACCGCAAAACGGAGGAAATGGACCTCCTACAGTCGAAACGGGGGTCCTGTTGATCGGGAGGGGTGTGGCGTACCGCAAAACGGACGAAACGGACTTGTGTTGGAGCTCTACGGTCGAAACGGGGGTCCTGTTCATCGGGAGGGGTGTGGCGTACCGTAAAACGGGACTCCACGGGATACTGTTCATCTCCACCGTCAACCCCCTCCAACCTCCACGAGCTACTGTTCATCCACCGTCGACCTCCTCCAGCCTCCACCTGCGACTGTTCATCCACAGGCTCCTGTTCATCCAGCCTCCACCGCGCGCTACTCCACCAGCTACTGTTCAACCAGCCCTCTCCACGGGCTCCTGTTCAACCACCCCTCCATGGGCTATTGTTCATCCTGCCCTCCACCGTCTACTATTCATACTGCCCTCCACGGGGTGGTCCTGTTCATCCAGCCCTCCACGGGGTCCTGTTCATCCAGCCCCAACCGGCTCGATCGATCGGGGTCCTGTTCATCCAAAGGCAACACCACGGAGTCTTGTTCATCCACCCCCACCGGGAACTGTTCATCCAAACCCCCTCCCCCCCCCCAACGCTCATTGTTCCTCCAGAGGCAGCATCGATCGGCTTCAGTTAGCAGCAGTAGCGAAGGAATCGCTCGATCGGGTTCAGTTAACAGCCGTCGATCGATCGCTCGGGTTCAGTAACGCGTAGCCTACAATGCAATCGCTCGGGTTCAGTTAGAGCGTAACGCCTCACTCGGGTTCAGTTAGAGCCAACGCCTCACACACACACGCGCGTACGTGTACGAGAGAAACGCGCATCGCTCGGCCCCCGACCTCCCACCATAACCAGGAACTCCCCGAAATTTTCCTCCCCCTCGCTTCTACCACGGTTTTTTCCGTCATGGATGGCCCAAAGAATGTCATGCAGCTGCGTCTCCGGCCCGCCCAGGACGAAAAACCCATTTTCTGTCATGATTTTTTGTCATAGAAGTAGGAGCCCACCACATCTATGATGATACCAGGTTTTGTCACAATTATCATCATAGAAGTGTCATATGTTTGACAGAAAAAAAATTCGTTCGGCCCAAAATGTCACGGATGTGTCTTTTTTTGTAGTGGAGGATGACCCCTCCAAGAAGCAACCCAAGCGCCGGCGTCAGCGGCGCCGCTCTAAGTCCCGCCAAGGCAAAAGCGGTGATACCGGCATAGGAGATAATAGCACTCCGGACAGTGCCGAAGACGGCAACAATCCCCTCCAGCAAAATTTAGGGCAGGAGGATGGAGAAGCCAGCCCTCCAGAGAGAGCAGCGGATGGAGAGGCGGAGGATGATAATTACATGCCTCCCTCCGAAGACGAGGCAAGCCTCGACGATGACGAATTCATCGTGCCTGAGGATCCCGTCGAACAAGAGCGCTTCAAGCGCTGGCTTATAGCCACGACAAATAGCCTTAAGAAAAAGCAACAACAGCTTCAAGCTGATCAAGATTTGCTAGCCGACAGATGGACCGAAGTCCTGACGGCTGAGGAATATAAACTCGAACGCCCCTCCAAGAGTTACCCAAAGTGCAGGTTGCTACCCCAACTGGAGGAGGAAGCACCATCCCCGGTGTATGAGCGGCTGATTGGCCACCTTGTGGCCGCGACAAAGAGGCATTCCAGCCAAAAGCTTAGCCCGCACCCCGACGCCATTCAAATAAAAAGGAATGGGGAAATACGCCAGACCCGCGAGACGTATTGGAGGACAAAGCAAAACACGCAAGATCGATCTATGGATCACGAGGGCACGCCACTATGCGAGATGATAATCATCACGCCGGATACAGTAAAAGTAAGTCCGGCCAGGCCGAACACAGCGGGGAGGACTCATTTGAGCTGCGTTGCGATATAGCCCAGTACAGAGGCACCGCACACCCCTTATGCTTCACAGACGAAGTAATCGATCATCAAATCCCAGAGGGTTTCAAACCCGTAAATATAGAATCATACGATGGCACAACAGATCCTGCGGTATGGATCGAGGATTTCCTCCTGCACATCCACATGGCCCGTGGTGATGACCTACACGCCATCAAATACCTCCCACTCAAACTCAAAGGACCAGCTCGGCATTGGCTCAACAGCTTGCCAGCAGAGTCCATTGGCTGTTGGGAAGATCTGGAAGCCGCATTCCTCGACAACTTTCAGGGCACTTCTGTGCGACCACCAGATACCGATGACTTGAGCCACATAATTCAGCAGCCAGAGGAATCGGACAGGCAATTCTGGACATGGTTCCTAACAAAGAAAAATCAAATCGTTGACTGTCCGGATGCAGAGGCCCTAGCAGCTTTCAAGCACAACATCCGCGACGAATGGCTCGCCCGGCACCTTGGCCAGGAAAATCAAAAATCTATGGCAGCCCTCACAACACTCATGACCCGCTTTTGTGCGGGAGAAGACAACTGGCTGGCTCACAGCAATAACATATCAAAGAACCATGGTACTTTGGATACCAAGGATGGCAATGGCAGGTCACGTCGCAACAAACATAAGCGCCGCATTAACAGCGACAATACCGAGGATACGGCAGTTAATGCTGGATTCAAAGGCTCTAAACCCGGTCAGCAGAAAAAGGCATTCAAAAGAAGCACTCCGGGACCGTCCAGTTTGGACCGTATACTCGATCGCTCGTGCCAAATACACGGCACCCCCGATAAGCCAGCCAACCACACCAACAGGGATTGTCGGGTGTTCAAGAAAGCCGGCAAGATAAATGCCGAAAACAAAGATAAGGGGTCACATAGCGATGACGAGGAGGAGCCCCTACAGCCGAACATCGGAGGACAGAAGAGGTTCCCCCCACAAGTGCGGACGGTGAACATGATATACGCAACCCACATCCCCAAGAGGGAGTGGAAGCGTGCGCTCAGGGACGTATATGCGCTGGAGCCCGTCGCCCCAAAGTTCAACCCATGGTCTTCCTGTCCGATCACCTTGGACCGCAGGGACCACCCCACTAGTATCCGTCATGGCGGATTCGCCACATTGGTCTTAGACCCAATCATTGACGGTTTTCACCTCACTCGAGTCCTTATGGATGGCGGCAGCAGCCTGAACCTGCTTTATCAGGACACAGTGCGCAAAATGGGTGTAGACCCCTCAAGGATCAAACCCACTAAAACGACCTTTAAAGGCGTCATACTAGGTGTAGAGGCCCATTGCACAGGCTCAGTAACACTGGAAGAGTTAATCTTTGACATAGTCCCGTTCCGTAGTGGCTACCATGCACTGCTCGGGTGAACCGCATTTGCAAGATTCAATGCGGTACCGCATTATGCATATCTCAAGCTCAAGATGCCAGGACCTCGGGGGGTCATCACAGTCAATGGAAACACAGAGCGCTCTCTCCGCACGGAAGAGCACACTGCGGCCCTCGCAGCAGAAGCGCAAAGTAGCCTCTTAAGGCAATCCACTAGTTCGGCGATTAAGGACCCGGACACCTTCAGGAGCGCCCGGAGTAATCGGCAACAGGACCGCCTGGCACGTTCCGAGCTCGCATAGCAATGCGGCCCCCACCCCGGTCCCAGCCAAACGGCAAAATCCATGCCATGCGTACATAATTACGCATTAAAAATACCATGGGCACAGGCGGGGAGGGGGCACGACTGCGGCACGCTCCAAGTCACGGCTTAAACCGCACTAGGGGCTTCCCGCTTTGTTATCTTTCTCTTTCAGTACTTTAATCTCTGGAAACCCTGTCCGGCAGCATGATTGCCGAACACATGATGCAGCAACCAAGGAGGCAGAAAGCTACGTCACACCACGGAACTCCCAGGTGGATTACAATAAAGAGTGAAATATTTGCTTTAATACTATTCCTCAGCTTGCCCTTGGAAGGGACATGTCAAACAGTCCTACTTTTTGCTTATCGCACTACCTGTATCATTCTGCTTTAACGCACCTTTTTGAATAAATAATGCATAGCATTAAGACCATTATTGCATTCTTCCTTTCTATATATATGTTCATTCATGACATCTAGCACCCGTACACTCTGGTACGGCCAATACGCTAGGGGCTTAAGCATACCCCATAATACGGCGTGAGAAGTCCGAACACTTTCGACAGTGCAGCACCCCGAACTTATAGCATTATATGCATCAGCTCCGAATCATGTCTTGGGTCAATAGTTGGGTTTGCCCGGCTCCCATGTTTTGGTACCTTACGTTTCGCTATATCGGCTAAGGTAGCACTGGGAGAACTACTGCGATTGTGCCCCGGTTCTGCTGGGCTAAGCACCTCAGTAGAGAAAGCTAAAACTGACTGTCATGATAAGGCGAGAGACTGGTCGCTGTTCGAGAGGTTTCAAGTCCCTAAAGACTTATGCCGCTTACAGCGAGGAGTTGGCCCTGTCTGGCTTAAGGCGTGTATCGCGCCCCAAATTCGGCCTTCCGAATACTAGGGGCTTTGCCGAAATTTAAAATTATAGAATTCTATGGCTAAGTGAGAGTGATAACGCATTATAGTCCGATTGCCTTGTTCATTGTGCTGAGCACCTCCCTCGAAGGACCCAACAATGGGAACAAGAGTGCTCAGGTTTATCCCGAACACCCCAGCACTCGTGGCGTGGGGGCAGAAGCCGACGACTAGCCATCTCTCAGATTTGATAAACAACCGAACAGAAGGCAATATTTTAAATTCAAACAAGCGTTGCATAGCGCAGATGAACAAGTTTTCATAATACAGGATAACACGAGCAAGTTTACTCAAATATTACATCTTTCGCACACTCGTCTGCTACAAGACGGGCACCCTTTAGGACACCCTCATAATACATCTCGGGGTGGCGATGCTCCTTGCCCTGCGGCGGCCCTTCCTTCACCAGCTTCACAGCGTCCATCTTGGCCCAGTGCACCTTCGCACGGGCGAAAGCCCGGCGTGCACCTTCGATGCAGACGAACCGCTTGATGACTTCCAGCCGTGGGCAGGCATCCACAAGCCGCCTCACCAGGCCGAAGTAGCTGTTGGGAAGGGCGTCACCAGGCCACATCCGGACTATAAAGCCCTTCATGGCCTGTTCGGCCACCTTGTGCAGCTCGACCAGTTGCTTCAGTTGGTCGCTCAGAGGCATTGGGTGTTCGGTCTCAGTATACTGAGACCAGAACAGCTTCTCCGTTGAGCTTCCCTCCTCGGCCTGGTAAAACCGTGCAGCATCAGACACGCTGCGGGGCAAATCTGCGAATGCTCCTAGAGAGCTCCGGATTCAGGTAAGTAACAAGTAATTTACTTTCACATGCTTGCTTTGCGTATAGAATGCCTTACTCGCCGATATCTTCTTCATCGCATCAATCTCCTGGAGAGCCTTTTGGGCTTCAGCCTTGGCACCCTTTGCACTCTCAAGGGCCGCGGCAAGCTCGGACTCTCGCGTCTTCAAGTCAAGCTCCGACGCCTCGTACTTCATCACGAGAGCGTGGAGCTCTTGCTGCACCTCGCCCACCCGTGCCTCTTATTTTTCCCGCTCAGTGCGCTCCTGGGCCGCTTTGTTTTCGGCCTCGGATAGCCCTTGCTTCAGGGTCGCCACCTCGGTCGTGGCCCCTGGCAAATTTACGATGATCCTGTCATTTTGCAATCGCATTCTTTTTATATATATATATATATCCATAGACTAGGTACTACTTATCTTTGTTCTCCTCGAGCTGCCTCTTGGCAAGGCCGAGCTCTTCCTTAGACCCTTTGAGGTCCTGCTTCAGTGCGGTGACCTCTGCAGTCAGTGCGGCAGAGGCCAGCAGCGAAGCCTGCATACGCATATAGACATACTTCTATTAGACTCCTGCGATATTGTTTGATCCTATATTCGGCTTTTCTTTGTGAACACCGAACAGAGCATCAGGGGCTACTGTCTATGCGGTAATATTTTTCCTATATTTCAAATACTTACCTCAAAGCCTGTTAGAAGGCTAGCACAGGCTTCAGTCAGTCCGCTCTTGGCGGACTGAACCTTCTGGATCACCGCACTCACAATAGTGCGGTGCTCTTTGTCGATGGAAGCGCTGCGAAGCGCTCCCAGCAGATTGTCCGGTGCCCCTGGATGGGCAGAGGTAACCGGCACAGGCATCTTGCCGCTTTTGGAAGGAGGCCTCCTGCCCGAGTCCGGAACCACTGGGGGTTCTGGCACGGTGTTCGGCTGAGGGCCGAACTCGGAGCCCTCGGGAGCCTTACTCCCTCTGCTCCTGGAGTCCGGAAGGTCACCTTGAGGCGCCTCCGGGATTGTCTCCCCTCGACCCGGTACCTCTTGAGACAATACCTCGGCATTGTTAGTAAGGCAAGGGGAGGTGGCGATCGGAAGTGGATCGCTACCCATATCCGACGAGTCCAAGGAGCCGCCCGACGAAGATACGTCGATACGGGCTTGGGGCGGTCTGCATAATCATATTCGGTGTTAGGGGAAGCAGTGCGACAAAGGTATGCTATGAGTTACTCTGGTATCCAAATACTTACAACTTCGCCAGGGGCTTGGCCCTGAGCAGCCACTCATCTTCGCCTTCGGCGGCGGTGGTGGAGTAGTCCAGAAGGAGAGTCCTCCCCTTCTTGGACCCTTCGGCCCCCCGGTCGGGGCGGCCTTCCTTTTCTTGTCTCCCCCGACTGAAAGGGGGTCATCTTCATCTTCCTCCTCGTCTTCGGGGGAGGAGTGCGTGGCGGAGTTATCGTATGATGAGTCCAATAACACCTGGCGTCGGGAACTCTTTCGGGTTCCCTGGGCCTTCTTGGTCTTCTCTGGCACCTTGTAAGGAGCCGGAGACAGCATCTCCGTCAGGAGAGCGTCCGTAGTGTCTTCGGGCAGCGGGGCCGGACAGTTAATCTGCCCCGACATCTCCACCCAGTCCTATCGAAGGCATGGAGCTCAGACCCCGCACATGGTTAAGCTAGGGGAAATAAATATCCTACCGGATGTATAGAACTCACCGAATGTGCTAGGCGCTTCGCGCTTAGCCCGCGGTCCTCGGTGAGAGAGGGAGGGACCTCGGTGCCCTTGAACAGCACCCTCCAGACGTCCTTGTGCATCGTGTCGAAGAGCTCGCTCAGAGTCTGGTGCTGGGCCGGATCGAACTCCCACAAGTTGAAATCCCGTTGTTGACACGGGAGGATCCGGCGGATGAACATGACCTGGACTATGTTGACAAGCTTGAGCTTCTTGCTTTCCATATTCCGGATACATTTCTGGAGTCCGTCCAGCTCCACCGATGAACCCCAGGATAGGCCCTTCTCTTTCCAGGAGGTGAGCCGCGTGGGGATTCCGGATCGAAACTCGGGGGCCGCCACCCAGTTGGTGTCGCGCGGCTCGGTGATGTAGAACCATGCCGATTGCCACCCCTTTATGGTCTCCACGAAGGATCCTTCAAGCCATATAACATTGGGCATCTTGCCCACCATGGCTCCGCCGCATTCTGCTTGTTGGCCTCCCACCACCTTTGGCTTGATATTGAAGGTCTTCAGCCACAGGCCTAAGTGGGGTCGGATGCGGAGGAAAGCCTCACACACGACGATGAACGCCGAAATGTTGAGGATGAAGTTCGGGGCTACATCATGAAAGTCCAGCCCGTAGTAGAACATAAGACCACGGACGAATGGATGGAGGGAAAACCCCAGTCCGCGGAGGAAGTGGTGGAGGAAAACTACCCTCTCATGAGGTTCCGGGGTAGGAACAATCTGCCCCGCAGCGGGTAGCCGATGCGCGATATTCGCGGCTAAGTATCCGGCTTCGCGCAACTTCTTGATGTGTCCCTCCGTAACGGAGGAAGCCATCTATTTGCCTCCCGCTCCAGACATGTTTGGAGAAGGTTGAGGGGAAGGATGTGGACTTGGGTGTTGGAGCTCGAGTGTGCGAGAATGGATGAGCAAGGAGGAAGAAGGCGTGGGTAGAAAAAGGATAAACCTTATCCCTTTATAAGGGCGGTCGAAACTATGCACCCCCACTAGCCTGGTAAAACTCGCTTATCCTCCAAGCGCCGTAATTGATGGTGCGGTTGGGTTACCCACACCCATATTGATGAGAATCCCGTAATAAGGGGGACACGATCTCTACTTGACAAGACGTGTCAAGCAACTGCCTCGCGTTATGTGCGGGGCTAGTTAAAGGAAACGGTTCGAATAATCACCGGGCCATGGCATAATATCATGTTGCCAAAACGTGTCAGCAGATTAGATTTGTGGAAATATTATTCTCTCTACGGTGGTATGTGGAACTTATTTTGCAGGGTCGGACACTATCCTTTTATTCGAACTCTTCTGTGGTGAATCCGGAGGAGGAACCCGCCTTGCAATGCCGAAGACAACACTGCACACCGGACTCATCGTTATTGAAGCCTGGTTCAGGGGCTACTGAGGGAGTCCTAGATTAGGGGGTCTCCGTACAGCCGGACTATATTCCTCGGCCGGACTGTTGGACTATGAAGATACAGGATTGAAGACTTCGTCTCGTGTCCGGATGGGACTCTACTTGGCATGGAAGGCAAGCTAGGAAGTACGGATATGGATATCTCCTTCTTTGTAACCGACCTTGTGTAACCCTAACCCCCTCCGGTGTCTATATAAACCGGAGGGTTTTAGTCCGTAGGACAAGATACAATCATACCATAGGCTAGCTTCTAGGATTTAGCCTCTCTGATCTTGTGGTAGATCAACTCTTGTAATACTCATATAATCAAGAATAAATCAAGAAGGACGTAGGGTTTTACCTCCATCAAGAGGGCCCGAACCTGGGTAAAACATCGTGTTCCCTGCCTCCTGTTACCATCCGCCTTAGACGCATAGTTCGGGACGCCCTACCCGAGATCCGCCGGTTTTGACACCGACAGCGATGATTTCCCCCTCTCGAAGGGAAGTTTCCCCGGCGGAACAGCTCTGCCAGAGCCTTAGATTGGTTCCTCCAAGGTTCTGCCTCGTGGTGGCGGAGTCTCGTCCCGAAAGCTAGCTTCTCCTTTTCTTTCCTCATCCGAAGACTCCATATATCAGAAGATGGGCATTGGAGGGCCATCAGGGGACCCATGAGGCAGGGGGTGCGTCCAGGGGGTAGGGCACGCCCCCCACCCTAGTGGGCAGGGTGTGGCCCCCCGCTGGAACTTCTTGCGCTCATTATTTTTTATATATTTTGAAAATGACTTCCGTGAAGTTTCAGGACTTTTGGAGCTGTGCAGAATAGGTCTCTAATATTTGCTCCTTTTCCAGCCCAGAATCCCAACTGCCGGCATTCTCCCTCTTTATGTAAACCTTGTAAAATAAGAGAGAATAGGCATAAGTATTGTGACATAATGTGTAATAACAGCCCATAATGCAATAAATATCGATATAAAAGGATGATGCAAAATGGACGTATCACTAGCAATATATCCTCTGCATCAGCAAGATCCGTTAACCAGTAAAACCCATGACGAAAAGATTTAGCCACCAAAGATTTTGAGGCAGCATGATGACCCAATCGCCTTCGTGAATATCTCGTAAAATTTCACAGACCTCCTCAGGAAAAACACAGCATTGGAACACGCCTGTCACACTACATCGGTGTAACTCGCCGTTGATAATAGTCATAGACTTAGACCTCCTAATGATCTGTTGTGCTAAAGTTCATCCTCGGGTAACTCGCCCCGAGTCATATAAGCTAGATAAGGAAACGTCCAGTCAGGAATAGCGTGAAGAGCCGCCACCATCTGTGCCTTCGGGTCAGGGACAACAAGGTCCTCCTCCGACGGTAACTTGACCGAAGGATTGTGCAACACATCGAGGAATATATTAGGGGTCACCAGCTTACGTGAGACCCAAACTGGGACAATGCATCAGCCACCTCATTTTTCCGCCGATCAAGGTGATCCACCTAATAGCCTTGAAAGTGACTAGCAATATTGTCAACCGCCCGGCGATAAGCCGCCATGAGCGGGTCTTTAGAGTCCCACTTGCCCGAGACTTGCTGAGCCACGAGGTCAGAGTCGCCCAGGCACCTGACCCAGCTTAAATTCATCTCCTTAGCCACGCGAAGCCCATGGAGTAAAGTCTCATACTCAGCTGCATTGTTAGTGCAATGAAACATTAGCCTTAAAACGTAACAAAATTTGTCACCTCATGGGGAAGTCAAAATAACTCCATCCCCGAGCCCTCCAACTGTCTGGACCCATCAAAGTGGATTGTCCAATATGTGTTGTCATGCTTCTCCTTAGGTGTCTGCAACTCTGTCCAATCATTTATGAAATCCACCAAAGCTTGAGACTTGATGGTTGTTCTTGGCACATACTTCAAATTATGAGGTCCAAGTTCAATTGCCCACTTAGTAACCCGGCCCGTGGCTTCTCTATTTTGAATAATATCTCCTAAAGGAGCAGAGCTAAGCACATTAATAGGATGACCAAGAAAATAATGCTTCAGCTTGTGACTCGCCATGAACACCCCAAACACCAATCTCTACCAATGTGGATATCGTTGCTTCGACTCAGTCAATACCTCACTGACATAATAAGTCAGTCGCTGAACTGGGTACTCCTTACCCGCCTCCTTGCGCTCCACAACAACTGCTATGTTGACTGCCTTATTATTAGCCGACACGTACAGGAGCAAAGGCTCTTTTTCAATGGGAGCAGCAAGGATGGGCGGCTCAGCTAACTGTTTCTTGCGCGCCTCAAACGCCTCATTGGCAGCATCACTCCAGACAAAATGATTTGTCTTTTTCATCATCTGATATAAAGGAATTGCCTTCTCTCCCGGGCGACTTATGAACCGGCTTAAAGCCACAATGCGACCTGTCAAATGTTGGACATCATTTACACACGCCAGCTTAGAAAGTGAAGTGATAGCCTTTATCTTCTCCGGGTTAGCTTCAATGCCTGTTCTGAGACCAGAAACCCCAACAGTTTACCTGCAGGCACACCAAAAACACACTTGGCCGGGTTAAGCATCATTTTGTAGACCCAGAGATTGTCAAAATTTTATTTCAGATCATCCAGGGGAGTCTCCTTCTTCCTAGACTTAACCACAATATCATCCACATAAGCATGAACGTTGCGCCCAATCTGACTGTTAAAAAAATTCTGAACACAACACTGATAAGTCGCATGAGCACTCTTGAGCCCAAAAGGCATAGAAACATAGCAGAAGGCTCCAAAAGGCGTGATGAAAGCCGTCTTCTCTTGGACTTTAACTGCCATCTTGATCTGATCATAATCAGAATAAGCATCCAAGAAGCATAAACTCTCACAACCCGTCGTTGCATTAATGATCTGGTCGATACGGGGGAGAGCAAACAGATCAGCTGGACAAGCTTTGTTGAGGTCTCTCTAGTCAACACACATATGCCATGTGACGTTCTTCTTGAGTACAAGCACATGGTTAGCCAATCACTCTGGGTGAAAACTTCTACAATAAACCCAGCCGCTAAGAGCCGGGCTACTTGTTCTCCAATAGCCTTACGTCACTCTTCATTAAAATGATGAAGGAACTGTTTGACCGGCTTAAATTTAGGATCCACATTAAGAGTGTTCTCAATGAATTCTTTTGGTACACCTGGCATGTCAGAAGGTTTCCACACAAAGATGTCCCGATTCTCACAGATGAACTCGTTAAGCGTGCTTTCCTATTTAGGATCCATATTAGCCCCCATAGTGAACTGCTTAGATGAGTCGCCAGGGAAAAAATCAACTTGCTTGGTATCATCAGCCGACTTAAACTTCAACAAAGGGTCTTGCTCAGTAGTGGGCTTCTTCAGATGGGTCATATCAGCCGGGTCAACATTATCCTTGTAAAACTTAAGCTCCTTAGTAGCACAAGCTAACTCTCCATAAGCCGCTTCCCCTTCTTCACATTCCAAGGTGACTTTTCGATCACCATGGACCATAATTATGCCCTTTCGCCATGGCATCTTGAGTTGTAAATCGACATAGCAAGGGCGAGCCATGAACTTAGCGTAAGCCAGCCGTTCGAATAAAGTATGATACAAACTCTTGATTTTGACCACTTCAAACCACAATGTCTCTGTTCTGTAATCATACTCATCACCAAAGGCTACTTCCAGGGCAATTTTTCTGCCAGGATATGCCGACTTACCAGGCACCACACCATGGAAGACTGTGGAAGACGGCTTAAGATCCTGTCAGTTAAATTCATTCGAGGAAAAGTGTCATAGTATAGGATGTTAATGCTGCTGCCACCATCCATAAGCACTTTAGTAAATTTATAACCACCAACTTGAGGGGCCACCACAAGAGCTAAATGACCCGGGTTATCAACGTGCGGTAGGTGATCCGCCCTGCTCCACAATATCGTGTGATCATACCATCTCAAATACTTCGGAACAACTGGCTCTACCACATGAACTGCCCGCTTATGAAACTTCAGATCTCGTTTGCAAAGACTTGTGATGAAAACTGATAACGCACAAGTATAGGGGATCGCAATAGTTTTCGAGGGTAGAGTATTCAACCAAAATGTATTGATTCGACACAGGGGGAGCCAAAGAATATTCTCAAGTATTAGCAGCTGAGTTGTCAATCAACCACACATGGAAACTTAATATCTGCAGCAAAGTATTTAGTAGCAAAGTAATATGATAGTAGTGGTACCGATAGCAAAAGTAATATTTTTGGTATTTTGTAGTGATTGTAACAATAGCAATGGAAAAGTAAATAAGCGAAGAACAATATATGGAAAGCTCGTAGGCAATGGATCCATGATAGAGAATTATGTCGAACGCGGTTCATCATGTAACAGTCATAACCTAGGGTGACACAGAACTAGCTCCAGTTCAACAATGTAATGTAGGCATGTATTCCGAACATAGTCATACATGCTTATGGAAAAGAACTTGCATGACATCTTTTGTCCTACCCTCCTGTGGCAGCGGGGTCCTTACGGAAACTAAGGGATATTAAGGCCTCCTTTTCATAGAGAACTGGAACAAAGCATTAACACATGGTGAATACATGAACTCCTCAAACTACGGTCATCACCGGTAAGTATCCCGATTGTTGTCACTTCAGGGTTAACGGATCATAACACATAATAGGTGACTATAGACTTGCAAGATAGGATCAAGAACACTCATATATTGATGAAAACATAATAGGTTCAGATCTAAAATCATGGCACTCGGGCCCTAGTGACAAGCATTAAGCATAGCAAAGTCATAGCAACATCAATCTCAGAACATAGTGGACACTAGGGATCAAACCCTAACAAAACTAACTCGATTACATGATAGATCCCATCCAACCCATCATCGTCCAGCAAGCCTACGATGGAATTACTCATGCACGGCGGTGAGCATCATGAAATTGGTGATGGAGGATGGTTGATGATGGCGACGGCGACGGGTTCCCCTCTCCGGAGCCCCGAACAGACTCCAGATCAGCCCTCCTGAGAGGTTTTAGGGCTTGGCGGCGGCTCCGTATCGTAAAACGCGATGAATCCTTCTCCTTGATTTTTTTCTCCCCGGAAGTGAATATATAGAGTTGGAGTTGAGGTTGAAGGAGCTCCAGGGATTTGTAGAGGTGCCAGAGCTCGGTTTTAAAATAGAGATGAATAATATTTTGAGCGGTATACTTTCATTGTCAACATAACAACCAAGAGATGGTGATATCTTCCATGCTACACACATTATAGGTGGTTCCCAAATAGAATGGTAAAGTTTATACTCGCCCTCCACCAACAAGCAACAATCCATGGCTTGCTCGAAACAACGAGTGCCTCCAACTAACAAGACTCCCAGGGGGAGTTTTATTTGCAATTATTTTGATTTGATTTGCATAAAGCATGGGACTGGGCATCCCAGTGACCAGCCATTTTCTCGTGAGTGAGGAGCGGAATGCACTCCTCTTGATGGAGGAATCTCGGGCAATCTACGATATACCGGAGCCCTGTCAAATCTGGACGGGAATCTGGACAAGTTTAGGGCGTGGTCTCCAGCACCTAGCTCGGACGTCCTTTGGAAGATCCAACCGTTTATCAGCTGCGAAATTCCTATATCTACCACCCCTCAAAATTTCAGCTCGATCCGACCGTCCAAACTCTTGGAACCGTTCAGTTAGTGCATCATTTTTCGGATCTGTTTTCTGCCCAAATACGGATCCGACCAGAATTCATGTTTCTTTAGGAACGTGATATTGGACAACCTTTTTAAAGGATTTTCTTCTATGGTATTGTGCGTTGTTTTTAACACGTACCCATAAAATTTTAAGCCTTTTTGAGGCACTCTTCACCATCGCATTGGTGTCACACCAGTCCGGTAACATTGCTCCAGGTCTGCCGACCTGTGCTAGACAGATCGTCGCTTCATCGAGCCGAGCCTAACCTTGTCGGATCATCAGCTCGGCAAGTCGAACAAGAGTTCGGCATCGCGAAGGATAAATCATCACCAACACCATCGCCCCACGGATTGCACGGGTCAGGCGCGCTTACATTGCCGCTCGGTCACTTCATCAATCTGGCATTGACCGCGTCACAAGTTATGACTAGCGTCGGCATGGCCGCACTGTTGCTTTTTCAAGCCGATGTCCATCACGCCGAACTGCTTCAACACCTCGGCTGACATGGCAGCTGCAACGTCTCCTTACTAACCCGCTACGTCATCTCGGCAAGACCGAGGACTTTGCTATTTCTTCATCAACGTACTCCGGTGACTTCGGCGTCACCAGCCGACCAGCTTCGTCATGTTAGCTGGACCGGGGGCTTTGCCTCGGCGAGCCCACCTTTGCCAGCATCGCCATGTCATTGCTTTATCACCCATCAGGCAATGGGTGTGCGGATCGAGTCCCAATTTTGGGATTAACCTTTCTTCAGATTACTATAACAGATAAACCAGGTGCTATTAATCCTAGTATTTTTTTCTTGCTTGGGTGTATTTTTCCCAAGGAGTTATTACTCTTATTTGTTTCATCATCTGTACGTGGGTCTATCAAATGGTGGCCGCATTAACAACGGTCGCGTGGTGGTTCGGTCAGTTTTCGTATACAGTTCGGCGAATGCCGCATCCGGAACTCAGACCGGCATGCGAATTCAGGCTTGGCCACGCCTTCACCGCGTCACGCCGACGCCCTGCATCGACATGACTTCAGCGCCAGGCCACATCTCCTTCAATAAATTATTTTTGCGAAAAGCAATTATCCTTTTTGGACCACACTATTTTATGTGTGTAGGTGATCGACTTCGACTACGTCACGCGGTCACGTTGGCAGGCCGACGTCGTTGTCCCAATCGGCTCGCATGATCACCTTGTTGGTCGAATCACCATACCGACATGTTCGGTTGCCTCGGAGACTTCAGCATCGCTGAGAGAGCTCTACCTCATCGAGTGTTCGGCACACGGGCCATATTTCTTTTATTACTCACTTTGCGTAAATTATTAATTATGCAACATTTTTTTATTATTCCTATTATCTCCGGCTTGCACTATTTTCTGTGCACAGGTAAAGGATCCGGGTCGGGCAGCGCTGTCACCTCGGCGTGCCGACGTACCACGTCACCTCAGCTGGACCGAGGGCTTTGTCATTACTTCATTAAGCCACACCCGGGACTTCGGCGTCACACTGCCGGCCTGCATTGGCCATGCTATGTCGCCACTTCGGAGTGTCGAGCTCTTCGCTCCGCCACCTCGGGACCGGCTTGGGGGCTGGGACCTTGTCCCGCCGTAAGCTCGGGTCGTGCATCGACACCGAGCACATTAACCAGCTAAGTCGCTTCCATGCTTAAAAACCTTTAGTTTTAAATTTTGTTCGCGTCAACCAAGCATTATGCTTTTTTGACAAAAACTCATTTGCGAAATACTTTCTTTGTCAAAACCTTGTTTGTTGCAAGCAAATTCAAATACCCCGTTTACTTGGGGGCTTCCTTTATGAAGCCTTTCCTCTTGCATATGATTCTACTTGTACGGGTTCGTTCCATGTTCGTGTATTACGCCACAATATGCACCATGTTGACTTAAGTGTTTCACAAGCTGGGTTGCCTGGCTCTTGTGCTTGCCCCTATGTTCCCGATTGTTCGGCTAAGAGGTAAAGGGAGCACCTCTGCGATTGTTACTACCGGGTCATCTGAGTTAGTACCTCGGACTGGGTGAAGCCGAAAGCTAGCGCTCTTATTGTTTTCAATAATGGTCGGCACACAACGGAACTCATGAGTACAAAAAAATCTATTGCACAAGTCTCATAGTAATATGAGCAACCGAAGAAAGGTATTGGTGGAGGTACTATTTTCTTCGAAGATGCTTCTTACACTTCGTCAGTAATATAGCATAAGTTCCCTGAGCGCGCTTTGTCAGCTATAGCCTTATGGCCTGATTGCCTGGTTATCGGAAACACCGTCGATGCTTTCGACAGGTGGAGTACATGATACTTTTCGGTCCTTGACCAAAGAGGGAGAAGCTGACGGTCGGTTAAGACACGTTTAAAGTTCGGGTGAACACAGATATGATATGAGTACATCGGTACATACAATCACTATACATAAAATTCTTTTACCCAAGTCACTTGGGGGCTCTTAAAATTTATATGAGTTGTTTTATAGTAAACGTGTTTTCTTCTTGGTCATTGCAAAGTCTTTTTCTACCGCTCCTTTTCCGACTCGAGTGTATGGTCAATAGCCGGATAGCCTGTCTTCTCTCTAAAAAGCCACTCGAATTTAGTTCGCTAAACTGGCCTCGAAGAAGTACTCCGCCTTTGGGATAAGGAGCTTGAAGCCGTAGGCTAGCCAGCTTGAAGTGTTGAGATCAGATGTGTCATGTTAAAGCACGACAGAAGCACAATTTTTTATTTTTTCCAATTTTCGGATTGGCACCGAACACTTGATCTTGTTCGTACATCAAGTTTTTACTGACGTTTTTTGGTTTTCCAAGATTATGGCACTTTTAAACTATTTGTGTGTTTCCAGCATAAGTATCGCAATACAACGCCGGACACCTTTAGAGATTCGGCAAAAACATTCTCGGATATTGCTATATATGCATCGGTTTCAAATTGTGTCTTCGGTCAAATAGTTGGGTTGCCCGGCTCCTGTGCTTGCCTCCTATGTTCCACGTTGTTCAGCTAGGTGTGCAAAGGGATAACCACTGCGATTGTGCTTCCAGCTCGCATGGGTAAGCACCTCAATGGAGAAAGCCGAAAACTCACTGTCACAATAAGCGTAAACTGGTCAGCGATCCGATGACTATGTTAAATGACGGGTCGATCATAACATTGGCCGAAGTGTTTACGGCTTGACCTCGGCTGTCACCGAACACTAACCGGGGGCTCGTAGCTAGCTTCCCTAGTTTAAAAGCTCCTATGACTAAGTGAAAGTTATAAAGCCCGCATATCTGATTGCCTCGTTTCTCCTCACACAACCGCCTTCGGGCACCGAGACGTCGGCTAAGGGTTGTCTTTTTATTGCGGAGACACCCTGCATAGTATCTACAAAGGGGTAGAAGCCGACGATGGGCCACTATCAAGTGATAAGCGGTCGCAACGGAGTCAAAATAAATATATCATCGACGTTTGTATTTAATATACAAGGACTGCCTTCCGTAATCATTGTTATAAAGCCATAAATATGCATCAATTTGACTTAAGATTTTTTTCCAAGCTGGGTTGCCTGGCTCCTGTGCTTACCCCTACGTTCCTGATTGTTCGGCTAGGCGGTAAAGGGTGCACCTCTATGATTGTTACTACCGGGTCATCCGAGTTAGTACCTCAGACTGGGTGAAGCCGAAATCTAGTGATCTTAAAGGATCACATTGGTCGGCAACGACAGAAGTACAAATTTTGGTTCATTAATACCACAGAGTTCGGGATCTTTCCCTGAACTAAATCCTCAATATTTTCCTCCCACATTGATCGGAGCTGAGGTTTCATGATCATGATAAGCATGAAGACCCAAAGAAAGGAACCAATAGTGGGACTATTTTCCTTGGAAGATGTTTCTTACATTAAGTAATATAACATATCTCTCCGCGTACCTTTGTTTATAAAACCGTATGGCCGGATTGCCTTGTTTTCCATAAATCTTTGCCCTTATAACGGCTTTATAAAGTAGGACAAACACTCCCCGGCTTTTTGCCGAGGAGGTTGAAGCCGATGGTCGGTCAACAAAGTTTTGTACAATGCGGATCCGAGCATTAATGATGTAAAGTACTTGGATACATAGAATCATTACACATAATTTGTGGTTTTACTCTAGATATCGATCCTTAATTCGGCCACCTGTGCCCACATTAAGGCCCCGGGGCTACTGGGCTTCGGGCTTATCATTCACTAATATTGAAAGGGGCGTATTGATCCCCTGATCTGGTTTGCCACCCGACCAGTGTCTCGGGGGCTACTGCATTGACAATCCAATGCAGAAAATTTAAAGTGCAATATAGCTTTCGAGGAGATTATGATCCTCAGGTTGGTCGACCGCACCCAACCTGAGTCTCGAGGAATTTGCACACCACTTTTTGTGTCCAGAAGTATTCTTTTGAGCTAGGAGTTGATCCTCAGGCCGATTTTGTGAATCAACCTGAGTCCTAGGGGCTACTGGATCAGCGGTCTTATGTCATCTTTCAGGTGCATCTCGGGTTTTAGACCGATACACACCTTGAGGGCTATTGTCTATATATCTCGGTAGAGAATAAATTGCACCAATCAAAAATATTGACAAAAAATCGGCCCGCAGTCGGGGTGGTGCACCACCTCGGAAGCAGTCCGGCATAAAGCTTGGGCGCTAGTGGTTGGTTCCATAGAGAGCATTTTTGGCATTAAGATCGTCTAAACTCCTTCAACTTTTTTGAACCAAGGTGAAGGAGTTTAGACGATCTTAATGCCAAAAATGCTCTCTATGGAACCAACCACTAGCGCCCAAGCTTTATGCCGGACTGCTTCCGAGGTGGTGCACGGATACAGTCCGGCGTTGGAGCTTGGACATAGTCCGGCGTTGGACATTCTGGCGTTGGAGCTCGAAAGCGGTCCGGTGTTGGTGCTCGGCTACAAAATATACCTTGAATGCAGTCTGGCGTTGGAGCTCAGATGCAAGAGGACGCTGCCACCCGAGAACAACTTCAAACCCGAGGTGTGGCATAAAAATAACAAGGCATTGATAAAGGCCAAGAACTTAAAGGGGCTCCTCAGATACTCGACATGTAAACTCTTCGGATTTACTTCGGCGATCCTCAAGACCGAAGATGGGAAGATTTGTTGAACCAGTTTTCAAGACCGACGACTGAAGATGAAGAATAGTTCGGAAGAATCAAGAAGCGTCCCCAACTTGAAGACCGGTTCAGGGGGCTACTGACGGTGTCCTGGACTAGAGGGTACTCACCACGTCGTCTCCCAATCAGTTGGATTGGGCCGAGGACCCCCATGGTCGTATGCTCATCGGCCAGTTCGGACAGCCGATGTATACACGAGGAAGATTCCACAAGACTTGGTGATCAAGACAAGGACTCCTCTCCACCGGCGTATTCGACTAGGACTCTTGTTATCCTAGGCCTCTGGTACATTATATAAGCCGAGGCCAGGCTAGTCGGTAGATTATTATGACATTACTCATCATACCTGTAGGGTTTAGACCACAACATATGATCTCGAGGTAGATCAACTCTTGTAACCTCTATACTCATCAAAGTCAATCAACCGGGAAGTAGGGTATTACCTCCATCAAGAGGGCCCGAACCTGGGCAAACATCGTGTCCCCTGTCTCCTGTTACCATCGATCCTTCGACGCATAGTTCGGGACCCCCTACCCGAGATCTGCCGATTTTGACACCGACAGCGGGTTCCGACGCCGTTTGCTGCTGGAAACTACAGGCGACTCAATCCGCCGGCTCTAACTACGACTTGTGCGGGGAGTCGAGTGCACACAATCACGGCTATAAGTATAAGCTGCTTGCTATGCAACAGCCGTCTGAAGAAGTTCAATCGTGTTCCGGGTCTCCACCGCAACTGGTGACTCATCGTCAGTCGGAATAGCCGCCAGCCGAGTCGCCGCTACTAACATGTTATCCACCGGGTTAGAAAAGTGCCCTGGTGGTGGCGTCAGAAAACGTTGAGGCGGTGTTTGATTGGGGGGAGGGTTAGGCACCCGCTCCTCCATGTTAAATAGATTCATGGGCTCATAATGCAAAGGCAAGCGGGTTTGGTGCCTCCTACGAAGAACTGCGTTAGAGGCATTCTGATCCAGACTTAAACGTCAAGCTTCCATCCTCACGCGCTCTGACTCGGCCGCGATCGGAGCCCGTTCCACAGCCATCCTGGTATTCTCAGTGTTGATATCCTCCTGGGCCTTGGTGATCTCCTCCTGAATCTTCACAATCTCTACATTACACTATGCTTGATTTATCACAGTAACTTCTGTCGCTAGCAAAGTTGTCAGGGTGCCCAAGAGATCAGATAAGACTTGAGCCGGCGGCCTATCTGAGCCGCCAGCACCAGTCGCCATAGCAGCAGTTGAACCCGATGTCATGGTCATAGTTGTTGATGAATTGAGAGCTGGCCCTGTACTAGCCAGGAAGAAAGCAGGCCGGCATGGAGGCTCATAGGGCTCCGGAATACTGTCACCATTGGAATAGCCCCCAAGCCCGTCGTCTGGAAGCTGATAGATCGATTCCTCCTCTCCAGTTGAGGACTCCTCACCTGAGTAGATGAGAGTCTCTCCTCCAGATACAAAATCTTCTGCGAGCTCTGTGCCATGCGCGAAACCGACAAAGACACTCTTTCAGCCGGGTTGAACCCGGGCGGGTTGCGTGCACCGAGGGACTCGATGATGTCAGTGCAGATGTCCGGCTCAAGCTCTGATCCGCCAATCTTGCCAATGAAGACATGAATCCCGCCAAAGTGGACCCGGTACCCATACTCTATTGAGTCGACCTCAGGGCCCCAGCCAGCATCGTCGATGTAGAGCTTTCCGCGACGACTCTTAGTCATCCTGCAAATGGTATATCCCTCGATACCTGGGAAAGAGCCCTTCAAGAACTCGAAACCACCATGCGTTGGCCCCATGGTGGGAGCCAACTGTCGTAGTTTTGTCACGGCGGATGCCCTCGTGAAAGGACTTAGGTGCGAGGCCATGGCTGCGGTGATTAGCTTAAAGGGGTTGAGTGGGATGAGATACACGAGTTTACCCAGGTCTGGCCCCTCACCAACGAGGTAATAGCCTACGTCATGCTTTGTGTTGTATTGATTGAGTATCAATTACAAGGGAGCGGAATCGCTTAACCTAGCTATCGATTGATTGTAACTTAAGTTTAACCCACCGTAGGGACTCGCCTTTATATACACAGGTCGAGGCCTTGGGCTTACAAGAGTCCAGGTCGGGTCATACAACGTGACCGACTCTGGTTCTAAGTCACCTTGCCTTGCCAGGCAAGCTGCCGTTCGTTCTGACAGGACAATCTATAAAGGATGCAAGAAGATTCATACTTCTTTAACTCCAAAAATTATGAAAATTTACCATAATGTAGAAATTTTATCATAGCTTACTGTGTAAAAATTTCAAGATTTTATTATGTTCTGACATTTTTCAAAAATTCAGACAATGGTAGAAAACTTTCTATTTTCAAAACAGCACGTATAGACTTGCAAAATAAGTATGGTAAAGGCTATACTTGCCACTTTTATTGAAATGAAAGAAGAAAAACATTATTCTAAATAGCAGGAAGCAAATAAAAATAAAATAAAATGATGCTCTAAGCAAAACACATATCATGTGACGAATAAAAATATGGCTCCAAGTAAGGTTACCGATAATGTTGGAGACGAAAGAGGGGATGGCTTCCGGGGCATCCCCAAGCTTAGTTGCTTGGATCTTCCTTGAATATTACCTTGGGGTGCCTTGGGCTTCCCCAAGCTTAGGGTCTTGTCACTCCTTATTCTCCTCATATCGATATCTCACCCAAAACTTGAAAATTTCAATCACACAAAACTTAACGGAACTTCGTGATATCGGTTAGTATGATAAAGAGCAAATCATTCACTTTGGTACTGTCAAGACAAGATCCATAATTGTTCTCACACAATGCCTACTGTACCTTATCATTTCCACAATTTATATTGAGCAATATAAGCCATAGAAACTAGGAAACAAGCAAACTATGCATTGAAAACAGAATCTGTCAAAAACAGAACAGTCTGTAATGATCTGGACAATGGACATACTTCTGTTACTCCAAAATATTTGAAAAACTATGACAACGTAGTAAATTTTTATATCAATCATGTGTCAAAAATTCAGAATTTTTTCACGCTCCTATGAATTTTAACAATTCTGTTATTAGGCGCAAAAGTTTTTGTTTTTGCACAGAATCAAGTCAACTATCATCCACACTATCCCAAAGGATTTACTTGTTACTTTATTGAAACAAAAGCTATTAAACATGATTACTACAATAGCTTAATCATGTGAACACACAAAAACATTAGGTAAAAGTGTTGGGTTGTCTCCCAACAAGCTCTTTCCTTTAATGCCTTTTTAGTTAGGCATGATGATTTCAATGATGTTCACATAAAAGATAATAATTGAAACATAACAAGAGCATCATGAAACACATTGTAAGAACAGTTAAGCCTAAACCACTTCCTATGCATAGGTATTTTGTGAGAAAATAATTTTTTGGAGCAAGAATCAACTAGCATAGGAAGGCAAAACAAGCAATATTTCAAAACTTTCAACACATGCATAGAGAGGAAACTTGATATTATTAAGATATGTAGAAGCATATGTCCCTCTCTCATAATAATTTTAAGTAGCATCATGAATGAATTCAACTATATAGCTATCACATAATGCATTCTTTTCATCATTCACATGCATAAAAAATTTATTACTCTCCACATAAGCAAATTTCTTCTCATCAATACTGGTGGAGCAAATTCAACAAAATAACTATCATGTGATTGAAAATTAAAATCATGATGACAAGTTTCATGGTTATCATTATTCAATATAGCATACATGTCATCACCATAATCATCATAGGTAGCAACTTTTTTATCATAGTCAATTGAAACCTCTTCCAAAATAGTGGATTCATCACTAAATAAAGCCACGACCTCTCCAAATCCACTTTCATAATTATAACAATATAAGATTCAACACTCTCGAAAATAGTGGGATCAATACTACCTAGAGTTGACACTCTTCTAAACCCACTTTCATCAATATAATCATCATAAATAGGAGGCATGCTATCATCATAATAATTTTTCTCATCAAAACTTGGGGGACAAAAATATCATCTTCATCAAACATAGCATCCCCAAGCTTATGGCTTTGCATATCACTAGCATCATGGATATTCAAATAGTTCATACTAGCAACATTGTAATCATGCTCATCATTCAAAAATTTGGTGCCAAACAATTTATTGAATTCTTCTTCTATCAATTGAGCACAATTTTCCGATCCATCGTATTCAAGAAAGACATTATAAAGATGAACAATATGAGACCACCTCGATTCCATTTTTTGTAGTTTTTTTATAAACCAAACTAGTCATAAACAAGAAAATAAAAGATTCAATTGCAAGATCTAAAGATATACCTTCAAGCACTCACCTCCCCGGCAACGGCGCCAGAAAAGAGCATGATGTCTACTACACAACTTGTTCTTGTAGACTCGTGTTGGGCCTCCAAACGCGGAGTTTTGTAGGACAATAACAAATTTCCCTCAAGTGGATGACCTAAGGTTTATCAATCCATTGGAGGTGTAGGATGAAGATGGTCTCTCTCAAACAACCCTGCAACCAAATAATAAAAAGTCTCGTGTGTCCCCAACACACCAAATACAATGATAATTTGTATTGGTGCACTAGTTCGGCAAAGAGGTGGTGATACAAGTGTAGTAATGATAGCAGATATTGATTTTTGTAATAGGAACAATAAAAAACATCAAGGTAGCAATTGATAAAACGAAGCACAAATGGTATTGCAATGCTTGAAAATGAGGCCTTGGGTTCGTACTTTCGCTAGTGCAATCTCTCAACAATGCTAATATAATTGGATCATATAACCATCCCTCAACGTGTGATGAAGAATCACTCCAAAGTTCCTATCTAGCGAAGAACATAAGAAGAAATTGTTTGTAGGGTACGAAACCACCTCAAATTTATTCTTTCCAATCAATATTTCCAAGAGTTCATACTAAAATAACATCAATCGATCTATCCAAGAGTTTGTACTGAAATAACACCATATGATACACATCGACCAACTCTAATGTCACCTAGATACTCCAATGTCACCACGAGTATCCGTGAGTTGATTGTACAATATGCATCAAACAATTTCAGATAAATAATACTCAATCCACACAAAGAACCTCAAAGAGTGCCCCAAGATTTCTACCGGAGAAATAAAGACGAGAACATGCATCAACCCCTATGCATAGATTACCCCAATGTCACCTCAGGAATCCGCAAGTTGAGCGCCGAAACACATATCAAGTGAATCAATATGATACCCCATTGTCACCACGGGTATTCATAGCAAGACATACATCAAGTGCTCTCAAATCCATAAAAGTATTCAATATGATAAAACGAATACTCAAAGGGAAACTCAATTCACAACAGATAGAGAGGTAAAAACACCATATGATCCAACTATATTAACAAAGCCCGTGATATATCAAGATCATGACATCTCAAGAACATGCGAGAGAGAGAGAGAGATTAAACACATAGCTATTGGTACAAACCCCCAGCCCCGTGGGTGGACTATTCCCTCCTCATCATGGTGGCCGCCGGGATGATGAAGATGGCCACTGGTGATGATTTCCCCCTCCGGTATGGTGCTGAAATAGGGTCTAGGTTGGCCTTTTGTGGCTACAGAGGCGTGCGGCGGTGAAACTTCTGATCTAGAGTTATTTCTGATGGTTTCTCTATTTATAGGATTTTTCAGCGTTGGAATCACATGAAGATAGGCCTTGAGGTGGGCACAACCCACCTGAGCGTGCCCATGTGTCTTGTGCTCACCTCCTTCACCTTCCGGTCCTCCCATGAAGCTTCTAGTGCCTCTTTTGTTCCAAAAAAATCATCAAAAAGTTTCGTTGCATTTGCAGAACTTTTATTTCTGCACAAAAAACAACACCACAGTAGTTCTGCTGAAAATAGTGTCAGTTCGGGTTAGTTCCATGCAAATCATACCAAAACCATAGTTGTAAACATGGCATGCATACTTCATAAATTATAGATATGTTGGAGACGTATCACTCACACATGGAGATCAGATCGCAAGAAGAAAACATTGAAGAAGATTGATTGGTTGCAGATATGTCTTACAATGGCTGCCTTGTGCTATGCACGATTACAAGTATGAATTAGAAGGAGTTGAACTATGGTGGTGATGGCGGCTAGGGAGATGAAATGGCGGCTAGGGTTGACGAGAGATGATGAAGATGGTTTTGTTCTGGCTTCATTCGATGCTCTCTTGTTGACAATTTGATGGGGTCCCCTTTATAAGAGTTATTCATGTGGATGATCTGCCTCGGGATCCACGCCATACGACCATTCATACGATCATGCGCGGTCATATGGAATGTTATCTTTCGCATTGTTTCCTCTAGAACGCCTCATGCTAATTCCTTCTTTCTTCATTTCCATTCCTTTCCATGTTCACACGTGATTTCTTCCCTTTTAAGCCAATTTCCTGTGGAAACACATCAAAGATAGGATTTGTGAAATCCTTTGCATTCATTAGTCATTAGTAGCAATATCGGAGTGAATATCTCGCTTTAAACTAAGGGTGAATGAGTGTAAAAATATCACTCATCGGCTAAGGTGACATGTTTAGGCTTCGTGAGATTCTTTCCTTTCCAGCGAGACAATCTAGAACCGAGTGTGTTAATGAATGGTTGGAGGCTAATTTTTCGGAGATGGTAGAATGCAGGGGTAGACCCAAGTATTTTTCGAGTAAGGAGGAAATACGAGCTGGGAAGGCAGACAAGATGTCCTGAAGGTCAAAACCCTCCCAGGGAATCAGGAACAATTCAGACTTTGGGAGGTTGGCTACGAGCCCGCTAGCCTCACCTTAGGTTGGGAGAATGGCGGAGATCACACGTAGCTCGCCTTTGTCCTGGTTAGGGAAAATGCCAACATCATCCGCGAACATAGAAATCTAGCAGGTGGACGTGTGGGTCGGGATTGGTCAAAGGATCCATCGCTAAGATGCAACATTGAGAATCTTCTAGAGGGGGTGAATGATCTTGAGAAAAGCTACACCGTTTAGATTTGATTTATTATTTTTTGGCATGAGCTCTTCGAAATGTCATTTGAGCATGAAAATTTTCACACTCCTAGAAAACTCGAGCATCTTGGATGTAAATGGAAAATCAATTTTCTTTTGTCATTTCCCTTCAATTTACCGTTCACCAGGAGCATATGCGCATGGGCTCAAACATGGATTACCCGCTTGCATTATCACTAAGCTGCATTTTTGGGTTGGGAAGTACTGATAAATCTGACTGATTTATCTGGTTCAAAGAATGATCACCTAAATATTGGCAAGTACTTATTTGATCAACCAAGAAAATAATGTTGACCTCTAGTTCCATGACAGAAAGAACAACATAGGCAGCTAAAAACCCGGCAACAAGGTCGTGTGAGCACTAACTCAATTAATCGAGTTAATTGCTGGAGACTACTACATTTATGGTTAGGATTGGACAAAACTACTTGCTCCCTATTTTTTGCAAAATTCACAGCATATTTGTGTAATTCATTTGCAAAAAACATTGGTCGAGGGATTTGGTCCATTTTAGCATTTTCCCGACAGGTGGGCCGGGGCCTGATTGTAAGAGCTGACTTGGCAAAAAAATTGCCACGTGCGCGCGTTGAATTAGTGTACTACGTCTTCTTCGTTTCCTGGCGTCCTCCTCATCTACGAACCAAGACACTGGAGGAGGGCAGCTAGATCTCGCCGGTGGAGGAGGGCAACCGGATCTTGCCATTATCGGTCGGTTGCAGCCACCCCACGATATGAAGAGGAGGGAAACGACCGAGAAGGGGAGCACAGAACTCGTCGGCGCACGGCACGACCACGACATCCAGGGGCGGATCCAGGCCCCCAAGGCTTAGGCCTGGGGATGATGCCCAAACGCAATGTATAATGTAGCAGTTTACTGTACAAATATGCTACAGTGTACCAAGATGGCTCGGGGCGGCCACTGGGCTAACTCCACCCCATATGACATCCACGGCTGGTGGCAGGGCCAGGATGTTGCCATGCCTTCAAGGCCGATATGGCACTGCTCGCCGACCACTCCATCGGCCGAGGTCGTCGGGATGGAGCATGCACTTCGGTAGTATGGGGTAGCATTGCTCACCGGCCGAGCTACTTGATGCAGCAGTCGTTGTACGAGGGGGGAGCGCGCGACACGTGTGACTGGTCGGCGGCCTCCAGCCCGACGGCGCCGCCCCTCGCCGGCGATGAGAGCCCATGGACGCGCTGGAGTGTACACACCGGGGGGAGGGGGGCGTGGTGGTTGATTGCGTTTTTTATTTTTGATTGAGGGGTGTCTAAGTCAAAAAGAGATTTGATTGCGTTTTTTTATTGAGAGGTGTCTAAGTTAAAAAAAGATTTGAAAAGAGAGAGTAGACTATTCATCGCGTACATGTAGCAATTTTCTTTTACGAAGTCAACTATGACAACTTGGTCCCATATGTTATAAACGGAAAATTCTACACCTACGGTCTGCAACCCACGGAAAACTCCGCACGGACAGACTTGTCCACGACCTCGCCAATCACTTCCTCCCTGATTTTCAATTATGGGTCCACTGTTTCCAATTAGTGTATGGCACATCAGCCTGTAGCACTTAGTCGGTAAGTCTTGTCTGTAGCTCTAGCAAAGCTCGTTATAAACACGCTTAAAACGCCATCCCTCGATCAGTGTTTTCTGCAAATGAGTTACGCAACACGCGGTGAATTTTGAAAAAAAAAGAGACTTTCCTGCAATTAACTCCAATGAATCTGATACAACAGTACTAATCTAATCTGACTAATTTGTCTAGCTAGAGTGATCACTTGGAAACCGACTGGCTAGCAGGCTTCGATCAGAAGACAATAGTCTCAGCCTTCACGCACGTTCCATGCATTGCCAAGTCACGATACAACTAATCCTACACAGTACAGAAATTCCAACATCGAAGACCCTAAGCGCCTCAGAAGCCTACGGCGCCACTAGACCAGCTATTGGCCGCCGACGACGCCGGGATCGTCTGGTACCCCGCGAGCCCCGTGGCCGGATGCACGTTAGCGTTGCTCAGGTACTGGCGTACCGGGTCGACGCTGGCGGCCGGCGCCGCGGCGGCCACGGGCGCCCCGGCCACCACGTACTGCTGCACCACCAGCACCGACACCCCCATGGAGAAGTCCGACGACACGAGCATGTCGCCGATGGGCCCCAGCTCCGGGGACTCCATCCAGTCCTCCAGCGCCGACGTCATCGGCGACCCGGCCTCGCCGGGGCGCCGGCCCACGATGTACATCTCGTGCGTGCTGCTGTCCATGCTCCGGATGGCCGCCACCGTCTCCTCGCTGTTGGCCACCGTCTTGTCCGCGTACGTGATGGCGCCGTTGCCGTGGTTGCGATCGCGGAACTCGCCCAGGTACTCCTCGTCCATCTCCAGCTCGCTCTTGCCCTCCGTGCCGATGTTGATCGCGCGCGAGTCCGCCGTGGCGGCCGACCGGTAGGTGGGGCTGGAGAAGGATCGCTCCCGGTAGTCCGGCGGGAGGAACCTTACGATGGCGAGGCTGACGCTGGGGTTCTCCACCATCCTCCACGCGTAGGCGAGCGCCTCGCGGTCGTCCGGCCCGCCGAAGAAGAAGAGCACCAGGCGGTGCTCGTCGGCCATGCGCGCCGCGGCGGCGCTGAGGCCGCGGTCCACGAGAATGGCGACCGAGCACGGGGACGCGGACAGGAGGCTCTCGTTGAACCCGCGGATGGACGTGTTGATGGGCTCCATGCCGCCGTCCACCGTCTGCTGCTTGTGGAAAGGGACGACGATGAGCGAGACGTGCTTGTCCTCCGCGAGCACAGACACGTCGTCGTGCATCGTTTGGTACGGCGACACGGCCGCCAGCGTCTGGATGGAGACACCACCTGCGTCGCACAAAGCACCGTGCATGCTCCGTGTCAGCGTACGTAGACATGCAGCCTTACGAAATGTATGTACTGACTACTGACCAGTGTGCATCTCGTAGTTCTCGAATGCGTTGAAGATGTGCTCCGTCGTAGCCGGCAAGGCAGAGGAGCCTGACCGGCTATTTGTCGAGGCGGAGGCGGAGGCGGCGGCGGCGGCGAGCATGTTGGAGGCTCGGCCGGTGAGCTCGACGAGGTGGAGCGCGTAGATGAAGATGGGGGAGCGCTTGCTCGGGTTCGAGAGCTCCAGCAGCGACAGCACGGACGGCACGTTGCGGGTGGTGTGCACGCAGGCCAGCATCCGGAGCTCGCTGTCGTGCCTGATGCGCTGTAGGTTTCTCCGCTTGTACCCGACGAGCCGCCGCGGCGGCTTGTGCAAGCTCGTCACGATCGGCGTCACCAGCGCCGTCATCCCCACCGACACCATCACCATCACCGCAAACGACTCGTCATCCAACACCTATGCATGCTTAACCTGATCAATGGCTGACATAGATATTGGGGGAAATTTGCTGTGCGTGTGACGGTGTGACCGTGTGCCTACCTGCTTGTCTCTCCCAATGTTGAGAACGATCATTTCTACGAGCCCCCTGGTGTTCATGAGGAATCCGAGGGCGATGCCCTCACGGAACGGCATGGTGTAGAGCGCCGCGATGATGATGGTGCCCATGATCTTGGCGAAGCTGGCCATGACGAACACGAGCACGAGCAGGCCGACGGTCACAGGGTCGCGCGCCTTGGTGATGTTGGTGCGCAGGCCGCTGATGGCGAAGAAGAGCGGGAGGAGGAGCCCGGTGACGAAGTCCTCCAGCTTCTCGATGAGCGTGACGCCGAGCGGCCCGCTCGGGATGACCAGGCCGTAGATGAAGGCGCCGAAGACGGAGTGGATGCCGATGGCCTCGGTGCAGACACCGGCAAGCAGGACGCCGGCAAGGATGAGTGACACGTCCATGTCGCTGATGCTCTCGCCCTCGGGGATGCGGTGAATGAGCCACCACATCGCTGGGCGCACGACGTAGAAGCATATGAGCACGAAGACCACCCCGGAGAGGAGCACCCACAGGGACGACAGCGCCGTGCTGTCCACCTCCGTGATGGCGATGGCGAGCGCGAGCAGGATCCACGCGCACATGTCGTTGACGATGGCGGCCGACATGGCGATGCGGCCGAGCTCCGTGTTGAGCAGCTTGGTCTCGGCGAGGATGCGGGCGAGCACGGGGAACGCCGTGACGGAGAGCGCGACGCCGAGGAAGAGCAGGAAGGAGGTCTGGTGCACGTTCCGGGACACCTGGTGCCGGAATATGAAGGACGTGGCGGTGCCGATGCAGAAGGGCAGCGCCATCCCGGCCAAGGCCACGAACAGCGCCTTCTTGCCGGACCGCTTGATGACGTCGAGGTCCATCTCCAGCCCTACGAGGAAGAGGAAGTAGAGCAGGCCGAGGTGCGCCACGGTCTCGAGCGTGAGCAGGCTGCGCTGCGGGAACACCATGTTGCCCCAGCCGTCCATCTGGCCCATGAGGGACGGCCCGAGCACGACGCCGGCGAGGATCTCAGCGATGACGCGGGGCTGGCGGAAGGGCTTGAGGAGGAGCACGAGGACGCGGGTGGTGATGACGATGACGGCGACCTGGAGGATGAAGAGCGGGAGGGAGAACTCGAGCGGGTTGACGCCCTGCCAGATGCCGTTGGTGGTGATCATCATGGGCGAGTAGCACACCACCATGTTGGTGATCTTGGACGCCGTCGCATTGTGGGTCTGCGCCGTCACGTTCGTCGGCAGGTCGACGTCGGCGTTCAAGGGCGCTACGGTGGATGCCATCTTGCCGCATGGCACGGCACGGGGGAGCCCTCGCGCGCGGTGATCACAAGCTCCCCGCTAGGTAGATTTGCCTCCTGGTCCTGTGCGCCTTGCGAGTTTTGCTCCGGAGAACTTTGGGGAGGTTGCACCGGGGGCACGAGGCCGGGGCGCAACTCGCAGAAAGTGCGAGGAAAAGGTCAAAAGAGGGAGTCCGGGTCACTCAACGTTGGAAGGCTGCCGATCGGTTGCCCGGGCACTTTGGAGTTTGCGCAGGATCTCCGGTTTTGACCGCTCATCCCCATTTCTAGTTCTACCACGAATTGTGTGGTTCTCATTAAGGATCGGGCCATCTCGCATGCACCTACTACTTGATGCTCCAAAGTTAAGTCTCATTGCTGCTACATCAGTCCAGATTTATGCAGAGACAATCGGTGTCGCTCCGCGGAGACCCGGGGGCAAACCCTAGCACCGAGAGCAATGCCCCCCCCCCCCCCCCCTTCTCATCACCGTCGGCAGGTGTCGCCGCGCAAAACCTCCGCGACACTAGCGGTGGCGAGGCCATATTCTTCCTCCCAGATGGTGGCGTGGGGGTTTCCGCCGGCATGATGCGCCGACGGGTCCGTGTTGGGATGTGTGGTGGTGGTCTACCCATGGAGCGCTCGGATCTGCGACGGCAGCGGCAGTAAGGAGCGCGCCTCCATCCTGGGGACGGATGGCTGGCGTGGATGTTGTTGAGCATCGCTCTTGGCCGCGCGGGTAGGAAGCTGCGACAGGCGTGGATCTCGGTTTTGGGCCGCCTCGTTGTCCCTTGGCATCAATTTGAAGATGGTGGTCCCTTCCCTTGTTCATCGTCCTACCCCACCGATGCAAGATGTCGGCGGCCTTTGGATAGCCGAATCTGGAGGCTGGTTAGGTTGTTTGGGCTGGGGGAGGGGGGCTCTGGATCCGGTTGACCGGAACTGGCAATGGCAGTCATGATGTCGACGACGCTTTGAGTGTCAGTCTTCTTCTTGTAGGTGGCATCGAGATCCATTCTCTACCCTTCACCTTCGTGTCCCGGATGAAAGCCAAAAATCTCTCAGATTGCGTGGCTCCAACGCTCCAATGTCGTGTTTCTTCCTGAAGGCACCCCCTTGGGACTATGGGGTGGTGGTCGAGGCTTTGATGTGGGCAGTGGATTGCCGGTGGATCTTTAGCAAGTGTTCCTGCTGAGGAGCTTGCGGTAGGCATTGTGGTATTTGCCGGAGGCAGTGACGATGTATGGGATTTTCTTCGCAATGTGAGGTCGTCGTGCCTATCGCCATCTCCCCAGCAACCTACTGGTCATGTTCATGCAAGCTCAAGGTTGAGCAGTTCTACCTACCGACAGCATGCTGTCCTTCGATCCAGGACGACAAGGCAGGGGCCTTCTTCAGGGATAGAAACAAATGGTAGGAGCAGTGGCCTCATGGGAATTGGTGGAGCGTGGTCTTACTGGTCACTTGTCTTAGTCACATCGATGGCATGATATGCAGTTCGCTACGGGCTTGTATGCTGAAGCTTGTTCTTGGTACATTTAGAGCTTGTTAGTTGTTTCTTTAGCATCTTCTATCCTTGATGTTTTTCCCCATTGTAATGCTTGGTTGTTGCTTTATATATATATGGGGCTAAAGCCTATTTTGGTAGTCCAGATTCACTGGGTTGGATAAAGGATTCTCGGGGACCAAGGCACTCAGCCGTCTTAATAGCACGGGCCTTCGGTATCCCCTCAAGCTTTGCATGTGTTATTTCTCCCATTTTGCATACCTTAATCGATATCATGCATGCAACAAACATATTTCTTTCCTGAGCCTACATGTGTATGCATGGCCAATCATCTCATGGGACTAGCAAAGAGTATGAGGAAAATGCAACGCTATAGAAGCAATGTCCCAAGAAATATAGATGATTTGAGGTAGCCTGTCAACCCTTTAATCCCGGACAGAGATGTAAAGTTGCTACATTAAAAAGTACATCCATAGGTTTGGGATTTTTAGTATCACAAAGTGTACTTGTTGTACATGTATGTGGCTAGCCCATAAAGCACGTGTAGTTTGTAGGAGTGATTGTTCTCCATGGACATTTCCAGTTTTGGTGATGTAGAAAGAGAAAAATAAAATAAAGCCTATGACTTGTTTGGGAAGAGAAGCTTAAACCCCAATCCCTGAAATTAATAGCCTTCTCAAACTGATTATGGTCCATCCCAACCTAAGACTTGTTAGATGCATCGAGAAATGGACAATCCCGATCATGACCATTCACTATTCTCGATCTCATCTCTCTCTCTCTCTCTCCTACTTCTTATCTTCTCCTCCTCCTTTATTGTAGACAGACCAAATGGGAATCACTGATGAGCTTGATGACTTTGGTTGTTGTCTGAGGCACCCCAGGGGCACATAACTTCGTTGATGCCCATCTCCATAGCCTCGATGTTTGTGAGATTTTTTCCTCATAGCACAACACCATAGAGGGTGTCTGTAGCAGTGATTTGGTGTGGAGCATGAACATAAAGTAGAACGGGAGGAGGAACTCACGCGATGAAGGTTTGGTCGGTGATGGTGGCGACGATGGGCATGAGGAGCATGGCGATCAACGATGTGTGAGGGAGTCCTGGATTAGGGGGTCTCCGGATAGCCAGACTATATCCTTTGGCAGGACTGTTGGGCTATGAAGATACAAGATTGAAGACTTCGTCCCGTGTTCGGATGGGACTTTCCTTGGCGTGGAAGGCAAGCTAGGCAATACGGATGTGTAGATCTCCTCCCTTGTAACCGACTCTGTGTAACCCTGGCCCCCTCCGGTGTCTATATAAATCGAAGGGTTTAGTCCGTAGGACAACATACAATCATACCATAGGCTAGCTTCTAGGGTTTAGCCTCTATGATCTCGTGGTAGATCAACTCTTATAATACTCATATCATTAAGAACAATCAAGCAGGACATAGGGTATTACCTCCATCAAGAGGGCCCGAACCTGGGTAAACATCGTGTCCCCTGCCTCCTGTTACCATCCGCCTTAGACGCATAGTTCGGGACCCCCTGCCCGAGATCCGCCGGTTTTGACACCGACATTGGTGCTTTCATTGAGAGTTCCACTGTGTCGTCGCCATAAGGTTTGATGGCTCCTTCGATCATCGGTAACGATGCGGTCCAGGGTGATGTTTTCCTCCCCGGACAGATCTTTGTATTCGGTGGCTTCGCACTGCGGGCCAATTCGCTTGGCCATCTGGAGCAGATCGAGAGCTACGCCCCGGGCCATCGGGTCAGGTTCAGAAACTTAAACTACATTGCCGACATCCGCGGAGACTTGATCTTCGACGGATTCGAGCCCATGTCATGTGCTCCGCACTGTCACGACGAGCATGAAGTAACTCTGCCGTCGGACAATATTCGGGAAATCGCATCTGCAACTACTCCTGCCGTCAATCCGGAGCAAATCGCGCTATCCGAGAGCGGAGGGATAGACCCCGCCGTGGAGGCCGCACTCTCAGTGGCGATAGAGCCGGATAATGACTTCACCCCTTACGAGAGCCGTGTCGCCGAACCACTGGATTCACCTCCGGCCACGGACTCCGAGCTGCTTACATCCGTGCCCGTCGAATCCGACTGGGTGCCGATCATGGAGTTCACCTCTGCGGATATCTTTCAGCACTCGCCCTTCGGCGATGTGCTAAATTCATTAAGGTCTCTCTCCCTATCAGGAGAACCTTGGCCGAACTATGTCCGGCTAGAATGGGATGCGGACGACGAAGAAATTCGCTGCCCACCCACCACCCACTTAGTAGCCACTATCGACGATTTAACCAACATGCTCGACTTCGACTCCAAAGACATCGACGGTATGGACGACGATGCAGGAGACGAGCAGGAACCACCGCCCACAGGGCGCTGGACCGCTACCTCATCATACGACATATATATGGTGGACACCCCTAAAGAAGGCAATGGCAATGAGACAGCGGATGATGACCCCTCCAAGAGGCAACCCAAGCGCCGACGTCAGCGGCACTGCTCTAAGTCCCGCCACAGCAAAAGTAGCGATACCGGCACAGGAGATAATAACACTCCGGATAGTGCCGAAGACAACCACAATCCCCTCCAGCACGATGTAGAGCCGGAGGATGAACAAGCCAGCCCTCCAGAGCAGGCAGCAGATGGAGAACCGGAGGAGGACAATTACATGCCTCTCTCCGAAGACGAGGCGAGCCTCGGCGACGAAGAATTTATCGTGCCTGAGGACCCCGTCGAGCAGGAGCGCTTCAAGAGCCGGCTTATGGCCACAGCAAATAGCCTGAAGAAAAAGCAACAACAGCTTCAAGCTGATCAAGACTTGCTAGCAGACAGATGGACCGAAGTCCTTGCGGCCGAGGAATACGAACTCGAGCGCCCCTCCAAGAGTTACCCAAAACGCAGGTTGCTACCTTACCTTGAGGAGGAAGCATTGAAACCTTATTCACCAGTTTACGATGCGGCTGACCGGCCATTGCGTGGCCGAGCCAGAGAGGCGTTTCAGCCTGAAGTTCAGCATGCACCCCGCCGCCACTCAATCAAAAATACCAAGGCCCGGGGCAACACACGGGACCTGCGAGACGTATTGGACAGTAAGGCAAAATTTGCAAGGTCAATATATGGGTCACGGGCACGCGCGCCAACACGGGACGATGATCATCGCGCCGGATACACCAAAAGCAAATCCGGCCGGGCCGAATACAGCAGACAAGACTCATATGAACTGCGTCGGGATATAGCCCGGCACAGAGGCGCCGCACACCCCCTATGCTTCACTGATGAAGTTATGGATCACGAATTCCTGGAGGGTTTGAAACCCGTAAATATCGAATCATATGATGGTACAACAGATCCCGCTGTATGGATTGAGGATTTCCTCCTTCACATCCACATGGCTCGCGATGATGATCTACATGCCATCAAGTACCTCCCACTAAAACTCAAAGGACCAGTTCGGCATTGGCTGAATAGCTTGCTAGCAGACTCCGTCGGTAGTTGGGAGGATCTGGAAGACGCATTCCTTGACAACTTCCAGGGCACTTATGTGCGACCACCGGATGCTGATGACTTGAGCCATATAACTCAGCAGCCAGGGGAATCGGCCAGACAATTCTGGACTCGGTTCCTGACTAAGAAAAACTAAATTGTCAAATGTCCGGACGCAGAGGCCCTAGCGGCATTCAAGCACAACATCCATGACGAGTGGCTTGCCCGCCACCTTGGCCAGGAGAAGCCGAAGTATATGGAAGCCCTCACGACACTTGTCGGTGTCAAAACCGGCGGATCTCGGGTAGGGGGTCCCGAACTGTGCGTCTAGGCCGGATGGTAACAGGAGGCAGGGGACACGAAGTTTTACCCAGGTTCGGGCCCTCTCGATGGAGGTAAAACCCTACGTCCTGCTTGATTAATATTGATGGTATGGGTATTACAAGAGTTGATCTACCACGAGATCAGAGAGGCTAAACCCTAGAAGCTAGCCTATGGTATGATTGTTGACGTGTATGTTGTCCTACGGACTAAAACCCTCCGGTTTATATAGACACCAGATAGGGTTAGGGTTACATAGAGTCGGTTACAATGGTAGGAGATCTGATCATCTGTATCGCCAAGCTTGCCTTCCACGCCAAGGAAAGTCCCTTCCGGACATGGGACGAAGTCTTCAATCTTCTATCTTCATAGTCTAGGAGTCCGACTGAAGGTATAGTCCGGCTATCCGAACACCCCCTAATCCAGGACTCCCTCAGTAGCCCCCGAACCAGGCTTCAATGGCGATGAGTCCGGCGCGCAGATTGTCTTCGGCATTGCAAGGCGGGTTCTCCTCCAAATTCCGTGTACCTGTTTGAATAAAGTCCGGTTTCTTGTAGATGTTGCGCTCCTAGGCTTCTACGCCCAATAATGGCCGTTTTCCACGTGTCAAACGAATATGAAAAGTCTGAGTGTTTTTACGTTCACACCCCTATCCGTGTGAATGAGTTGCCCTTTTTAAGGGGACGAGGATTTAGATCCAATCCACACCTTCTCCCCTCCACGAGTGTTCATCAGAGCGTATCCGACAAAAGTCCATTCCACCATGGCCAGCCGCCGCAACTCCTCCTCTCGTCCTTCTAGCCCTAAGCCTGGATATTGGGAGAGATGTTCTACTCCGCACAGCGAGCTAGTGACGCTTCAGACCAAAGGATTTCTCCCCCCCGGCCTATATGGTCCCGGTCCGAGCCAGTCTCGCCGTCTACAACGGCGGAGAGCAAGCAGAGAATGCCCCTAATCCATCTAAAGGAGAGCAGGTGTGCCTTGTTCCTTACTTAATAAGGGGGCTCGGATTTCCCATCCACCCGTTTCTCCGGGGGCTGCTGGAGTTCTACGGCCTCCAGCTACATCATCTCACGCCTGCCTCAGTATTGCATATCGCGGGCTTTGTAGCCCTCTGCGAGCTGTTCTTAGGTATTGAAGCTCATTTCGGACTGTGGAAGGAGCTATTTTGCCTCGTGCCCCGTTCCAAGAAAGGGTCAATGTATCAAGTGGGCGGAGCCGAAGTATGGCGCATCGCCGGGACCGGATATCTGTCCGGAACCCCAAAGAAGGCGTCCGAAGACTGGCCCTCGAAATGGTTCTATATAGAAGACGTCCCGCTGCCGGATCCTGTCCGGATCGGCCTCCCAGAGTTCGATAGTGCTCCTTTAAAGAAGCGCCTAAGCTGGCGTCCACGGAGCCCTCAAAGGGAAAGCGACAGGGACATCGTTTATCTCATGGGCCGAATAAGATTGTTGGCCCATTCCGGACTAACCATGATCGGAGTTATGGCCGAATGCATCATGCGGGGGGTGCAGCCGCTTTAGTACAGAAGCCACCCCATGTGGGATTTCAATGGGGAGGACGACGCCACCCGCTACGGCCGTAAAGGGCCGGATTCAGTTGCCGCTCTATTAAAGATCCTGTGTACTTTGTACAAGGGAGAAGAGGAGGAATTTCTCCGCGTCAACCCATAGGGTGGATTCTCTATGCACAATCCCCCAAGCTGGGTAAGTGGTCGCATTTACTTGCTCATCCGTTTAGTGTTCCCATTGTTAAATACTCAGTCTGATGACTTCAACGCAGGAACTGCGCCCGGCCGTTAAGGACATAAGCAGCCCGCCTCCACAACCCGAGGACTCAGGACGGTCTCTCGTCCCGGCCTCTCAAGAGGATCCGGACATATCTGTGGAGTTGATTGATGGAGTGTTCCATCAATTGAGCGAGGACAACGCCTTGGTGGCCATTACGGCCGATTACCCAGGGCTAATCCGAACACCCCAGGTACCTGAGACCGAAATCCCTGTACCCTGGACAGGGGTCCGTCCACGCGTGTTTAATTTCCTGATTGCAACCGAACTTTGTAGGGGAGGTTTTTGAGGCAGAAGGCCGAACCTGCGGTGACAAACCAACCAGGGGCCGCAGGGCCCCATGGGCAGAAAAGAGGTGCAGTCCAGACCGAGGCATCAGCGCGAAGGTATGGCGCGCCCCTTTATCCCAGTTGTTATACCTTCGAGGCACACTTGACACTCGTGCCCTTTTCAGGACGAAGAGACCTCGTCGGACTATATTCGGAGAGGCTGCTAATCGCGCCTCCACCAGCCAGGCTCCAAGGCCTGGTCTGGGGGCGGAAGCGAACGCAAGGCGTGTGCCAGACGTTCCTCCGACGGAAGATGCGGACGGGTTATCTGCCACCAACTCAGAGGTGGAAAGTGCCATGAACCACAGGCGTCGCCGGGCAATTCTTCGCGACGCTTGCTTCTCCCAAGAGGCATTAGATGCCTTCAATTGGGGAGATGCGCACCTCCGTGCCGCTCAAAATGGTCTAGCCAGAGCCACGGAGCAATATGTAAAAGACATACGGGTAAGAAAATTTTGATAAATATATATGTAGCAGTAGCCCCCGAGACTGAAAACAGTTAGAATAACTGGTTTAAGGATCATTTGAAATGCAGGTTCTTACAGAAAAGAATTCCCTACTGATCCAGGAGCTGGAAGAGTGCAAAGCCCAACTAGAGACCGCACTAGCCGCGGTAGGGGAGCCTAAGGAGACCCCCTCTGGTAATCTTCATTTCGAAAGATAAGTATGTGGTGAAGCATGGCTTGTGTGCGAATCTGACAAATAAAATTGCAGATGGCGCCGGATTGAATCCGGAAAGGCAACACCTCGAACGCCAACTAAAGGATGGTGAGAGGGTGATGTTAAAGGTGATGGGGGAGAAGAACGTTCTCCAAGATGCCAACACCCGGCTGGGCGTCGAGCTAAAAGATGTTCGTGCCCAGCTGTCAGACTCCGTGAAGGAGAATCAGCGGCTTCGGCGCGGCATATTTAGTAAGTGCTTGAACGAACCTTTTAAAAGAAAGTTCGGTGGTGCCGTTGATTAACAGAGCAATATCCGTAGGTATGTTAACAGGTCGTCCTGCAGAGGAGATGCCCGGTTCTACGGGTGACCTTCTTCCCGAGCTCTTGCAATTGCTCGATCGAGTTCGGCAGGCGATGCGAGGCGTCGCCCAAGTCCTGTGGCCATCCGTCTCCACACCCGAAGGTCTTGGAGAGCTTGCGGAGAAGCTGAGGGGAGCACGGTGGCGATTCCAGTTGTGGAAGATATCAGCCTGCCGTCAAGGCGCTAGGGAGGCCTGGGCCATGGTGAAGACGCGATATTCACAGGCCGACCCCAACCATATAACCGAGGTTGGTCCTATAGGGCCCGATGGGAAGGAGATCCCTGTGAGCTTAGTATACGGCCAAGTAGAGTTGGTCGCAAAGTATTCCCAGCAGGACTGTAAATTGGACAGCCTGTTAGGTGGTATTAAAGAGGAGTACAGTCAGTCAAAATGACTATGTAATTTTAATTGACATTTATAATGCCTTCTAGCCGGATTGTAGATCATTTGTCATGGCCGACCTTTTCGCTTCAGCCTCGGGACCTGACGGTCCGGAGTGTGTCCGAATTCCCATGCGGTTATATAGGAACCGGGGAATGCGTGGAGACCAGGCGTAGGGGTCATTGTGGCGTGAACAGACAAGTGCCCGACTAGTTATGTTATATTACATGGTTAGTAAGAAACATCTTCCAGGGAGAATAGTTCCGTTAGGGGTTCCTTTCCCTGGGAGGCATGCCCTAAAGTGCATGTCCATGCTGCGAAGAGAAACGCAGGAAAAACATCTGGGGGCACCTGGAAAAAATAAAAAAGATCGTCTTTAGTTCACCGACCGAATATTCCCTTAAGAACGCTAGCTTTCGGCTTCACCCAGTCTGGGGTACACGTCCGGCTGACCCGACAGTAACAATCACAGAGGTGCTCCCTTTACCGCCTAGCCGAACAATCGGGAATGTAGGGGTAAGCACAGGAGCCAGGCAACCCAGCTTGGCCAAAACTTAAGTCATATCGATGCATATAGTGGTGAACAAAAGGTACATGCGGAAGTTTGACACATGTGTTGGGCGTGAAGCCTGTAGAAGTAAGCTTCTGTCGAAAGAAGCCCCCAGGTTTGCTGAGCGCGGATAGCGCGTCACTTTGTGAGCCTCTAAAGGCTATAAGAGGGGAAGAGAGAGAGAAGGAGAGAAATGTAAGACAGAAGGTATATATAAAAAATGGACAGAGTAAGGAGACGAACACGGGATCCGGCGCTAGGCATAGAATCTTCGGAGGCGGGCGGTGTTCCATGGGTTCGGCTCGAGTCGGTTATCCGATGCACTTCGCAGGTGGTACGCACCACCAGTCAGGACTTGGTCGATGATGAAGGGACCTTCCCACTTGGTCTTGAGTTTGTCCTTTTTCTTGTCCGGCAGGCGTAGAACTAGTTCGCCAACGTTGTAATTTTTGGCCCGTACTTCTCTGCTTTGGTATCTTCGAGCCTGCTGTTGATAAAATGTGAAACGGGCCTTTGCCACGTCACGCTCCTCCTCTAATGCATCCAAACTGTCCTGCTGATCGAGCTCGGCTTCTCTTTCTTCGTACATGCGCACTCGAGGTGAGTCATGAATTATGTCGCAAGGCAAAACTGCCTCAGCGCCGTACACCATGAAGAATGGTGTGTATCCGATGGTGCGATTCGGCGTGGTCCGCAGCCCCCAGAGTACGGAGTCGAGCTCCTCTACCCAGTGCATGTTGGATTCCTTGAGGGACCGCACTAGTCTGGGTTTAATGCCGCTCATGATGAGACCATTTGCACATTCGACCTGGCCGTTAGTTTGTGGGTGATAGACGGAAGCATAATCGAGCTTTATGCCCATGTTTTTGCACCAAAGTTTTACCTCGTCGGCCGTGAAGTTCGTGCCGTTATCAGTGATGATGCTGTGGGGGACGTCGTAACGGTGTACAACCCCGGATATAAAGTCTATCACAGGTCCGGATTCGGCCGTCTTAACAGGCTTGGCTTCTATCCATTTGGTGAACTTATCCACCATGGCCAGTAAGTATTTGTGCTTGTGGGTTCCACCTTTAAGCGGTCCAACCATGTCAAGCCCCCAGACCGCGAAAGGCCAAGTGATGGGGATGGTTTGGAGGGCAGTAGGTGGCATATGGCTTTGGTTTGCAAAGAGCTGGCAACCGGTGCATTTTTGGACTAAGTCCTGGGCGTCTGCCCGAGCCGTCGGCCAATAAAAGCCTGTACGGAAGGCCTTGCTTACAAGGGACTGAGCTGCAGCGTGATGACCACCGAGTCCGGCATGAATTTCATCCAGGAGGTTCCGCCCTTCCTCTTCGGAGATGCACCTTTGAAGGACTCCGGTAGTGCTTTTCTTATAAAGCTCTCCTTCATGGACTTTGTAGGCTTTGGATCGCCGCACTATGCAGCGTGCCTCATTTTGGTCCTCGGGGAGTTCCTGCTTAGTAAGGTAGGCGAGGAATGGTTCTGTCCACGGGGCGATGACGGCCATTATTACGTGGGCTGAGGGTGTTATTTCATTGGCAGAGCCGCCGATTGTGTCAGAATGTTCGATGTCGGGCAGTGCGGTTGGGTCCGGGCTGTTGTTGTGCGGCTCCCCTTCCCATATTACGGATGGCTTGAACAGCCTTTCCACTAAGATGTTGGGGGGGACTACATCGCGTTTTGCACCGATGCGTTCCAGGACATCTGCCGCCTGATTATTTTCCCGGGCTATGTGGTGAAATTTAAGCCCTTCGAACCGAGCTGACATTTTTAGGACGGCGTTATGGTAAGCTGCCATCTTTGGATCTTTGGCATCGAAGTATCCATTTATTTGGGATATTGCGAGGTCCGAGTCCCCGCGCACCTCTAGGCGTTGAATGCCCATGGATACTGCCATCCGGAGACCATGTAAAAGGGCCTCATATTCGGCTGCATTGTTGGAGTCTGTGTACATAATCTGTAGTATGTATTGAACCGTGTCTCCTGTGGGGGACGTCAAAACGACACCAGCCCCCAGTCCGGCCAACATCTTGGAGCCGTCGAAATGCATGATCCAATTTTAATATGTGTCGTACTCTTTAGGGAGTTCGACCTCCGTCCATTCTGTGACGAAATCGGCCAAAACTTGTGACTTGATGGCTCGTCGTGGCTTATAAGTTATGTCAAACGGGAGGAGCTCGATGGCCCATTTCGCGATCCGGCCCGTTGCGTCACGGTTGTTAATAATGTCATTAAGTGGTACTTCCGAGGCTACTGTTATTGAACACTCTTGGAAGTAGTGTCGTAGCTTCCGGGATGCCATGAATACCGCGTACGCAATCTTTCGATAATGCGGGTATCGTGATTTGCAGGGAGTGAGGACAGTGGACACATAATAGACAGGCCTTTGAAGGGGGAATTTGTGTCCGCCCGCTTCTCATTCGACAATGAGCACTGCGCTTACAACCTGATGTGTTGCTGCGGTGTACAATAGCATTGGTTCGCCAGTGTTTGGTGCGGCCAGGACTGGGTTTGTTGCTAGTATGGCTTTTATTTCATCGAGTCCGGCCGTGGCTGCGTCTGTCCATTTGAAGTGTTCGGTGTGCCGAAGGAGGCGGTAAAGGGGGAGGGCCTTTTCTCCCAGGCGGGAGATAAAGCGGCTTAGAGCTGCCACACATCCGGTTAACTTTTGTATTTGTTTGAGGTCCTTTGGGATATCCAATTGCGACAGAGCTCGGATCTTGGCTGGATTTGCTTCAATTCCTCTACTGGGTACAATGAAGCCCAAGAGCTTTCCGTCTGGGACGCCGAAAACGCATTTTTCCGGGTTGAACTTGATGTCGTATGTTCGGAGATTATCAAATGTGAGCCTCAAGTCGTCTACTAGAGATTCAACATGTCTTGTTTTGACGACCACATCATCTACGTATGCCTCCACTGTTTTACCGATCTGGCTTGCCAGACATGTCTGAATCATGCGTTGATATGTTGCGCCAGCGTTTTTGAGCCCGAAGGGCATCGTGTTGAAGCAGAATGGCCCGTATGGTGTGATAAATGCCGTTGCGGCTTGGTCTGATTCTGCCATCTTGATTTGATGGTAGCCAGAATATGCATCGAGGAAACACAACGAATCGTGTCCTGCGGTGGCATCGATAATTTGATCGATGCGGGGGAGAGGGAAGTGATCCTTTGGGCAAGCCTTGTTGAGGTCTTTAAAATCGACACACAGGCGCCAGGATTTGTCCTTCTTTGGTACCATCACCAGGTTTGCTAGCCAGTGCGGATGTTTTATATCTCTGATGAATCCGGCCTCCAATAGCTTTGCTAGCTCCTCTCCCATAGTCTGTCTCTTAGGTTCGGAAAAACGCCGAAGAGCCTGTTTGACAGGTTTGAATCCTGTTTGGATATTTAAGCTGTGCTCGGCTAGCCTGCGTGGGATTCCTGGCATGTCCGAAGGATGCCAGGCGAAAATGTCCCAGTTCTCCCGTAGGAACTCTCGCAATGCGGCGTCGACATTAGGGTTTAACTGTGCCCCGATGGAAGCTGTTTTGTTGGGGTCCGTTGGATGGACTTGGAATTTGACTATTTCGTCCGCTGGTTTAAAGGAGGTGGACTTGGATCTTTTGTCGAGTACCACGTCATCCCTATTCACGGTAGAGCGCAGCGCAGTCAGTTCCTCGGCTGCTAGGGCTTCAGATAGTGCCTCGAGGGCCAGTGCGGCTATCTTGTTTTCAGCGCGGAGTGCTACATCTAGATCACTAGCGAGAGTGATGAACCCGTTAGGCCCGGGCATCTTGAGCTTCATGTACCCATAATGGGGTATTGCTTGGAAGATTGTGAATGCTTCCCGCCTTAGCAAAGCGTGATAACCACTGCTGAACGGGGCCACGTGGAACGTGACTTCTTCGGACCTGTAATTATCCGGCGTGCCGAACACCACATCCAGTGTGATTTTTCCTGTACAACGCACTTCCCGACTGGGGATTATTCCTCTAAAGGTTGTGCTACTTCGCGTGATGCGGTTCTAGTCTATATCCATTTTTGGAGGGTTTCCTCATAGATGAGGTTCAACCCGCTGCCGCCGTCCATGAGTACCTTGGTTAGACAAAAGTCATCCACTATTGGACTGAGGACCAATGCAGCTGGTGCTCGGGCTGTACGGAATTTAGGTTCATCACTGGCGTTGAAGGTAATGGCCGTGTCACTCCACGGGTTTACTGTTGCTACTTGGTAGACTTCGGCAAGGCTGTGGAGTGTCCTTTTTCGCATATTATTTGATGCGAAGGTCTCGAAGACTATTAGTACCGTATTGGTGTCTCTGGGGTGGCTTTCTGTGGTCTCCGGGATTAGGAGGTTCTCGCCAATCTTGGCCACCTGCCGGAGTATCCAACATGCTCTAAGGCTGTGAGTTGGTGTGGCGTCCTCTGTGCTATGAATTTTACAGGGTCCATTAAGCCATCCTTCCAGTACGGGTCCATGCCCTGTAGAGGGTTTTTGCTTTTTGGTGTTTGACCCGGGTGTCTGGCGATGATGCACCCTTTTGTTTTGGACTGGGCTTGCATTAAGGGCCGGATTGTCCCAAAATTTTGTTTCGGTTTTCCGGGCGCTTTCCATCGCACAGTACTTTCGTACTATGGATGCTAAGTTGGTGAAGCGTGTAATATCACGGCGACTTATGGCGTTGAGTATTCCCTTGTCCGTGCAATTATTGCAGAAGGATAGAATTGCGTCTTCCTCGCGGCAGCCCTTTATCCTGTGCATAACCAGGAGGAATCTGGCCCAGTAATGATGTATTGTTTCGTTGGGCTCTTGCCTGATTTGGGATAGATCGCTAATGTTCGGGTGGGTGGGTGGAATTAAATCCGAAGCCTTACCCCTTCTGAGGCTCAGAGGCCGAGGAATTTCCGAACTCGAAAATTTGGATTCCTGGATGTCGTCCAATGAATCCAGTCCATCGCCTGATTCTAGGTTCAGGTCTTGAGTGATATCCTCCCCTCCGCGGACATCCGGCTTAGAGGGATCGGGAATCCGGACGTAGCGAGTCCTTAGGATAGATGAAGGGTCGCCGCACTGTCCCTCTACCACGGCAACGTGGTGGGTGGCTTGGGGAGAGTTAATCTTTCTCAGATCGGTTTTAGGCCCAATCTGGTCGTAATCCGTAGCAACTCCCAGGGCGGCGAAGCGATCCAAGAGCTCATTTATGGAGGAAACCTCTATTGGATCTAACTGCTCGGTAAGTTCCGAGTTGACATGAAGATTGTTTTCAATGGCTCGAAAGGTCATCGTCGGCGTAGAAGCCGAACAGGTAGTCATAAGAAAACCACCTAGCCGGAGGGTTTGGCCGATAGCCAAAGCTCCCTTAGCAACGGTGCCGTCTTTAAAGACGGGGCGAGGCATCCTTCCTGATGGCGACGACACAGAGGAACTCTCAACGAAAGCACCAATGTCGGTGTCAAAACCGGCGGATCTCGGGTAGGGGGTCCCGAACTGTGCGTCTAGGCCGGATGGTAACAGGAGGCAGGGGACACGAAGTTTTACCCAGGTTCGGGCCCTCTCGATGGAGGTAAAACCCTACGTCCTGCTTGATTAATATTGATGGTATGGGTATTACAAGAGTTGATCTACCACGAGATCAGAGAGGCTAAACCCTAGAAGCTAGCCTATGGTATGATTGTTGATGTGTATGTTGTCCTACGGACTAAAACCCTCCGGTTTATATAGACACCGGATAGGGTTAGGGTTACATAGAGTCGGTTACAATGGTAGGAGATCTGATCATCCGTATCGCCAAGCTTTCCTTCCACGCCAAGGAAAGTCCCTTCCGGACACGGGATGGAGTCTTCAATCTTGTATCTTCATAGTCTAGGAGTCCGACTGAAGGTATAGTCCGGCTATCCGAACACCCCCTAATCCAGGACTCCCTCAACACTCATGACCCGCTTTTGTGCGGGCGAGGATAGCTGGCTGGCTCGCAGCAATAACACATCGAGGAATCTGGGCACTTCGGATACCAAAGATGCCAACGGCAGACAACGTCGTAACAGACCAAAGCGCCGCAATAACGGTGATAACACTGAGGATACGGCAGTCAATGCCGGATTCATAGGCTCTAGATCCGGTCAGCGAAAAAAGCCATTTAAAAGAAGTACTCCAGCTCCATCTAGTTTGGATCGCATACTGGATCACTCGTGTCAAATCCACGGCACCCCCGACAAGCCAGCCAATCACACCAATAGAAAATGTTGGGTGTTCAAGCAGGCCGGCAAGTTAAATGCCGAAAATAAGGACAAGGGGCTGCATAGTGATGACGAGGAGGAGCCCCGGCCGCCGAACACGGGAGGACAGAAGGGGTTCCCTCCACAAGTGAAGACGGTGAACATGATATACGCAACCCACATTCCCAAGAGGGAGCGGAAGCGTGCACTAAGGGACGTCTATGCGATGGAGCCCGTCGCCCCAAAGTTCAACTCATGGTCTGCTTGCCCGATCACCTTTGATCGCAGGGACCACCCCACTAGTATCCGTCATGGTGGATCCGCCGCACTGGTCCTAGACCCCATCATCGACGGATTTCACCTCACTCGAGTCCTTATGGACGGTGGCAGCAGGCTGAACCTGCTCTATCAGGATACAGTGCGAAAAATGGGCACCGATCCCTTGAGGATCAAACCAGCAAAACCACCTTTAAGGGCGTCATCCCAGGTGTAGAGGCCCATTGCACGGGCTCAATCACGCTGGAAGTGGTCTTCAGATCACCGGACAACTTCTGAAGCGAGGAGTTAATCTTCGACATCGTCCCGTTTCGCAGTGGCTATCATGCACTGCTCGGACGAACTGCATTTGCAAAATTCAACGCAGTACCGGATTACGCATACCTCAAGCTCAAGATGCCCGGACCTCGGGGGTCAGAACAGTGAATGGAAATACAGAACGCTCGCTCCGCACGGAAGAGCACACTGCGGCCCTCGCAGCAGAAGCACAAAGCGGCCTTTCAAGGCAAACCACTAATTCGGCGATATAGCCCCCGAACACCTTCAAGCGTGTTCGGAGTAAAATGCAACAGGATCGCCTGGCACTTTCAGAGCTCGCCTAGCAATTCGGCCCCCATCCCAGTCCCAGTCAAGCGATGAAATCCGTGCCGCGCGTACATAATTATGCACTGAAAATACCATGGACATAGGCGGGGGCACAATCAGGGCACGTCCCGCAATGCGGCTTAACCGCCCTAGGGGCTGTATATCTTTATCATTTCTTTTCTTTTTCAGGGCCTAACTCTCTGGAAGCCCTTTCCGGCAGTATGATTGCCGGACACATTATGGGAAGGAACAACCAAGGTGGCAAGAAGCTAAGATGTACACGGGAACCCCTTTCTACTATCCATACGCAGCTTGCCCTTGGATAGGACATTTCGAATAGTCCTACTTTCTGCTTATTGCACTACCTGTACCAGTACGCTTCGACGTATTATTTAAATAATAATGCATAGCATTAGTCTATTATTGCATTATTCATTCTTTTTTTTCCTTTATGTCCATTTACGACAATCCGCACCCGTAAATTCAAGTACGATCAGTACGCCAGGGGCTTTCGTTTACCCCATAAAACGGCATGAGAAGTCCGAACACTTTCGACAGTGTGGCACCCCGAACTTATAGCATTATATGCATCAGCTCCGAATCATGTCTTGGGTCAATAGCTGGGTTAGCCCGGCTCCCATGCTTTGGTACCTTACGTTCCGCTATATGGGCTAAGGTAGCAGTGGGAGAACTACTGCGATTGTGTCCCGGTTCTTCCAGGCGAGCACCTCAGTAGAGAAAGCCGAAAACTGACTGTCATGATAAGGCGAGATACTGGTCGTTGTTCGAGAGGTCTCAAGTCCTTAAAGACTTTTTCCACTTCGGGCGAGGAGTCGGCCTTGTCCGGCTTAGGCGTGTATAGCGCCCCAAATTCGACCTTCCAAATACCAGGGGCTTCGCCAAAATTTAAAATTGTAGACTTCTATGGCTAAGTGAGAGTGATAAAGCATTATAGTCTGATTGCCTGGTTCGTTGCGCTGAACACCTCCCTTGAAGGACCCATAATTGGGGTAAAGAGTGCTCAGGTTTATCCCGAACACCCCAGTACTAGTTACATGGGGGAAGAAGCCGACGACTGGCCAACTCTCAGATTTTATAAACGGCCGCATAGAAGGTAATATTTTAAATTAAAAAAGCGTCGCATGGCGCAAATGAACTCATTTCATATTACAGGATCACATGAGCATGTTCATTCAAAAATTACATCCTTGGCACACTCATCCGCCACAGGGCGGGAACCCTTCAGGACACTCTCATAATATATTTCGGGGCAGCGGTGCTCCTTGCCCTATGGCGGCCCCTCCTTCACCATCTTCACGGTGTCCAGCTTCGCCCAGTGCACCTTCACCCGGGTGATACATCCATTTTGCATCATGCTTTTATATCAATGTTTATTGCATTATGGGCTGTTATTACACATTATGTCACAATACTTATGCCTATTCTCTCTTATTTTACAAGGTTTACATAAAGAGGGAGAATGCCGGCAGCTGGGATTCTGGCTGGAAAAGGAGCAAATATTAGAGACCTATTCTGCACAGCTCCAAAAGTCCTGAAACTTCACGGATGATGTTTTCCAAATATATAAAAAACATTGAGGGCAAGAACTTCACCAGGGGGGGCCACACCCTGCCCATGAGGGTGGGGGCGCGCCCTACCCCCTGGGCGCGCCCCCCTACCTCGTGGGCCCCCTAGTGACCATCTTCTGCTATATGGACTCTTTCGATGGGAAAAAAAATCAGAAGCAACCTTTCGGGATGAAACTCCACCGCCACGAGGCGGAACCTTGGCGGAACCAATCTAGGGCTCCGGTAGAGCTGTTCTGCCGGGGAAACTTCCCTCCCGGAGGGAGAAATCATCACCATCATCATCACCAACGCTCCTCTCATCAGGAGAGGTCAATCTCCATCAACATCTTCATCAACACCATCTCATCTCAAAACCCTAGTTCATCTCTTGTATCCAATTCTTGTCTCCAAGTCCGGGATTGGTGCTAGTAGGTTGCTAGTAGTGTTAATTACTCCTTGTAGTTGATGCTAGTTGGTTAATTGGTGGAAGATCATATGTTCAGATCCTTTATGCATATTATTACCCCTCTGATTATGAACATGAATATGCTTTGTGTGAAGTTACATTTGTTCCTGAGGACAAGGGAGAAGTCTTGCTATTAGTAGTCATGTGAATTTGGTATTCGTTCGATATTTTGATGAGATGTATGTTGTGTAACCTCTAGTGGTGTTATGTGAACGTCGACTACATAACACTTCACCATTATTTGGGCCTAGAGGAAGGCATTGGGAAGTAATAAGTAGATGATGGGTTGCTAGAGTGACAGAAGCTTAAACCCTAGTTTATGCGTTGCTTCGTAAGGGGCTGAATTGGATCCATATGTTTCATGCTATGGTTAGGTTTACCTTAATACTTTTGTTGTAGTTGCGGATGCTTGCAATAGAGGTTAATCATAAGTGGGATGCTTGTTCAAGTAAGAACAGCACCCAAGCACCGGTCCACCCACATGTCAAATTATCAAAGTACCGAATGCGAATCATATGAACGTGATGAAAACTAGCTTGACAATATTCCCATGTGTCCTCGGGAGCGCTTTTCCTTATATAAGAGTTTTTCCAGGCTTGTCCTTTGCTACAAAAAGGATTGGGCCACCTTGCTGCACTTTATTTACTTTTGTTACTTGTTGCTCGTTACAAATTATCTTATCACAAAACTATCTGTTACCACTTATTTCAGTACTTGCAGAGAATACCTTGCTGAAAACCGCTTATCATTTCCTTCTGCTCCTCGTTGGGTTCGACCCTCTTACTTATCGAAAGGACTATGATAGATCCCCTATACTTGTGGGTCATCAAGACTCTTTTCTAGCGCCGTTTCCGGGGAGTGAACAGCCTTTGGTAGGTGGAATTTGGTAAGGAAAAATTTATATAGTGTGCTGAAATTTACTGTCACTTGTTACTATGGAAAGTAATCCTCTGAGGGGCTTGTTCGAGGTATATTCACCCCGACCAATAGAGAAAAGAGTTGCTCCTCAACCTACCGAACCTACTGAAAATGAAAATGCTTGCTTTGAAATTCCTTTGGGTGTGGTAGAAAACTGCTAGCTAATCCTTTTTTGGGAGATGGAACAAAACATCCTGATGAGCATCTAATATATGTGGATGAAGTTTGTGGACTATTTAAGCTTGCAGGTGTACCCGGAGATGTTGTTAAGAAGAAGGTCTTCCCTTTATCTTTGCGGGGAGATGCATCGACATGGTATAGGCTATGTGATGATATGGAGTCTTGGAATTACAAATGATTGAAATTGGAATTTCATCAAAAGTTTTATCCTATGCATCTTGTTCATCGCAATCGCAATTATATATATAATTTTTGGCCTCGCGAAGGAGAAAGCATCGCTCATGCTTGGGGGAGGCTTAAATCAATGTTATATTCATGCCCCAATAATGAGCTCTCAAGAGAAATGATTATTCAAAAAAAAATCTCGGCTTTCTGATAACAATCGCACCATGCTTGATACTTCTTGTGCTGGCTCTTTTATGATGAAGACTATTGAATTCAAATGGGATTTATTGTAAAGAATTAAACGCAACTCCAAAGATTGGGACCTCGACAATGGTAAGGAGTCAGGTATGACACCTAGTTTTGATTGTGTTAAATCTTTTATGGATACCGATATTTTCCGTAAATTTAGCACTAAATATGGACTTGACTCTGAGATAGTAGCTTCTTTCTGTGAATCTTTTGCTGCTTATATTGATCTCCCCAAGGAGAAGTGGTTTAAATATCATCCTCCCATAGAAGTAAAAGTAGCTGCACCAATTAAAGTTGAAGAAAAGACTATTACTTATAATGATTCTATTGTTCCTACTTCTTATGTTGAGAAACCGCCTTTCCTTGTTAGGATCAAGGATCATGCTAAAGCTTCAACTGTGGTTCGTAAGAGCAATATTAAAACATATACACCTCCTGAGCAAGTTAAAGTTGAACCTAATATTGCTATTGTCAAAGATCTCTTGTCTGATAATATAGATGGGCATGTTATTTATTTCTGTAATGAAATTGCTAGAATTGCTAAACCTCATGATACAGATAAACCTAGACCTGTGATAGGCATGCCTATTATTTCTGTTAAAATAGGAGATCATTGTTATCATGGCTTATGTGATGTGGCTGCTAGTGCTAGTGCAATACCTATTGACTTATACAAAGAAATTATGCATGACATTGCACCTGTTGAGTTAGAAGATATTGATGTCACAATTAAACTTGCTAATAGAGATACTATTTCACCAATGGGAATTGTTAGAGATGTTGAAGTCTTGTGTGGGAAAACTAAATATCCTGCTGATTTTCTTGTTCTTGGTTCCCCACAAGATAGCTTTTGTCCCGTTATATTTGGTAGACCCTTCTTAAATACTGTTAATGCTACCATAGATTGCAAAAGAGATGTTGTTACTGTCGGTTTAGATGATATGACTCATGAATTTAATTTTTCTAAATTTAGTAGACAACACCATGAGGAAGAATTACCTAGTAAAGATGAAATTATTGGTCTTGCTTCTATTGCCGTACCTCCTAGTGATCCTTTAGAACAATATTTGCTAGATCATGAAAATGATATGTTTATGAATGAAAGAAGGGAATTAGATGAAGTATTCTTTAAACAGGAACCTATTTTGAAACACAATTTACTTGTTGAAATCCTAGGGGATCCTCCTCCACCCAAGGGTGATCCCGTGTTTGAGCTTAAACCTTTACCGGATACTCTTAAATATGCTTACCTTGATGAGAAAAAGATATATCTTGTTATTATTAGTGCTAACCTTTCAGAACATGAAGAAGAGAGATTATTGAAAATTCTGAAGAAGCACTGTGTTGATATTGGGTATACTCTTGATGATCTTAAGGGCATTAGTACCACTATGTCAACATAAAATTAATTTGGAAGAAGATGCTAAACCAGTTCGTGATCATCAACGCCGACTGAATCCTAAAATGAAAGAGGTGGTAAGAAAGGAGATATTAAAGCTCCTTGAGGCAGGTATAATTTACCCCGTTGCTGATAGTTAGTGGGTAAGCCCTGTCCATTGTGTCCCTAAGAAGGGAGGTATTACTGTTGTTCCTAATGATAAAGATGAATTGATTCCTCAAAGAATTATTACTGGTTATAGGATGGTAATTGATTTCCGCAAATTAAATAAGGCTACTAAAAAGGATCATTACCCCTTACCTTTTATCGATCAAATGCTAGAAAGATTATCCAAACATACACATTTTTGCTTTCTAGATGGTTATTCTGGTTTCTCTCAAATACCTGTGTCAGCCAGAGATCAATCAAAGACTACTTTTACATGCCCTTTTGGTACTTTTGCTTATAGACGTATGCCTTTTGGTTTATGTAATGCACCTGCTACCTTTCAAAGATGCATGATGGCTATATTCTCTGACTTTTGTGAAAAGATTTGTGAGGTTTTCATGGATGACTTTTCCGTCTATGGATCTTCTTTTGATGATTAATTGAGCAACCTTGATCGAGTTTTGCAGAGATGTGAAGAAACTAATCTTGTCTTGAATTGGGAAAAGTGCCACTTTGTGGTTAATGAAGGTATTGTCTTGGGGCATAAAGTTTCTGAAAGAGGTATTAAAGTTGATAAAGCCAAGGTTGATGCTATTGAAAAGATGCCATGTCCCAAGGACATCAAAGGTATAAGAAGTTTCCTTGGTCATGCAGGATTTTATAGGAGGTCCATTAAGGACTTCTCAAAAATCTCTCCGCCTCTGACTAATTTATTACAAAAAGATATACCATTTGTCTTTGATGATGATTGCGTAGAAGCATTGATCTCTACACCTATTGTTTAGCCACCTGATTGGAATTTACCCTTTGAAATTATGTGTGATGCTAGTGATTATGATGTAGGTGTTGTTCTAGGTAAGAAACTAAATGTTATTCAATATGCTAGTAAAACTCTAGACAATGCTCAAAGAAACTATGCTACTACTGAAAAAGAATTATTAGTAGTTGTATTTTCTTGTGATAAGTTTAGACCTTATATTATTGATTCTAAAGTAACTATTCACACTAATCACGCTGCTATTAAATATCTTATGGAAAAGAAAGATGCTAAACCTAGAGTTATTAGATGGGTTCTCTTACTACAAGAATTTGATTTGCATATTGTTGATAGAAAAGGAGCCGAGAACCCCGTTGCAGACAACTTGTCTAGGTTAGAAAATGTGCTTGATGACCCACTACCTATTGATGATAGCTTTCCTGATGAGCAATTAAATGTCATAAATGCTTCCCATACTGCTCCATGGTATGCTGATTATGCTAATTACATTGTTGCTAAGTTTACACCACCTAGTTTCACATACCAGCAAAAGAAAAAGTTCTTCTATGATTTGAGGCATTACTTTTGGGATGACTCACATCTTTATAAAGAAGGAGTAGATGGTGTTATTAGACGTTGTGTACTTGAGCATGAACAGGAACAGATCCTATGCAAGTGTCACTCCGAAGCTTATGGAGGGCAACATGCTGGAGATAGAACTGCACATAAGGTACTACAATCTGGTTTTTATTGGCCTACTCTCTTCAAGGATGCCCGTAAGTTTGTCTTATCTTGTGATGAATGTCAAAGAATTGGTAATATTAGTAGACGTCAAGAAATGCCTATGAATTATTCACTTGTTATTGAACCATTTGATGTTTGGGGCTTTGACTATATGGGACCTTTTCCTTCCTCTAATGGTTATACACATATTTTAGTTGCTATTGATTATGTTACTAAGTGGACAGAAGCTATTCCAACTAGTAGTGCTGATCATAACACTTCTATTAAAATGCTTAAAGAAGTTATCTTTCCAAGGTTTGGAGTCCCTAGATATTTAATGACTGATGGTGGTTCATATTTTATTCATGGTGCTTTCCGTAAAATGCCTGCTAAATATGATGTTAATCATAGAATCGCATCCCCTTATCACCCTTAGTCTAGTGGTCAAGTAGAATTGAGTAATAGAGAACTCAAATTAATTTTGCAAAAGACTGTTAATAGGTCCAGAAAGAACTGGTCCAAGAAACTTGATGATGCATTATGGGCCTATAGAACTGCATATAAAAATCCTATGGGTATGTCTCCGTATAAAACGGTCTATGGAAAAGCATGTCACTTACCTCTCGAACTAGAACACAAGGCTTATTGGGCTATTAAAGAACTAAATTATGATTTTAAACTTGCTGGTGAGAAGAGGTTATTTGATATTAACTCACTTGATGAATGGAGAACCCAAGCCTACGAAAATGCCAAGTTGTTTAAAGAAAAAGTTAAAAGATGGCATGACAAAAGGATACAAAAGCGTGAGTTTAACGTAGGTGATTATGTATTGCTATACAACTCTCGTTTAAGATTTTTTGCGGGAAAAATTCTCTCTAAATGGGAGGGTCCTTACGTTATCGAGGAGGTCTACCGTTCCGGTGCCATAAAAATTAACAACTTCGAAGGCACAAATCCGAAGGTGGTGAACGGTCAAAGAATCAAACATTATATCTCAGGTAATCCCATAAATATTGAAACCAATGTTATTGAAACCATAACCCCGAAGGAATACATAAGGGACACTTTCCGGAATGTTCCATACTCCGAAAAGGAATAGGTATGTGGTACGGTAAGTAAACCGACTCCAAAATAGTTTTTAAGGCAATATTTCTCCGTTTTGAAATATTAAGAAAAATAAAAAAATAAGCAGCAGTCCGGGAAGGACACGAGCGCTCCACGAGGGTGGAGGGCGCGCCCCCTACCTCGTGGGCACCTCGTGTGCTCTCCGGACTCCGTTTTCTTACAGAACACGTATTTTGGTCGGTAAAAATTCATTATATAACCTCCCGGGGGTTTTGACTCCCGTATCACACAAAAATCTCCTCTTTGTGTTTCGAGCTGTTACTGCTGCAGATTAGAGCAGGATGTCTTCGCAAGAGTCAGTCGGGGAGAGCCGGGTGTCTCTTCCGGCACCGGGATCAACAACAAACAATCATGTTGACCCCTTTGGGCCAGCAACGAAGGAAGAGATGGAGGCTGATTTGATGAGGATAGATGCCATGGAGGATCAAGAAGTCACTTCCCGCCTCCAAGCTGGATTCACAATGGGAGAACTGCAGAGCTCGGCTATTCCAAACTCGGTTATCCCTTCCAATGTCAGATTTCTTTCTTATGAGAATATGAAAAAGAGTGTCACTGGTTCTCCCGCAGCTATGCAGCACCCTTGGGTGCAGGGAGCTTTGGCTGTTACAGGAAAACTCCGAAAGGAAATAATGGATCTCAAGAAGCAAGTCAACAAGCTTGAGGAGGAGAATCGTATCTTGAGGGGCATCATCGCCAAGAACATCACATCACCATCCCCGAAAAGAGAGACATAATCACCTGGGTATGGGCACTCCACTTGGCAACTGCCAAGCTTGGGGGAGTGCCCCGGTATCGTATCACCATCACTTTTATCTTTACCATTTTTCTTAGTTTGATCCTTTTGGTAATATTTTGATCTAGTAGAATAAAAGTTCTTAGTATGATCTAGTCGTGAGTTTTGCTTTATTATCCTTCTATGTAATCGAGTCCTTGAGCTATATAATAAAGATTAGTGTTGAGTCAAGGGCTTGCTTATTTTTGCCATGATCCCAAGTGCATAAAAGAAAAGAGAAAGAAATAAAAAGAAACAAAGAGATCATGTGACTCTTATGGAGAGTAATGAGCTCACATAGAAAGAGTGTGATGAATAAAAGTTGTTGAGGGTTGACAAACATAGTTTTGGTCATCGTTGCAATTAATAGGAAGTAATAGAGAAAGAGAGGTCTTCACATATAAATATACTATCTTGTACATCTTTTATGATTGTGAGCACTCAACTAAATATGACATGTTAAAGAGTTGACATTGGACAAGGAAGACAACATAATGGGTTATGTTTTCTTACATCTGAGATAAATTATATTGTCTTGGACCCTCCAACATGTTGAGCTTGCCTTTCCCCCTCATGCTAGCCAAATTCATTGCACCAAGTAGAGATACTACTTGTGCTTCCAAATACCCTTAAACCAGTTTTGCCATGAGAGTCCACCATATCTACCTATGGATTGAGTAAGACCCATCAAGTAAGTTGTCATCGGTGCAAGCAATAAAAATTGCTCTCTAAATATGTATGATTGATTGGTGTGGTAGAAATAAGCTCTATACAATCGTGTGATATGGAAGGAATAAAAGCGACAGACTGCATAATAAAGGTCCATATCACAAGTGGCAATATAAAGTGATGTTCTTTCACATTAGGATTTTGTGCATCCAACCATAAAAGCGCATGACAACCTCTACTCCCCTCTGCGAAGGGCCTATCTTTTACTTTTATCTCCTACACTGCAAAAGAGTCATGGTGATCCTCACCCTTCCTTTTTACATTTTATCCTTTGGCAAGCACAATATGTTGGAAAGATCCCGGTATATATGGCTAATTGGATGTGAGTCTTCATGAACTATTACTGTTGACATTACCCTTGAGGTAAAACGTTGGGAGGCAAAACTATAAGCCCCTATCTTTCTCTGTGTCCGATTAAAACTCCATACCCATAAGTATTGCGTGAGTGTCGGCAATTGTGAAAGATTATATGATAGTTGAGTATGTGGACTTGCTGAAAAGCTCTTATACGTTGACTCTTTCCTATGTTATGATAAATTGCAATTGCTTCAATGACTGAGATTATAGTTTGTTAGTTTTCAATGAAGTTTACGATTCATACTTGATATTGTGATTGAATTATTACTCTAGCATATCATATGACAAGAATTATATAAGTTGATGTTCTAAGAATGATCATGATGCCCTCATGTCCGTATTTTATTTTTATCGACACCTTCATCTCTAAACATGTGGACATATTTTTTGATTTCGGCTTTTCGCTTGAGGACAAGCAAGGTCTAAGCTTGGGGGAGTTGATACGTCCATTTTGCATCATGCTTTTATATCAATATTTATTGCATTATCGGCTGTTATTACACATTATGTCACAATACTTATGCCTATTCTCTCTTATTTTACAAGGTTTACATAAAGAGGGAGAATGCCGGCAGCTGGGATTCTGGCTGGAAAAGGAGCAAATATTAGAGACCTATTCTACACAGCTCCAAAAGTCCTGAAACTTCACGGATGATGTTTTCCAAATATATAAAAAACATTGAGCACAAGAACTTCACCAGGGGGGCCACACCCTGCCCACGAGGGTGGGGGCGCGCCCTACCCCCTCGGCGCGCCCCCCTACCTCGTGGGGCCCCTGGTGTCCCTCCAGTGACCATCTTCTGCTATATGGACTCTTTTGATGGGAAAAAATCAGAAGCAACCTTTCGGGAGGAAACTCCACCGCCACGAGGCGGAACCAATCTAGGGCTCCGGCAGAGCTGTTCTGTCGGGGAAAGTTCCCTCCCAGAGGGGGAAATCATCGTCATCGTCATCACCAATGCTCCTCTCATCGGGAGAGGGCAATCTCCATCAACATCTTCATCAGCACCATCTCATCTCAAAACCCTAGTTCATATCTTGTATCCAATTCTTGTCTCCAAGTCCGGGATTGGTGCTAGTAGGTTGCTAGTAGTGTTAATTACTCCTTGTAGTTGATGCTAGTTGGCTTAATTGGTGGAAGATCATATTTTCATATCCTTTATGCATACTATTACCCCTCTGATTATGAACATGAATATGCCTTGTGAGTAGTTACGTTTGTTCCCGAGGACAAGGGAGAAGTCTTGCTATTAGTAGTCATGTGAATTTGGTATTCGTTCGATATTTTGATGAGATGTATGTTGTCTAGCCTCTAGTGGTGTTATGTGAACGTCGACTACATAACACTTCACCATTATTTGGGCCTAGAGGAAGGCATTGGGAAGTAATAAGTAGATGATGGGTTGCTAGAGTGACAGAAGCTTAACCCCTAGTTTATACGTTGCTTCGTAAGGGGCTGATTTGGATCCATATGTTTCATGCTATGGTTAGGTTTACCTTAATACTTTTGTTGTAGTTGCGGATGCTTGCAATAGAGGTTAATCATAAGTGGGATGCTTGTTCAAGTAAGAACAGCACCCAAGCACCGGTCCACCCACATGTCAAATTATCAAAGTACCGAACGCGAATCATATGAACGTGATGAAAACTAGCTTGATGATATTCCCATGTGTCCTCGGGAGCGCTTTTCCTTATATAAGAGCTTGTCCAGGCTTGTCCTTTGCTACAAAAAGGATTGGGACACCTTGCTGCACTTTATTTACTTTTGTTACTTGTTGCTCGTTACAAATTATCTTATCACAAAACTATTCGTTACCACTTATTTCAGTACTTGTAGTGAATACCTTGCTGAAAACCACTTATCATTTCCTTCTGCTCCTTGTTGGGTTCGACACTCTTACTTATCAAAAGGACTACGATAGATCCCCTATACTTGTGGGTCATCACCGGGCAAAAGCCCTGCGCGCACCCTCGATGCAGACGGGCCGCTTTATAACTTCAAGCCGTGGGCAGGCATCCACTAGCCGCCTCACTAGACCGAAGTAGCTGCCGGGCAGGGGCTCGCCAGGCCACATCCGGTCTATAAGGCCCCTCATGGCCTGTTTGGTCGCCTTGTGAAGCTTGACCAATTGCTTCAGCTGGTCGCTCAAGGGCACGGGGTGTTCGGTCCCAGTATACTGAGACCAGAACAACTTTTCCGTCGAGCTCCCCTCCTGAGCTCGGTAAAACTCCGCGGCATCCAGTACACTGCGGGGAAGATCTGTAAACGCCCCTGGAGAGCTCCGAATTCGGGTAAGTAACAGGAAAGTTTCGTCCACATGCTTGATTTGCATAATGAATGCCTTACCCGCTGCTATCTTCTTCACCGCATCAATCTCCTGGAGGGCCTTGTGGGCTTCGGCCTTGGCGCTCCGGACGCTTTCAAGCGCCTGCGCGAGCTCGGACTCTCGCGTCTTAGAGTCAAGCTCCAAGGACTCGTGCTTTTTGGCGAGAGCCTCGAGCTCTTGCTGCACCTCGCCTACTCGGGCTTCTTCCTTCTCCCGCTCAATGCGCTCTTGGCCGCTTTGTCTTCGGCCTCGGACAGCGCCTTCCTCAGGGTTGCCACTTCGGTCGTGGCCCCTGGAAAATCCATGATGATCCTATTACTTTACACTTGATCTTCTTTTTAAATATATAGACAAGGGTATTGCTTACCTTTGCTCTCCTCGAGCTGCCTCTTGGTAAGGCCGAGCTCGTCCTCGGACCGCTCTAGGTCCTGCTTCAGCGCAGAGACCTCCGCAGTACGTGCGGCAGCGGCCAGCAGTGAAGCCTACACATACACATAGACATTTTTCTTATTAGACTCCCGAGTTATCATTTGATCCTCTATTCGGCCTTTCTTTCCGAACGCCGAACAGAGCATCAGGGGCTGGTGTCCATGCGGTCATATTTTCCTATATCTTCATTGCTTACCTCAAAGCCTGTTAGGAGGCTGGCGCAAGCTTCGGTCAGTCCGTTCTTGGCGGACTGACTTTCTCGATCACCGCACTCATGATAGTGCGGTGCTCTTCGTTGATGGAAGCGCCGCGAAGCGCTTCCAGCAAGTTGTCCGGCGCCTCTGGCTGGACAGAGGCCACCGGCATGGGCGGCTTGCCCCTCTTAACGAGGGGTCGCCTGCCGGAGTCCGGAACCATCAAAGGTTCCGGCGTAGTGTTCGGCTGGGGGCCGAACTTGGAGCCCGTGGGGATTTTTCTCCCTTTGCTCCCAGGGTCCAGAAGGTCGCCTCGAGGCGCCCCCAAGACTACCTCCCCTTGGCCCGGTGCCTGTTTAGACAACACTTCGACGTTGTCCGCAGGGCAAGGGGTGGAGGCGGTCGGAAGTGAATCGCTATTCATATCCGACGAGTCCAAAGAACCGTCCGACGAAGATACGTCGATACGGGCTCGGGACGGGCTGCATAATCATATTCGGCATAAGTAGAAGCAGTGCAACAAAACATACCAATTACTATGGTATCCGGATACTTACGACTTCGCCAGGGGCTTGTCCCTGGGGAACCACTCGTCGTCGCTGTGGGCGGCCGTAGTGGAGCAGTCCGGATGGAGGGTCCTTCCCTTCTTGGACCCTCCGGCCTCCCCGGTTGGGTCGGCCTTCCTTTTCTTGTCTCCCCCGGCTGGGGGGAAAACTTTCCTCTTCCTCCTCCTCGTCTTCGTGGGAGGAGTGCGTGTCAGAATCATCGGACGATGAGTCCGATACAACCTTGCACCGGAGACCCTTTCGGGTCCCCGCGGCCTTCTTCTTGGTCTTCTTCACCGGCACCTCGTAAGGTGTGCTACGTCTTGAGCTTGCGTTGGTTTTCTCCGAAGATGAAGGGATGATGCAGCAGAGTAGCGTAAGTATTTCCCTCAGTTTTTGAGAACCAAGGTATCAATCCAGTAGGAGCCCACGCTCAAGTCCCTCGTACCTGCACAAAGCGATAGCTACTCGCAACCAACGCGATTAGGGGTTGTCAAGCCCTTCACGGTCACTTACGAGAGTGAGATCTGATAGATAGAATATTTTTGGTATTTTTGATTTAAAGATGCAAAGTAAAAAGTAAAAGCAAAGTAAATAGCAAAACAATATAAAAGTGATGGAGATTGATATGATGAGAATAGACCCGGGGACCATAGGTTTCACTAGTGGCTTCTCTCAAGAGCATAAGTATTCTACGGTGGGTGAACAAATTACTGTTGAGCAATTGATAGAATTGAGCATAATTATGAGAATATCTAGGCATGATCATGTATATAGGCATCACGTCCATGACAAGTAGATCGAAACGATTCTACATCTACTACTATTACTCCACTCATCGACCGCTATCCAGCATGCATCTAGAGTATTAAGTTAAAAACAGAGTAATGCCTTAAGCAAGATGACATGATGTAGAGAGATAAATTCATGCAATATGAAATAAACCCCATCTTTTTATCCTCGATGGCAACGATACAATACGTGCCTTGCTGCCCCTTCTGTCACTGGGTAAGGGCACCGCAAGATCGAACCCAAAGCAAAGCACTTCTCCCATGGCAAGAACTACCAATCTAGTTGGCCAAACCAAACGGATAATTCGAAGAGACTTGCAAAGATAACCAATCATGCATAAAAGAATTCAGAGAAGATTCAAATATTATTCATAGATAGACTTGATCATAAACCCACAATTCATCGATCTCAACAAACACACCACAAAAAGAAGATTACATCGAATAGATCTCCACGAGAGAGGGGGAGAACTTTGTATTGAGATTCAAAGAGAGAGAAGAAGCCATCTAGCTACTAACTATGGACCCGAAGGTCTGAGGTAAACTACTCACACTTCATCGGAGGGGCTAGGATGATGTAGAATCCCTCTGTGATGACGGCCCTCTTCCAGCGGAGCTACAGAACATGCCCCAAGATGGGATCTCGTGGATACAGAAAGTTGCGGCGGTGGAATTAGGTTTTTGGCTCCTGTTCTGATCGTTTGAGGGTACGTGTGTATATATAGGAGGAAGGAGTACGTCGGTGGAATTAGGTTTTTGGCTCCTGGATCACGTTCGGTGAGAAAATCACGTTTCCGAAGATTTTATTCCGTTTGGACTCCGTTTGATATTCCGTTTATCTGAAACACTGAAAAAGGCAAAAAACAGCAATTCTAGGTTGGCCTCCGGTTAATAGGTTAGTCCCAAAAGTAATATAAAAGTGGAAAATAAAGCCCAATATAGTCCAAAACAGTAGATAATATAGCATGGAGCAATCAAAAATTATATATACGTTGGAGACGTATCAGGCATCCCCAAGCTTAATTCCTGCTCGTCCTCGAGTAGGTAAATGATAAAAAGAGAATTTTTTATGCGGAGTGCTACTTGGCATAGTTTAAATGCAAATCTTCTTAATTGTGGTATGAATATTCAGATTAGAAATGTTCAAGATAAAAGTTTATATTGACATAGAAAATAATAATACTTCAAGCATACTAACAAAGCTATTATGTCTTCTCAAAATAACATGGCCAAAGAATGCTATCCCTACAAAATCATATAGTCTGGCTATGCTCCATCTTCCCCACACAAAGTATTTAAATCATGCACAACCCCGATGACAAGCCAAGCAATTGTTTCATACTCTAACTTTTTCAAAACTTTTTCAATCTTCACGCAATACATGAGCGTGAGCCATGGATATAGCACTATAGGTGGAATAGAATGGTGGTTGTGGAGAAGACAAAAAGGAGAAGATAGTCTCACATCAACTAGGAGTATCAACGGGCTATGGAGATGCCCATCAATAGATATCAACGTGAGTGAGTAGGGATTGCCATGCAATGGATGCACTAGAGCTATAAGTATATGAAAGCTCAAAAAGAAACTAAGTGGGTGTGCATCCAACTTGCTTGCTCATGAAGACCTAGGGCAATTTGAGGAAGCCCATCATTGGAATATACAAGCCAAGTTCTATAATGAAAAATTCCCACTAGTATATGAAAGTGATAACATGAGAGACTCTCTACTATGAAGATCATGGTGCTACTTTGAAGCACAAGTGTGGTAAAAGGATAGTAACATTGTCCCTTCTCTCTTTTTCTCTCATCATTTTTTTGTTTGGGCCTTTTCTATTTTTTATGGCCTCTTTTTTCATCCGGAGTCTCATCCCGACTTATGGGGGAATCATAGTCTCCATCATTCTTTCCTCACTGGGACAATGCTCTAATAATGATGATCATCACACTTTTATTTTTCTTATAACTCAACAATTACAACTCGATACTTAGAACAAAATATGACTCTATGTGAATGCATCTGGCGGTGTGCCGGGATATGCAATATGAAAATGATGAAGTGTGTCATGATGAACTAGATGGTGGAAAGTTGCATGGCAATATATCTCGGAATGGCTATGGAAATGCCATAATAGGTAGGTATGGTGGCTGTTTTGAGGAAGGTATATGGTAGGTGTATGATACCGGTGAAAGTTGCACGGTATCAGAGAGGCTAGCAAAGGTGGAAGGGTGAGAGTGCGTATAATCCATGGACTCAACATTAGTCATAAAGAACTCATATACTTATTGCAAAAATCTAGAAGTTATCAAAGCAAAGTATTACGCGCATGCTCCTAGGGGGATAGATTGGTAGGAAAAGACCAACGCTCGTCCCCGACCGCCACTCATAAGGAAGACAATCAATAAATAAATCATGCTCTGACTTCATCACATAACGGTTCACCATACGTGCATGCTACGGGAATCACAAACTTTAACACAAGTATTCTTTAAATTCACAACTACTCAACTAGCATGACTTTAATATTATCACCTCCATAACTCAAAACAATTATCATGCTTCAATCTTTTCTTAGTATTCAACACACTCAAAAGAGAGTTTCACAAATCTTGAATACCAAGCATATTATTATTAGGCAAATTACCATGCTATTAAGAGACTCTCAAATTAATTTAAGTGAAGCATGAGAGATCAATAGTTCTTTAAAACATATCCACCACCATGCTCTAAAAGATCTAAGTGAAGAACATAGAGCAAAATTATAACGCTCAAAATATATAAGTGAAGCACACAGAGCAAAACTACTTAGCTCAATAGATATAAGTGAAGCACATAGAGCAAAACTACTTAGCTCAAAGGATATAAGTGAAGCACGTAGAGTATTCTATCAAATTTTAATTCATGTATGGCTCTCTCAAAAGGTGTGTAAAGCAAGGATGATTGTGGCATACTAACAAACAAAGACACAAATAATACAAGACGCTCCAAGCAAAACACATATCATGTTGGTGAATAAAAATATAGCTCCAAGTAAATTACCGATGGAACTGGACGAAAGAGGGGATGCCTTCCGGGGGCATCCCCAAGCTTTGAATTTTTGGTGTCCTTGGATTATCTTGGGGGTGCCATGGGCATCCCCAAGATTAGGCTCTTGCCACTCATTGTTCCATGATCAAAAGAATTCACCCAAAACTTGAAAACTTCACAACACAAAACTCAAAATAGAAAACTCGTGAGCTCCGTTAGCGAAAGAAAACAAAAGACCACTTCATGGTACTGTAATGAACTCATTATTTATTTATATTGGTGTTAAACCTACTGTATTCCAAATTCTCTATGGATTATAAACTATGTTACTAGCCATAGATTCATCAAAATAAGCAAACAACACACGAAAAACAGAATCTGTCAAAAACAGAACAGTCTGTAGTAATCTGTAGCTAGCGCAAGATCTGGAACCCCAAAAATTCTAAAATAAATTGCTGGACGTGAGGAATTTATCTATTAATCATCTGCAAAAATAATTAACTAAATAGCACTCTTCAAATAAAAATGACAGCAGTTCTCGTGAGCGCTGAAGTTTCTGTTTTTTACAGCAAGTTCAACAAGACTTTCCCCAAGTCTTCCCAACGGTTCTACTTGGCACAAACACTAATTAAACACAAAAACACCACCAAAACAGAGGCTAAATAATTTATTTATTACTAAACAGGAGCAAAAAGCAAGGAATAAAAATAAAATTGGGTTTCCTCCCAACAAGCGCTATCGTTTAACGCCCCTAGCTAGGCATAACGAGCAAGAATAGATCTAGGTATTGCCATAGTAATAAGATAGATTGGTGAAACTCATTTCATATTCTCTACGTTCGGCAGAAAGTTTTCTTTGAGGCAAGAAAAAGTAATCAAAAGGACTAAATTTAACGGGACAAAAGTCCCCAAGATCAACCTTGGGAGGTATAGGTTCCTCCTTCGGTCCTTCATAATGCACAACCAATTCATCATTATAAGCATTCTTTTGACAGAACTTCGTGAGCCTATATTCAAGAGAATATCCTAGTTCACTATTTCAAATAGCCAAATCATCATTAAGTTCAGAAATTCTATCAACTAGAACATTGGTAGGAACCTTTCTTCTAAGATTTTCATTAAAAGCAACATAGTCTAGAGATTGAAAACGCATTATTTCTTCTTGATCAAAGAGGATAGCCTCTATGGGAGGACGGCAAGCGTCCACCCTATAATGTGCAAAGATTTATTTGGCTTCTATTATTATGAATCTAAACTCATGAGCCAAAAAGATAGTAGCGGCATGCTTAATAGAAGAATGCTCAATATTAGAAAATTCTAGAAAAATCCTTTGTATAGAAGGATGCATGTGCATGAATTGTCTTTCAAGTTCAACTACAAGCATGGCAATAGCAACCACAAGACTACTAGTTCTGTGAAGGATAGAACTACCCATAGAAGGTAAAGCACCGGCAGAAGTAAAGAAATCTTGAATAACTCCTTTTCCAATAATATTACCACTACCAACACGGAATTTTTTTGTATGAAAGATGGTAGGTTCTTTAGCAGGAGTATCAGAATCTTCCATGATATTGTTATCGCCCAAATTGGCGATAACTTTCCCAGTTTCAGACATAACGACAAGCAGGCAAACAAACTAACACACAAGCAAACAAAAAAGGCAAATAGAGAGGGAGGATAGAGAGAGAGGGCGAATAAAACGGCAAGGATGAATTGGGGGAGAGGAAAACGAGAGGCAAATGGCAAATAATGTAATGCGAGAGATAGGGATTGTGATGGGTACTTGGTATATGACTTTTTGCGTAGACTCCCCGGCAATGGCGCCAGAAATCCTTCTTGCTACGTCTTGAGCTTGCGTTGGTTTTCCCCGAAGAGGAAGGGATGATGCAGCAGAGTAGTGTAAGTATTTCCCTCAGTTTTTGAGAACCAAGGTATCAATCCAGTAGGAGCCCACGCTCAAGTCCCTCGTACCTGCACAAAGCGATAGCTACTCGCAACCAACGCGATTAGGGGTTGTCAAGCCCTTCACGGTCACTTACGAGAGTGAGATCTGGTAGATAGAATATTTTTGGTATTTTTGATATAAAGATGCAAAGTAAAAAAGTAAAAGCAAAGTAAATAGCAAAACAATATAAAAGTGATGGAGATTGATATGATGAGAATAGACCCGGGGGCCATAGGTTTCACTAGTGGCTTCTCTCAAGAGCATAAGTATTCTACGGTGGGTGAACAAATTACTGTTGAGCAATTGATAGAATTGAGCATAATTATGAGAATATCTAGGCATGATCATGTATATAGGCATCATGTCTGTGACAAGTAGATCGAAACGATTCTGCATCTACTACTATTACTCCACTCATCGACCGCTATCCGGCATGCATCTAGAGTATTAAGTTAAAAACAGAGTAACGCCTTAAGCAAGATGACATGATGTAGAGAGATAAATTCATGCAATATGAAATAAACCCCATCTTGTTATCCTTGATGACAATGATACAATACGTGCCTTGCTGCCCCTTCTGTCACTGGGTAAGGACACCGCAAGATCGAACCCAAAGCTAAGCACTTCTCCCATGGCAAGAACTACCAATCTAGTTGGCCAAACCAAACGGATAATTCGAAGAGACTTGCAAAGATAACCAATCATGCATAAAAGAATTCAGAGAAGATTCAAATATTATTCATAGATAGACTTGATCATAAACCCACAATTCATCGGTCTCAACAAACACACCGCAAAAAGAAGATTACATCGAATAGATCTCCACGAGAGAGGGGGAGAACTTTGTATTGAGATTCAAAGAGAGAGAAGAAGCCATCTAGCTACTAACTATGGACCCGAAGGTCTGAGGTAAACTACTCACACTTCATCGGAGGGGCTAGGATGATGTAGAATCCCTCCGTGATGACGGCCCTCTTCCGGTGGAGCTCCGGAACAGGCCCTAAGATGGGATCTCGTGGATACAGAAAGTTGCGGCGGTGGAATTAGGTTTTTGGCTCCTGTTCTGATTGTTTGGGGGTATGTGTGTATATATAGGAGGAAGGAGTACGTCGGTGGAATTAGGTTTTTGGCTCCTGGATCACGTTCGGTGAGAAAATCACGTTTTCGAAGATTTTATTCCGTTTGGACTCCGTTTGATATTCCGTTTATCCGAAACACTGAAATAGGCAAAAAAACAGCAATTATGGGCTGGGCCTCCGGTTAATAGGTTAGTCCCAAAAATAATATAAAAGTGGAAAATAAAGCCCAATATAGTCCAAAATAGTAGATAATATAGCATGGAGAAATCAAAAATTATAGATACGTTGGAGACGTATCAAGGTGCCGGAGTCAGCATCTCCGTTAGGAGAGCGTCTGCAGGATCTTCGGGCAGGGGGGCTGGGCAATCAAGCTGCTCCGCTGTCTTTATCCAGTCCTGTTAATGACATAGAAGCTTAGATCCTGCATATGACTAAACCGGGGCAAATAAATACCCTGAGAGATATAAAAACTTACCAGATTGGCGCGGCGCTTTGCGTTGAGTCCGCGGTCCTCGGTGAGGGAAGGAGGTACCTTGGCGCCCTTGAACAGCACCCTCCAGATGTCCTCGTGCGTCATGTCATAGAGCTCTCGCAGCGTCTGGTGCTTGGCCGAGTCGAACTCCCACAAATCGAATGCTCGTCGTTGACACGGGAGGATCCGGCGGAAGAGCATGACCTGGACCATGTTGACGAGCTTGATTTTCTTGCTCGTCATGTTCCTGATGCAGGTCTGGAGTCCGGTCAACTCTACCGAAGAACCCCAGGACAGGCCCTTCTCTTTCCAGGAGGTGAACCGCGTGGGGATTCCGGATCGAAATTTGGGGGCCGCCACCCAGTTGGAGTTGCGCGGCTCGGTGATGTAGAACCACCCCGATTGTCACCCCTTTATGGTATCCACATAGGTGCCCTCGAGCCAGGTGACGTTAGGCATCTTTCCCACCGTGGCACCTCCACACTCTACTTGCTGGCCACCCACCACCTTCGGTTTAATATTGAAGGTTTTCAGCCATAGGCCAAAGTGGGGCCTGATGCGGAGGAAGGCCTCGCACACGACGATAAACACCGAGATGTTGAGGATGAAATTGGGGGCCAGATCATGAAAATCCCAGTCCGCGGACTAAATGGGTAAGAAAAACTACCCTCTCATGGGGTTCGGGCGTAGGGACGATCTGCCCTGCGTCCAGCAGCCGGTGCGCGATATCTGCGGCCAGGTATCCGGCTGCCCGCAACTTTGCGATGTTCTCCTCCATGACGGAGGAGACCATCCACTTGCCTCCTGCACCGGACATGCTTGGAGTGGTTTGAGAAGAAGAACGCGAGCTTGGGCACTGGAGCTCGAGTGCGTGAGAATGGATAAGCGGGGAGGTAGAAGGCGTGGGTAAAAGGGGGTAAATCCTTGTCCCTTTATAAGGGCGAAAGAGGCGATGCGTCTCCTCACTTGCCTGGTAAAATCGCTTATTCCCCAGGCACCGTAATTGATGGCACGGTTGGGTTACCCACGTCCGTATTGATGAGAATCCCGTAATAAGAGGGACACGATCTCTGCTTTGACAAGACATGTCAAGAAAACTGCCCCATGTTATGTGCGGTGCTGGTTGAGAAAAACGGTTCGAATAATGACCGAGCCATGACATGACGTCGTGTTGTCAGAACGCGTCAGCAGATTAGATTTGTGGAAATATTATTCTCTCTGCGCTAGTATGTGGAACTTGTTTTGCAGAGCCGAACACTATTCTGGTGTTCAAAATCTTCCATGGAGTATTCGGAGGGGAACCCGCCTTGCAATGCCGAAGACAATACTGCGCGCCGGACTCATCGTCATTGAAGCCTGGTTCAGGGGCTACTGAGGGAGTCCTGGATTAGGGGGTCTCCGGACAGCCGGACTATATCCTTTGGCCGGACTGTTGGGCTATGAAGATACAAGATTGAAGACTTCATCCCGTGTCCGGATGGGACTTTCCTTGGCGTGGAAGGCAAGCTAGGCAATATGGATGTGTAGATCTCCTCCCTTGTAACCGACTCTGTGTAACCCTAGCCCCCTCCGGTGTCTATATAAATCGGAGGGTTTAGTCCGTAGGACAACATACAATCATACCATAGGCTAGCTTCTAGGGTTTAGCCTCTACGATCTCGTGGTAGATCAACTCTTGTAATACTCATATCATCAAGAACAATCAAGCAGGACGTAGGGTATTACCTCCAACAAGAGGGCCCGAACCTGGGTAAACATGGTGTCCCCTGCCTCCTGTTACCATTCGCCTTAGACGCACAGTTCCGGACCCCCTACCCAAGATCCGCCAGTTTTGACACCGATAATGTGGCTTGGAGCTCGTCGATGAGCTCCACAATGTTGATTATGTGGCTCTCGGTGGCAATGACCACGACATGGACTGAGTTGAAACACGACTATCATAATGGAGGCCAGCGTGAAACAGAACAAAGCAATGAATGGGTGGCCGACCGATGTTCCCATCACCCTTGTGGCAAAAATGCTAGAACAACGGACCATTACGGGATCGGGTGCTCCCAACAAATTAAACTTGCCCCCTGAATTTCAGGAGGGTGGGCCAAGTACCCCAACCAATGCCCAATCACAAAGTGCCATGTTGGGTTGATCCGTAAACCCCCAATAGAAGTTTGTTGATCTAGCATTACTAACCCGTGTGGGTGAGAATGGATACACAACCATGCTACTACAGGGTTCACATTATCATGGGAAACGACCATGGACCTAGGATATGTGGATTTCAGAGGTGGTGGTCGCCTTGGGCAGCCCAGGGCGAAGGCGAGACGCAGTAGGAAGCGACACTTGTGTAGGAGAGAAAGGGGTGTGAAAGGGTCAGTTGAGGGGTAGGACAGGAGAAAGATTGGCTGGTGCAGTAGATGGATATGCCATGTGTCGGTGTCAAAACCGGCGGATCTCGGGTAGGGGGTCCCGAACTGTGCATCTAGGCTGGATGGTAACAGGAGGCAGGGGACACAATGTTTTACCCAGGTTCGGGCCCTCTTGATGGAGGTAAAACCCTACGTCCTGCTTGATTAATATTGATGATATGGGTAGTACAAGAGTAGATCTACCACGAGATCAGAGAGGCTAAACCCTAGAAGCTAGCCTATGGTATGATTGTTGTTCGTCCTATGGACTAAAGCCCTCCGGTTTATATAGACACCGGAGAGGGCTAGGGTTACACAGAGTCGGTTACAATGGGAGGAGACCTACATATCTGTATTGCCAAGCTTGCCTTCCACGCCAAGGAAAGTCCCATCCGGACACGGGACGAAGTCTTCAATCTTGTATCTTCATAGTCCAAGAGTCCGGCCAAAGGTTATAGTCCGGCTATCCGGACACCCCCTAATCCAGGACTCCCTTAGTAGCCCCTGAACCAGGCTTCAATGACGACGAGTCCGGCGCGCAGATTGTCTTCGGCATTGCAAGGCGGGTTCCTCATCCGAATACTTCATAGAAGATTTTGAACACAAGGATAGTGTCCAGCTCTGCAAAATAAGTTCCACATACCACCGTAGAGAGAATAATATTTTCGCAAATCTAATTTGCTGACTTGTTTTGGCAGCATGACGTTATGTCATGGCCCGGTGATTATTCGAACCGTTTTTCTTCAACCAGCTCCACACATAACGCGAGGCGGTTTCTTGACACGTCTTGTCAAAGAAGAGATCGTGTTCCCCCAATTACGGGATTCTCATTAATACGGTCGTGGGTAACCCAACCGTGTCTAGGACTCCTAGATTATAGGCAAGTCCCAAACGGCTATGGAGAGGACGCTTGATATTCACCCTCTTTATAAAGGAACAAGGTTTTCGCTTTTTCCCTCTCGTGCTCAATCGAACCCCTCCCCCGCCTCGAGTTATAACACCCAAAGCCCAGGTCAGGTGCTCCGGATCCTCAATCATGTCCGGATCCAGCCTTCAAGGCCGATGGATGCCCTCCTCCGTCACGGAAGAGGACATCAAGAAGTTGAGGGAGGCCAGATACCTGACCGCCGAGGTTTCGCATCGGCTGCCTGCTCGAGGGCAGGTCGTCCCCACTCCCGAACCCAATGAGAACGTCGTGTTCATCTCCCACTTCCTCCGAGGCCTAGGCCTCACTCTGGATCCCTTCATCAGGGGTTTGATGTTCTATTACGGGCTAGATTTCCACGATCTAGCTCCGGACTCCTTTCTCCACATCTCGACATTTATTGTCATGTGTGAGGCCTTCCTCCGCATTACCCCTCACTTCGGTCTGTAGCTCAAGACCTTTGAAGTGAAGCCGAAGATGATCGAAGGGCAACATGCAGCGTGCGAAGGCACGTCAATAAGCAAGATGGCAGGAGCCCCGTGGCCGAAAGGTTCCTTTCTAGAGGTGTCCAGATTATGGCAACGGGAGTGGTTTTACATCACGGCTCCCAGAAGTGCCAAGTGGGCGGCTGCCCCGCTTTCCGCTCAGCCCCCCCCCCCACCACAACTGATGTCATGGATTAGCAGAGGACTGAGCTGGGGTCCAGCCAAGGACGTGCCTATACTGCAAAGCCGCATTCAAGATCTCTTCGAGGGAGACTTTAATTTGGTTGTGGTAGTGCAAGTTATGTTGGTTCGTCGAGTCCAGCCCTGCAAACGCCGGCCCCTTCGCTTGTGGGAGTTCAACCCAGAAGGACCGCGTGCCATTCAAAGTTTCCTCGGCCTGACGCACGAGGAGATGTACAAGTCATTCTTCGGACCTCAAATAGAGTGTCCGGATACTACTGAGGACGTGGGCCTAAGCAGTAACCGCGCCGCCGAACAAGTAAGTAATCCTCTAGCCGAACACACCTTCTTTTATTCATCATGAAGTTATTTCTGAGAGATCGCTCTTTGACCAGGACTGGCTAACAAAGGCAAAGATGATTCGGTGTTCGGCCCCCCTCCCTGAGGGTTTGGAAAATCCGGTATTGGAGAAGATGCTCGAGCTCGCACCTTGCCCGGAGCCCTCGAAGGAAGATACAGGGGGGAATAATATGGGCAGAAGCGGGCCCCCGTCGCTGCCAGTTCCAACCGAGGGAATGAGCGCCTCCATAAAGGAGGATAACCGGGGGAGGAAGAGGACTACTTCCGAGGATCCGGAAGTCGAGGCCTCCAAACGAGAGAAGAAGTCTCCAACAGAGGGTCCTGCCTCGGGGGGTGCTCTTGCCACACACAGTCCGCGGGGGGATCAGCCCTCCAACGAGTCGTAAGTGATCCAAAAAATACTTTAATAGTGAAGGTATACTACCTTTCCTCTGAGGAGAATAACCGCCGCATATATCATGCAGTTCGGGTCTTAGCCCTTCTCAACTGAGCTCGTCTTCGGGGGATCTTCTTCCAAAGATGATGGAGAGCGAAACGCCTCCCCCGGACTCCTCCGCTCAAGAAGCGGGCGACCCCGAAGTGTCGTCACGGAGGGCCTCTCCGGATCCGGTGAGGCCAGAAGATAATCCCATAGTCACCCGAAGTCCCCAACGTCCGGCTGTTGAAGAGAGCAAACAAAAGAGTCCGGCACCGTCTGGTATGCGGTCGGACGTTCTGACGGAGCTGTTGGGGCGAGCGGCCATCTCAGAAGAACACCGTACCTGATGGTTACGGTGATGGAAAGAATTTCGTCCGCCGAAAGCGGATTACATGAAGCCTTTATGAGTCTACTGACAGGCTTTGAGGTACGTGAAATAATATTTGATAGTACCGCACATGTTAGGTGTGCCCTGTGTAGATAGTAGCCCCTGAGACTCTGGTTGTCGTTGAGAATGGCGGCGAATAGAGGATCATAGTCCCATGCAATAACCAGACTGCCTTTATGTGCATGTGGTGGAAGCTCCGGTGGCTAGCCGGACTAGTGAGTTTGCCGAATTAAAGCGGCAACTGGATGCGACAGACGCCGACATCGAGCTTGTTAACAAGTGGCTTGACGAATCACAGGGTAAGTAATGTTTTCTGGTGAATGTCACATAATAAGAGCAGCATGATGCCATTATCTTTAATATGTTGTGACTGCAGACGAAGCTGCCACTGTGGAGACCCTTCGGGCGGAACTCGCCCGAGCCAAGGAACAAGCAAGGGTTAGTAATGCGGCTGCTTTGAAGGCGGCCGAAGAGTTAAGAGCCGAGAAGGCCGACCATTGCGAAAGCAAAGGAAAGATGGCCAAGATGGCCGTAGAATTAAAAGGCACTGCCGACCGTTGCCAGTTCCTTGAAGAAGAGAACCGAGTGAAGGCAGCGGACCTTGAGAAGGCCCCTATGGACCAAAGACAGTTGCTCTGCTATGAGGGCAAAGAAGGAGGAGCTGCGCGAAGCCGGGGATATTGCGGCTAGGAAGCCCTTTCTGCTGCGGAGGAAGTTCGGAGATCCGCGGTATGCCCCTCTGGATTGGCTGTGGAGTTCGGCAGATGCATATATGGACTTGGCGGCGAGCGCTGTCGATGCGGTCGAATACTTCCAAGATCAATCAGATCATGAAGTGGACAAGCTATTCTGGTCGCAATTCAACGTTCCAGAGCGTCCGCTTCCCTTGACTGATTAGCTAGCCGAATGGGCCGAACTTAATAGGTTGTCTGGACTCGCCATGAGGTCTGTTGTAGATCTTTTGTGGCCGGAGAAGCCGAAGCCGAACAGCTATTTCAGCTTAGTGCAGCAGTTCCTTGGCGCGGTGCCGCGCATCAACACGATGAAGAGGTCGGCATGCATAGAAGGCTCGCGGATGGCCTTTTCCCGTGTCAAAGCATATTGGGCGGAGATGGATGCTACCACTGTTGCGGCGCAAGGTTCGGCCATAGGCCGAGTAGCTGCCGAGCACTATTTTGAAGAGGTTCTTGAGGATGCTCGTTTGATAGAGTCCCAGTGCTCGAAGAATATTATGTTTGAATGACATGTATTCCCATTGTAAACACAATGTTTTTATGAAATATAGTAAGGCTGTATTTATACTTTTGCCGGAAAGTAATGTGATGCCTCCTATACGGCCGTTTATGTATATATGTATATAACCTGAAAGATTGCAGTCGTCGGCTTCAACCCCCACACATATAATGCGGAGGTGCTCGCAAAGAATGCGTGTTCACACTTAACCCAACGTCTTGGTCCTATTAAGGAGGTGATAGCGCAGCGAACGAGGCAACCAGACTATAATGCTTTAACACTTTCACTTAGCCATAGGAGTTTGACAGTGGGGCTACTAGATAGCCCCTGGTGGCTCCGCACTCTCCTGATCTCGGGGTGCGTACATGCCTGGCCGAAAAACGGCCCTTCGTTAAGGCGGAGGAATTCCAACATTCCGATAGGTCATCGAGTGGTTGACCAGTCTCACGCTATATCATGACAGTCAGTTTTCGGCTTTCTCTACTGAGGTGCTCGTCCGGATGAACCAGGGCACAATCGCAGTAGTTCTCCTGGTGCTGCCTTAGCCGATAAAGCGGAACGTAAGGCACCAAAACACAGGAGCCGGGCAAACCCAACATTTGACCAAAGACAATGATTCGGAGCTGATGCATATAAGGCCAAACTCGCGACGTCGAACACTCCCTAAGGTATTCGGTCTTTATGGTATAAACTGGGCCTAAATAGCGCCCTTTATAAGAAGCCCCTTGTGTCCAGGTATGTGCATTATTCTGACGTGGCCACATGCCAAGACGTCAGCATCCTTCTCAATTGTACTGAGAATTCGAGGGATGTGTATCAACAAGATACAGTAAAAAAGGTTTACGCGGGGTCTTAATCTAAAAGGAATCCTTGGAGCGGGTCCCTGCTGCACGTCTGCGCCTGTGTCTCCGTTGTGCCATATCCTGGACGGGTGTAGCATGATGATCATATGTAAAAGAGAGGAACTTAGGTGAAAAAGTTATCGTGCAAAAAGATAGTTTTTAAAGAAACCATGTATAACTAAAAATGAGTAGAAATTGCCACTTTTCTGCGCGCGTTGAGCCCCTTGTATTTGTAATAGGGGTGTGGCCATCAATCCGGTACAAATTACATATAGCAGCACCGGACTCGTCTAACCGCGTCCGTGGTCTTGACGACCTATCAAATGCTTTAGTTGGTGAGGTCGTTTTTAGTGTGCGGCTGCCAAGGCAGTCGCATTCTCTTCGGCGTGCAAAGATCGCTTAATATTTCCGTTCACTGTAATGATGCCACGTGGACCGGGCATCTTGAGCGTGAGGGAAGCGTAATGCGGTATTGCATTAAAGCGAGCAAAAGCTTCGCGTCCAAGTATTGCTTGATAACCGCTTTGGAACGGAGCAATGTGGAAGGTTAAATGTTTGCTACGAGAGTTATCGGGGAAGCCGAATATAATCTTTAGTAGAAGGGAGCCCGTGCAGTGAGCCCCTGGGCCTGGCGTTACTCCTTTAAAGGTAGTGTTGCTATGGCAAATTTTCGTTGGGTCTATCCCCATTTCGCGGATTGTATCCTGGTATATCAGGTTTAAACTGCTGCCACCGTCCATCAGGACTCGTGTAAAGTGGTATCTGTTAATTATTGGGTCTAATACCAGGGCAGCCCATCCTGCCCGTCGGATACTTGCTAAGTAATCACGATAGTCGAAAGTGACCGGTTGAGACTACAGTGGCAGGATTTCACGATGATAGGCCCTTGGGCATATTTATCTGGGAGGGCCGCTTTGCTTCCCTTGATCACGTGTAACACGTTGACTGTTTTGACTTCTGGTGGAAACTTCTTTTGTTCCCCAGTGTCTTGCTTGAGAGGCACATCCTCATCTTCGCTTGGTGTATCCTCCTCCTTGTGTACGGCGTTGAGCTTGCCGGACTGCTTGAAGACCCAACATTCTCTGTGGGTATGATTAGCGGGTTTACCAGGGGTGCTATGGATCTGACATATTTGGTCCGGAATTTTGTTCAGGCTGGATAGTTCATCTCTGGCGCCTTTAGAGGGCGGCTTTTGCTGACCTGGCCGAGAGCTTCTGAATTCGGCGTTTACCGCCGTGCTCTTCGGGCTATCTTCTTTATTCCGACGCTTATTATTTTTGCTGCGGCGTGATTTCCCGTTTTTATCTCTAACTTCGGATGTGCTTGGGTCGCTGGTGCTGCATCTGGCTAGCCAGCTGTCCTCACCCGCGCAAAAGCGGTTCATGAGGCTTGTTAATGCTGCCATTGTTCTCGGCTTTTCTTGGCCGAGGTGTCTGGCAAGCCATTCGTCGCGGACGCTATGCTTAAAAGCTGCCAAGGCTTCAGCGTCCGGACAGTCAACTATTTGGTTCTTCTTAGCAAGAAACCTGTTCCAAAGCTTTCGGGCTGACTCTCCGGGTTGTTGAGTTATATGACAAAAATTGTCTGCATCTGGGGGTCGGACATAAGTCCCTTGAAAATTTGCCCGAAAAGCGTCTTCGAGCTCTTCCCAGCTTCCAATGGAGTTTTCGGGGAGGCTTTTAAGCCAGTGCCGAGCTGGCCCTTTGAGTTTGAGGGGTAAGTATTTAATGGCGTGGAGATCGTCTCCTCGAGCCATATGGATGTGGAGGATATAGTCCTCAATCCAGACCCCAGGGTCTGTTGTTCCGTCGTATGCCTCTATGTTTACGGGTTTGAATCCCTCTGGAAATTCATGGTCCAGCACCTCATCGGTGAAACATAGGGGGTGTGCGGCGCCCCTGTATCTGGGTGTGCCGTGGTGTTCGGATGTTTGGTGTGTTGCATCGTATGCTGGGGCGTGCTTGCGTGGTCCATAGATGGATCTGGTTGCGTTGTCCTTTTGATGCAAGCCCTCGTGTGGATCGCATATTGGCTTATGTGCGGCATTGCTTGCCGCTCTATGTTGGCCGTGAGGTCGTCTATCCGGCCAAGTGGCCGTTTTAATTTTTGGGGGGTCTAAGGCCTCCTCATCGAATTCAGGTAGCAACTTCCGCTTCTGGTAGCTCTTGGTGGGGCGATTACCGCCATACTTCACTGCTGTGTTGAGTACTTTGCTCCATCTGATTTGGAGTGTGTCCTGCGCAGCCTTGAGCCTTTGCTTCTGCTTTTTTAGACTCCTAGCGGTGGCAACAAGCCTTTGACGGGCATTCTGTTGCTCCGGGTGCCTGTCCGGCGTTATGTCATCGGACTATTATCTTTGACAGAATCGGTTTGTTCGGTTTGATTCTCCGTATTGCCGTGGTCCAGCAGTGGTTCGCCCTGCTCCAAAGCTGGGTCTGTATGATCGTTATTTCTGCCGAGGCGGGATTTGGGGTGGCGCTTACGCCGCCGCTTTGACTGCTTCTCGAGGGGACAACCCTTCGTTGTGTCCTTCTGTTCCTCGCCGTCGTTTTACTTTGGTGTGTCCACCATGTATACGCCATGTGATGAGGTGGACGTCCAGTGCCCTGTGGGCGGTGGTTCCTCTTCGCCTCCCGCATCGTCGTCCATACCGTCGATGTCTTTGGAGTCGAAGTCGAGCATGTCGGTTAAGTCATCGATAGTGGCTACTAAGTGGGTGGTGGGTGGGCCTCGAATTTCTTCGTCGTCCGCATCCCAGTCCTGCCGGACATAGTTCGGCCAGGATCCTCCTGGCAAGGAGAGAGACCTTAATGAGTTCAGTATGTCGCCAAAGGGCGAGTGATGAAAAATATCCACGGAGGTAAACTCCATGATCGGCGCCCAATCGGATTCGATAGGAACGGGCGCAGGCGGTTCGGAGTCCGTAGCCGGAGAAGGATCCGGCAGTTTAACAACACGACTCTTGTGCAAGGTAAGGTCGATGTTCGGCTCGATCGCCGCTGAGGGTAAGGCCTCCGTGGCGGGGTCCATCCACCCGTCAGCGGAAGGCGCAACTGGCTCCGAATTGAGGGTCGGAGCGGCTGCCGGTGCGATCTCCTGAACGCTGTCCGATGGTAGAGCTAAATCGTACTCATCGCGACCGCGTGACGCACAAGGTAGAGGCTCGAATCTGTCGAAGATCAAGTCTCCACGGATATCGGCCGTGTAGTTTAAGCTTCCAAACCTGACCTGGTGGCCAGGGGCGTAACTTTCAATCTGCTCCAGATGGCCAAGCGAATTGGCCCGCAGTGCAAAGCCGCCAAAGACGAAGATCTGTCTGGGGAGAAAAGTCTCACCCCGGACTGCATCGCTATCGATGATAGTAGGAGCCATCAAGCCTAACGGCGACGACACAGAGGAACTCTCAATGAAAGCACCAATGTCGGTGTCAAAACCGGCGGATCTCGGGTAGGGGGTCCCGAACTGTGCGTCTAGGCCGGATGGTAACAGGAGGCAGGGGACACAATGTTTTACCCAGGTTCGGGCCCTCTTGATGGAGGTAAAACCCTATGTCCTGCTTGATTAATATTGATGATATGGGTAGTACAAGAGTAGATCTACCACGAGATCAGAGAGGCTAAACCCTAGAAGCTAGCCTATGGTATGATTGTTGTTCGTCCTATGGACTAAAGCCCTCCGGTTTATATAGACACCAGAGAGGGCTAGGGTTACACAGAGTCGGTTACAATGGGAGGAGATCTACATATCCGTATTGCCAAGCTTGCCTTCCACGCCAAGGAAAGTCCCATCCGGACACGGGACGAAGTCTTCAATCTTGTATCTTCATAGTCCAAGAGTCCGGCCAAAGGTTATAGTCCGGCTATCCGGACACCCCCTAATCCAGGGCTCCCTCACCATGCATGACAAATAGACCCACGTGATCAGTGAGAGTAGTGAATAGTCCCTGTTGGGGCCATTTTTGGTCAATAATACTAGACACACGGACTTGTGACGGGCATTATTTACAGACTCTTTCCAGCTAATGGGTGGGCGCAGCCTCCCCCAATCTGCAATGCTTGGCCCATGATTAGTTAGTCTGTTAACCTCGTAAACCAATCCCTGTGGCTCTAGCACTCTTTTTTGGTGCCCCAAACATGTCTCCGACTGAAGTTGACCAAAATTAGTAGGTATATGGTGTTCATTTCAAAGGTAAGATTTTGGGATTCTATTCCAACCAGCTCTATGAGTTAAGTATTTAAATAAAATGTTCTCATCTCTCCTTTTTTTACTTTAAAAGAATATAAGTTTCTGTCGTCTGCTCCTCCTTCTGTCAACCTTAGGTACATCTCCTTCCCTCATTGTGTCCATGTTTTAATTTTTTTCCATCAATTTTTGTGAAAATTGCATAAACTACCTCGCCTCTTATTTACTTACAAATAAATTGTTGATAAGCCAATAAATCCTTATCAAATACTAGTAAGTGTTTATCACAACTCAAAAAAAAGTGTTTATCAATAGGGAAACGCTAGCAATCTGCTGCTGGATAAGCGCACAACGTCCACCAGACATGCATCCTCATCCAACGGAACAATATCTCAAAGCTCATGTCCACTTGCTCTCTCTCGTTTCATTTCTTTTCCTCCCAGGATCTGGTCACTCTCTCCCCCTTTTCTCCATTCTTGTGTACTCACCGGATCGCACGCGGCGCACGACGCTCCTGCCATGAGAGACAGAGAGGGGTGAGAGAATGATGAGGGCAAGGTGACCTGACTTTAGGTCCGACGCTCGCCGATGGCGGCACGAATGAAGGGACTGGCGGCACCACTCCTCCCTCACCACCATCCGACGCATCTCAAAATGCAGCAACACTTCCACCGTTGTAGGCGTCCTCGACCGGGGAGGGGGGGTCAGCCGCATCGTGCCCCAACAAGGGATGTTTTTGTTTTTGCAACAAAAGGCATGTTGCAATTGCAACAAGGCTCTTGTTGCAAAAGGGTCATGTTGTAAAAGGGCCATGTTTCAACCTTACAAAAAAATCTGCAACAAGACCTCTGTTGCAGAAAATACTACAACACCAGTCTTGTTGCAAGAGGGAGGGGGGTCGTGCGCATGAGCACATCAGACAGTCATTACGGGCTCCATCCTATGGCCAGGGAGACGACTGATTTTTCCCAGTTATCCACGGCTGACGCGTAGGGTCGCCCTTATCAACATATAATCATATTTATTTTACGAAATGCACTCGTTGCACGACAATTTCTAGAGAAATATGGAAAACTCCTAATCCAGCACGAGGTGGGAAACCAATCTATTGGTCCTTAATGGGTGATGTGGACAGACAAGCCACCTTCCCCAAGTTACGGGAGCCGCGATCGGAGATGGACACCTACCTTCTCGCGAGACCGTCCCTGTCTCCCCTCGTGCGTGTGCTCTCTTAGAACCCCAGGACCCGGAAGCAGAAAGAAAACACTCTCCACCGATGATGTCATCGTGCAAACCCCAACCTAGTACCATCCAGGTGCCTTCCCCAAGTAACGGGTGCCGCGATCAGAGACGGACGCCCGCCTTGTCGCGAGACCCCGCATCCCCTCTCTTAAAACCCCAAGCCTCGGAAGCAGAAACTTCTAGGCCATAGAAAATGTGACTTGCAAGTTGGGTTCAGTAATAGAATTATCAAAGAACCAAAAATGATGTTGATTGTACTTGGTTTGATTTGGCGCGCATGAGATGTCCTACCGGTTTCTCAAATTAAAAATTGAATTGGTATAAACATTGAAATCTATTCACCATAGTTTTGATTATGATACTAAGACATCCATCATATCATAAAGAGAGACTAGTGCATTTGAATCAACTTCACGAGTCGGATTAGTTTGCCTCCGCATGGTATAACCTATTAGTATGTAGTAAGTTATAACCTATTAGTATGTGATGTGAACCTATGCTCCTGCAAACTAAAGCTCCATTCTTTTTAACAATCACCATGGGAGAGTATCTCCACCTGAATATATTACTCAAAAAGCCCCAAGGAGCCAAAGTACACCAGAGAATACAACGTGAGGAAAGAAACATGCGTCAAAGATAAGAAGGCATCTCTAGTTTGATCTTTGAACCTATAGACCCAAAGCGTGAAATCATAGATTACATTTTGAAAAGTATCCAAAGTCGAGTGAGTCAACGGGACACCTGGGCATTGCGAGATTCCTAATTTAGGCATTTAATAATTTTTAGATGTACTGTACTCCCTCATTCCTAAATATAAATATTTTTTAGAGAATCCAATATGGGTTACATACAAAGCAAAACGAGTAAATTTAGACTCTGAAGTATATCTATATATATAGATTTATATGTAGTAAAGACTTGTATTTAGAGACGGAGAGGGTATGATTTATACTAAAATAATTGTAGTTGGGGCCCTCCCAAGCCCTGGGGCGGTCGCCCCTTCTGCCCGGCCTATGGGCCGGCCCTGCGTGGACAGGCGGGCCACCTTCCCGGAGCCACGATCCGAGACGGACGCCGCCTTCTCGCGAGACCCCCCGGCCTGTCGTCGTGCCTGTCCTCTCTTAAAACCCAACGCTCAAACCCTCTTCCAAAACATCGCTCCCACCGACGACGCCACCGCCCAAACCCCAACCCTCCTTTTTGCCCTGAAATAGATCAAGCGTGAAAAACGTGGCCTGCTGTGCTGCAGGTTTGATTTCCCGGGAGGCGTATCCGTCCATCCATCGGCGCGTAATCTCGGATCAGCTTCTTCTCCTTCGCGCTTCATCCGCCCCTTCGTCGCTTGCTAGCTGATCCATCGGAGGGGACTCATGGACTGGAACTACGGCCCCGAGGAGCAGGTCCTGTGGCCGGCGTCGGTCCTCGCCGGCGTCCTCATGTGCGCCGCCGTAAGCTCTCCGCGCCCTCTCCTTTTTTGCTTTCTTAGTTCATCCGCTCTCCGTAGTTCAATCCTTGTGTTCATGGTTGCTCGAGCTCGGTTATTTGCGAGATTATTATTATCTACCTATATGCCGGTTGCTTTCCTGTTATCTGGGGGCCGTCCAGATCAAGTACCTCCGTCTTGTTAGGGGAAGAAGAGGCCGTTGGCGTCTTTGTTGCTGGCACAGTTAATGCAGGTTGCATCAGCGGCCCTGCAGTTTTGTCTGTAGCTATGCTTGCTGGTGAAGTTTGCCGCGTCAGTTGTAGCACTTGGCACAACTTACTAGTCAATGGTGCAGATACTTGTCAATCGTCGATGTCTCTTTTGGCAATCGAGACTGGCAGTGATGATACTGATACGTACCAACAGTTCAACTGTGCTAGTTGGGCAGACTGTTGAATACTTCCTTCTAGAACCGAGAGATATTTTGGATTTAAAAAAAAAGACTGGGAAGTTCTAGCTCTTTTTTTTGCGTGGTTGCTATCTCGCATTGAATTTCTCTAGTTGGTCCAATGCAAATTACCAGTCAAGGGGAAGGTGCATCGGCATCAGATCAGCAGCAAGTGCGTGCGTAGACCGTGCTGTTTCGTGTTGCAGTGTTCTGGTCTGCTCTGCTCTGGCTCTTTGGTAACCAGGCCAGTATGTGATCAGTGCTACTACCTATTTGCAAAATTGCCCACAATTTGATGTTCTTGCCAGCCGATGGATTTCTTAAATTTTGGGTTTGTTGGAGAGATTGACAGTCTTGCACGTGTTCCAAAAAAATACATTGAAGATAATCTGGGTCTCATTCTGTACAGGGGAAGATAATAAGTTTGGCATTGTACAGCATTTTGCAATAACAAAAACAAAAAAAGGAGTGCTAGAATTTGCTATATTAGACTCTCTCTCTCTCTCTCTCTCTCTCTCTCTTCCTGTCTTTTTATGCAGGACACCTTTCTTTTTCATGAACATTTGTACTTCCGTAGGTTATTGTGTGTACACGGAGTTGTTTCAGAAGTATTTGAATTTTTAAATATTTTTACTATCACGGTGGAGCTCGAAAGCCGAAATCCGTCTCTCTTATTAGTACCTACTAGGCTACGTATCACAAAGTAAGTTTTGGCTTTTATTCCTGATGAAGCATACTGATTCTGAATTGAAAACTTTACTCCTCTAATTCTGAACTTGTCGTCTTACAACCTCTTATTTTTTGAAAGGATCTTACAAAAAACATTGTTCTCAGCTATTTAGTACATTGCATCTTGCTGCAAGAATTCATAATTTTGTCCTTGCAGGTATATAAGGTAACTAAAAAGGTTAGCTCATCGTGCTTCAAGTGTTATGATGGATTAAGTCCAATGCAAAAGCTTGAGTGGAATAATAGGTAATATTTACTTGGACACAACTTTATTGTTGTACTTGTACCTGTTCTTTATCACAGTTGACCTTTATTTTACTTAAGTCTAAATATGTGCAACTAACTGACAGGGGCTTCTCTACGGTCCATGCATTGGTTGCTGCTGCCGTTTCCTTTTACTTGGTCATGATATCTGGCCTCTTCAGTGAAGATGTCAATGGCATAATCATTGACAGAAAGTCATGGTTATCCGATTCCATGTTTGGGGTAAGCTACGCATTGCAACTGCATCTCCAGCTTTGCTTGGAGCGAGTCAAATTTGTTTCTCAGTCTGCAGTCTTTCAGAACAAATGGACATGAAATGCTCCTCTGCGTACATATTGATTTAACATACTGTATTACTTGTGCAGGTCTCGATCGGGTACTTTTTCACAGACTTGGCGATGATCCTATGGCATTTTCCATCTTTAGGTGGAAAAGAATTTGTAAGTTTTACACTATACTAGAGCACACATTATCTCTGAAGAAGATTAATGCGTGTTGGTTTCCTCCTAATCAGGAGTTTTTTTTTTTGACAAAGTTCCTAATCAGGAGTTGTTTCTATGTGATTTTGTTTCAGCTCTTGCATCACGGACTTTCCATGTACGCAATCTGTCTTGCTTTGTTCAGTGGGAAAGCACACATGTACATACTCATGGTCCTCTTCACTGAAGCCACCACTCCATTTGTGAACCTTAGATGGTAACATCTGATACCACTAATACAGTCCTTCAAGAATTCAGGTTAAGATGTGTTGTTTCTGAAAGTTATTATGATTTGGTGCAGGTATCTGGATGTTGCTGGTCAGAAGGATCACAACCTTTACTTATACAATGGATTGGCTATGTTTGTCGGATGGCTGGTATGGTACTCGCTGCTCTCATGATTTAACATTATTGCTTTTCCTGAAGTCGTATGATTCATAAAACTTGCATGTTAGAATTCTCAAAAATCTAGTTAGTTTCGGTGTCGGCAGCCTTTACTGTCTGTGCCGTGCCACCGTACGCCCCTATCAACTTCGGCTCTGCCCTTTCTGTCTTTGTACAAGACTCAGATGCTCAGAGATATGTTCCTATTGAATGTCTCTGCCTTTTACCTTTTTGTTGGAAAATATATGCTTGATACGCTCCTCTTCATCGCAAGTCAGATGAAAATGCCAATTGTGAGCTGCAGGAGCGGCGCCCAGGCTAATGAGTTAACTTGAAGCATTTGTGACTAGATATGCCGCAAACTATTTATTCAGTATCCTCTTTACTCTGGCATTAACACATCTTTTGTTGGCTTGCAGATTGCTCGGATAATCTTGTTCGTATATTTCTTCACTCATGTCTACTCCCATTATGATCAGGTATGCATGTCATCTACCCATGGACCAACTGAAATCGCACTTTTGCTAATATATATATATATATATATATATATATATATATATATATATATATAGCTTGAGATGTAGCTAAATTTGCTTGATCAGTATGATATACTGTATTAAAACATCATGAAAGTATATGACTGATTTAGTCTTCAGAAGATTCAGACAGTTCGATTGATGCAACTGAAACCGTTTGCTATTGCGAAAATTCAGACGGTTTGCTGATGACGTGCGCGCTGTACTTGTTTTTTCACAGGTGAAGTCCATCTTCGCCCTGGGATTCTACGGCATAATGACAGTGCCACCGACGCTGGCCGTGATGAACGTGTTCTGGTTCCGGAAGATATGTAGGGGGATGGTCAGAACCCTGTCGAAGATGAAGCAGCATACCGCAAACGGGAAGACGGATTAGAAGGAAGGATGATATAACTCTTCTTTTTTAGATCAAAAAAGATTGACTGTTGTTCCTTGTAGATAAAAGCTCGGCCAGTTAAATTTGAGGTAAAACCACGACACTTATTTTGAGACGGAGGAAATATGTTGGTGTCTGATTCTTTTTTTCTAGAGTATGCCCATGCAGAGAATTGTGGGATTGGTCATTGATGTGAGAGGTGATGCACATAGTATTATTCTTTTTACTTTCGTGGCTGCTCGCGGCCACGCGAAACCAACCCGTCGTCGTTGCTGAATCTGTGAAAGGGTATTCCTTTTTCCTTCGCCAACGTGAAAGGCTATTCAGAGGTGGGGTGTCGCACCAAGCACTCTCACATCGCCGGGCCGATTTTGTTCGTGCCGCGCAACAGACGCGTCGGGCTCGTGTCGACCGCGTCGTGGACGCACGCGAAAGCGTTCGTTTGCGCCGCGGACAGCGTTGCCGCCTTTGCTCTCCGTTCTTGGTCGTTTCCCCTCCAGATGGCACGCACTGCTCAGCAGAGCCCAAGGCCAACGGTTCTCACGTCACGCAACGGCCGAAGCAGTGCGGCGCACTCACGCAGAAACAACAACTGGATGCGCCATCATTCGGACGGTCTTTCATGTGCACTGCCATTGTTTTCCTCGTGCTCGGGGTCGAAGAAGACGTACCTGCCTGGTGCAAAATAACAAAAATCTGTTTTAAGTTGCACTTTTCATCAAATTAAAGTTGCACCTTTTAGTCGAGTATATATATCTGCTATTTTTCTACATACTATTTAAAAAATAAGTATCATTTTTTTTTCTGCCAGGCGAATCTTTCGTCAACCATTTTTTTCCTCCCACCACGTCCCTTCATCGATTTCTTTTATCCAGCTGGTTTTCTTTCCACCGTTTCATGCTTGGCTGGACCTTCCCGGTACGCCGTTCAATCACATTAATTTACTTGTCTTTCACATCAATTTCACCTTATCTCTAGTATTTTAGAAAATTATAAGGCCTAGTTTGGCAACACGGTTTTTCTAAAACTATGGTAATTGAAAACCTAGGTATTTCATTGTGTGGAAAATGATTACTCCAGTTTTTAAAAACCATATTTTTTTTCTCCGTTTTAGCAAAACTACCAACGTGTTTGGCAATTGCAGTTTTTCTCAATTTTCTGGTTTTGACTTTTGACTACTCATGCATAGATGATCCTGAAGATAGCTAGCTGAACCAACTGAGCGACACTCAAGTATTGTACAATTACGTAATCAGCCTATGTGAATTAACAGCCGCCGCTTGCATGTAGTCATATCTCTGAGGCGCTAGGATCTGGAATTTTTGTCCAAAAAGACCACCTACCCAACAGGATTGCTAAAAAAGACCCTCTTCAGATGAAATTGACAAAAAAGACCCCCTTAACCGTGGCAACAGGCGCACCAGCCGACACATGGCACTTGCCGTCACACCGGTAGGCGACAGCACTGTTCATGGCACTGTTCACACAGGACGGTTTTATGCAGTAGAACGGCAATGGGACGCGAGTGAACAATGATGCCGCCTCCCGGTGTGGCGGCTGCACTGTTCATGTGAGATGAACAGTAATTTAAAAAAATAGCAGAAAAATTCAAAAAAATCTGAAATTTTGCACCCACTTAGAACACTCAATCGTCTTTGCTGACTTGAATTTTTATGTTGTTTTTTTAATTACTTTTCATCCCGTATGAACAGTGTTGCTGCCATACCGGGAGGCGGCAACATTGTTCACTCCCGTCCGTTGCCGTTCTGCTGTGCGAAAACCATCCCCCCGCGTAAATAGTGCCATGACCAGTACTGCCGTCTACCGGTGTGGCGGCAAGTGCCACGTGTCAGGTGGCGCGCTTGCTGTCACAGCTAAGGGGTTCTTCTTTGCCAATTTCATTCAGAGGGAGTCTTTTCTAGCGATTCCGTTGGGCAGGTGGTCTTTTTGACAAAAAAATCTAGGTTCTGTAATAGAGTTATCTTGTACCTCTAACCTCTAGCCACATGGAATCGATGGGCTAGCTAGCTTAGCCTGCTCTGTACAACTATGCTCGAGTATCAATCAATCTACTCCATGATATAAACCTCGGCACATGCAAATGTGCTAAGTCGATGCTAAATCATGGCATTTGTATGTGTACGTGCGCCATCCAATATGATCAAATGTCTAGCACAATCTAATCTGCAGATTGCCCACGAGAGCAATAGTCAACGATTGAAGACATCAACGCCAGAAAGAAGATGAACTGAGTGAGCGTTTCTCAGTTTAGAAAAAAGAGGCTGGGACTGCTTTTTCATATACAGCAAAAAAACATGGTTTTAGATATACTATGGCATATAAAAATGCAGTAATTGTCAAAGCCAAACACGTCAAAATATTTAAAATCGGGGTTTCTAAAAAAACCATGGTATTCTCCTAAAACTCCAAAAATACCGAGCAGTCAAACACGGCCTTGGCCCTGTTTGATAGCAAAGTATTTTCTAAATATTTTGAGAATACTACAGTTTTTGAGATTATCATAGTTTTATTTACAATGAGCCGTTTGGTTGCCCCTAACAACTGTGCTTTTAATATTATAGTATTGGGTAAACTGCAGTTTTTTCTCTGCATAAAAAAAAAGAACCCCAAACCTCTTTTTTAAAAACAGAGTTGCTGAATGCTTAAACACAGCGGCTAAACTGCAAAATTTACAGCGTTACGCGGCAACAGCCAAACAGGTTCTATGTATTGTGAATACTGCAAAATATTCTGTTTTGATAAAACTATGATATCTCACATCTACAGGAAAAATTACTATGGTTTTTGATACTTTGGTTTATATAATACTTTGCTATCAAACACAGCCTAAGTAGTTTTCTTTTCATGCGAACTCTTCGTCAATTGGTTTTCCCCTCCCATCACGTCCCTCCATAGATTATTTATTATCTAGTATTTCTATTCATTTCAATTTGACCGCACCTTCCTAGTACGCTGCTCGATCACATTAATTTGCTTACTTTTTGCACCAATTTCATCTTAATTTAATTACCAAACTTCTCATCAAATTGTAAGGTAAATCAGAGACAAGTTTTGATAAACATTTATTCAGACAATCACATTAATATTGACAGGTAAATCACAAGCTAATGTATTAGAATATTTATATCCCGTTGCAACGCATGAGCATTCTTCTAGTAAGGATAAAGGAAATAACTATTTTTTGCAAATCAATAAAGCGTGTCATGATTGCTTTGCCTAAAAAAATACATGGACTTAAAAAAAAGAACTTAGCACTTAATATGTAATTCTTCATGCTTGATATCTTATTACATGGTTGAAACATAAATATTAAAGTAGCTCACATAATACTAAGTAAACCCATACCTCCAGATGGACGACACAAGTGCTTCAGAATGATTGCCTCCAAGTTTTTGCTTCCGTCATTAGGACAGTAGACAAAGATGCAAATTACCCGTGTATGTACTTACTGTTAAAGAAATGGGCATATTGTTGCCACCAAAGATAATACTTTGTCATTTGACGACAAATATAGTTTTCAAAATATGAAGGACGTAAATAAAACCGGGGGAGTGGTCATTCCAACCGGAGGCTTGACAAGTGTATGATTTTCATAATTGTGCATGGTTTCAATGATAAGGTTTTGAACTACCCGCGTGATTTGTTCTACATATACTTGTGTGTGGTTAGAGGGCATAAATTTACAACATAGTTTTATAAGATACGTGTAGCATCGCCACCGCTACCGCTAATCGTCGCTCAATCTAGAGGAGACCATTTCTTTTGATAGAGAGGGATTCAGGGAGGATCCGCCTGCTTGAAAACTCTCCTCGTACGTGTGGCATTTTCCACTTCTTTTTGCAGGGGAAATGTGTGGTACTTTCCGTAAGTTATTCAAACTCTCAACTTAAAACATATCCAAGTGTTTAATACTTGGATATATTCCTTTTTCACAAAATAATAACTTAATATATTCCTCACAATAATTTTGTTATATGTGATTTTCAATTTTAGGTTATCATGTGTTTCATTAATCACGATTAGAGCGAATACAACGCATGCATGTGAACCGACCTAGAAAGTTGAGAGAGAACATGTGTAGATAGAACTTTCCAGAACCCTCTCCCCCCCTTAAACATACACACACACACACACACACGAAAAGAAATTTACATTGGAGTCATTAAGAAATCCTACAACTATCATCGACATGGTTAACCTTCGTCGAATTCGGAGAACTATAGCACGGGAAGTATGTTGTGGGTCAATGAAGAACCTTTATCGATGTGGTGTGTTGACCAGGGAACATCTCCATCCTCCTCAAATACAGGAGCCATTGTCAGCTTTCGGTGTCGTTGAGGCCAAGCACATATCTGTCGTCATAAGTTTTGATCCGTTATTCGTGGCTGAAAGAGAACCCCTTCCCACACTCTACAGTTTAGAATGTTGTGTGCTAAGACATCACACACTCTACTTTTTAAGGTTGAATCCCTGCACGCGAGTTGGAGAGAGAGAGTAATGTTCTGATAGGTTATATATAGTTCAAAAGTGAAAGGGTATTGGTGGAAAGCTTACTTGTCTTCAATAGAAGAAAATGAAGTTCAAATCATTTTTGAAATATCTCCTAGTAAATGTCTGGTATTTCCTTTTTCTTCTTGCATGGGAAATGTGTGGTACTTTCCATAAGTTACTAAGACTCCCACCTTAAAACACCTCAAATATGTAATAACTTAATATATACCTATTTCGTGAATGGACTGTTGGGGAACGTAGTAATTTCAAAAAAATTCCTACGCACACGCAAGATCATGGTGATGCATACCAACGAGAGGGGAGAGTGTTGTCCACGTACCCTCGTAGACCGAAAGCGGAAGCGTTAGCACAACGCGGTTGATGTAGTCGTACGTCTTCACGATCCGACCGATCAAGTATCGAACGTACGGCACCTCCGAGTTCAGCACGCGTTCAGCTCGATGACGTCCCTCGAACTCCGATCCAGCCGAGTGTTGAGGGAGAGTTTCGTCAGCACAACGGCGTGGTGATGATGTTGATGTTCTACCGACGCAGGGCTTCGCCTAAGCACCACTACAGTATTATCGAGGTGGACTATGGTGGAGGGGGGCACCGCACACGGCTAAAAGATCAAACGATCAATTGTTGTGTCTATGGGTTGCCCCCCTACCCCCGTATATAAAGGAGCAAGGGGGTGCGGCCGGCCAGGGAGGAGGCGCGCCAGGAGGAGTCCTGAGTAGGACTCCCCCCCCCCTTCCTAGTTGGATTAGGACTTGGGAGGGGGGAAGAGTGGAGGAGAAGAAGGAAGGGGGGGCGCCACCCCCTCTCCTTGTCCTATTCAGACTGGGGGGAGGGGTGCGCGGCCCAGCCCTAGCCGCCTCTCCTCTCTTCCACCTGGGCCCACTAAGGCCCATTAAGTCCCCGGGGGTTCCGGTAACCTCCCGGTACTCCGGTAAAATCCCGATTACACCCGGAACACTTCCGATATCCAAACATAGGCTTCCAATATATCAATCTTCATGTCTCGACCATTTCGAGACTCCTCGTCATGTCCGTGATCACACCCGGAACTCCGAACAACCTTCGGTACATCAAAACATATAAACTCATAATATAACTGTCATCGAAACGTTAAGCGTGCACACCCTACGGGTTTGAGAACTATGTAGACATGACCGAGACATGTCTCTGGTCAATAACCAATAGCGGAACCTGGATGCTCATATTGGCTCCCACATATTCTACAAAGATCTTTATCGGCCAGACCGCATAACAACATACGTTGTTCCCTTTGTCATCGGTATGTTACTTGCCCGAGATTCGATCGTCGGTATCTCAATACCTAGTTCAATCTCGTTACCGGCAAGTCTCTTTACTCGTTCCGTAATACATCATCCCGCAACTAACTCATTATTTGCAATGCTTGCAAGGCTTAAGTGATGTGCATTATCGAGAGGGCCCAGAGATACCTCTCCGACAATCGAAGTGACAAATCCTAATCTCGAAATATGCCAACCCAACAAGTACCTTTGGAGACACCTGTAGAGCACCTTTATAATCACCCAGTTACGTTGTGACGTTTGGTACCACACAAAGTGTTCCTCCGGTAAATGGGAGTTGCATAATCTCATAGTCATAGGAACATGTATAAGTCATGAAGAAAGCAATAGCAACATACTAAACGATCGGGTGCTAAGCTAACGGAATGGGTCGTGTCAATCATATCATTCTCCTAATGATGTGACCCCGTTAATCAAATGACAACTCATGTCTATGGTTAGGAAACATAACCATTTTTGATCAACGAGCTAGTCAAGTAGGGGCATACTAGTGACAATCTGTTTGTCTATGTATTCACACATGTATTATGTTTCCGGTTAATACAATTCTAGCATGAATAATAAACATTTATCATGATATAAGGAAATAAATAATAACTTTATGATTGCCTCTAGGGCATATTTCCTTCAGTCTCCTACTTGCACTAGAGTCAATAATCTAGATTACACAGTAATGATTCTAACACCCATGGAGCCTTGGTGTTGATCATGTTTTGCTCGTGGAAGAGGCTTAGTCAACGGGTCTGCAACATTCAGATCCGTATGTATCTTGCAAATTTCTATGTCTCCCACCTGGACTAAATCCCGGATGAAATTGAAGCGTCTCTTGATGTGCTTGGTTTTCTTGTGAAATCTGGATTCCTTCGCCAAGGCAATTGCTCCAGTATTGTCACAAAAGATTTTCATTGGACCCGATGCACTAGGTATGACACCTAGATCGGATATGAACTCCTTCATCCAGACTCCTTCATTTGCTGCTTCCGAAGCAGCTATGTACTCCGCTTCACATGTAGATCCCGCCACAATGCTTTGTTTAGAAATGCACCAACTGACAGCTCCACCGTTCAATGTAAACACGTATCCGGTTTGCGATTTAGAATCGTCCAGATCAGTGTCAAAGCTTGCATCAACGTAACCGTTTACGATGAGCTCTTTATCACCTCCATAAACGAGAAACATATCCTTAGTCCTTTTCAGGTATTTCAGGATGTTCTGACCGCTGCCAAGTGATCCACTCCTGGATTACTTTGGTACCTCCCTGCTAGACTTATAGCAAGGCACACATCAGGTCTGGTACACATCATTGCATACATGATAGAGCCTATGGCTGAAGCATAGGGAACATCTTTCATTTCCTCTCTATCTTCTGCAGTGGTCGGGCATTGAGTCTTACTCAACTTCACACCTTGTAACACAGGCAAGAACCCTTTCTTTGCTTGATCCATTTTGAACTTCTTCAAAACTTTGTCAAGGTATGTGCTTTGTGAAAGTCCAATTAAGCGTCTTGATCTATCTCTATAGATCTTGATGCCCAATATGTAAGCAGCTTCACCGAGGTCTTTCATTGAAAATCTCTTATTCAAGTATCCCTTTATGCTATCCAGAAATTCTATATCATTTCCAATCAGTAATATGTCATCCACATATAATATCAGAAATGCTACAGAGCTCCCACTCACTTTCTTGTAAATACAGGCTTCTCCAAAAGTCTGTACAAAACCAAATGCTTTGATCACACTATCAAAGCATTTATTCCAACTCCGAGAGGCTTGCACCAGTCCATAAATGGATCGCTGGAGCTTGCACACTTTGTTAGCTCCCTTTGGATCGACAAAACCTTCCGGTTGCATCATATACAACTCTACTTCCAGAAATCCATTCAGGAATGCAGTTTTGACATCCATTTACCAAATTTCATAATCATAAAATGCGGCAATTGCTAACATGATTCGGACAGACTTAAGCATCGCTACGGGTGAGGTCTCATCGTAGTCAATCCCTTGAACTTGTCGAAAACCTTTCGCAACAAGTCGAGCTTTGTAGACAGTAACATTACCGTCAGCGTCAGTCTTCTTCTTGAAGATCCATTTATTCTCAATTGCTTGCCGATCAATGGGCAAGTCAACCAAAGTCCACACTTTGTTCTCATACATGGATCCCATCTCAGATTTCATGGCCTCAAGCCATTTTGCGGAATCTGGGCTCACCATCGCTTCTTCATAGTTCGTAGGTTCATCATGATCTAGTAGCATGACTTCCAGAACAGGATTACCGTACCACTCTGGTGCAGATCTTACTCTGGTTGATCTACGAGGTTCAGTAGCAACTTGATCTGAAGTTCCATGATCATCATCATTAACTTCCTCACTAATTGGTGTAGGTGTCACAGAAACCAGTTTCTGTGATGAACTACTTTCCAATAGAGGAGCAGGTATAGTTACCTCATCAAGTTCTAATTTCCTCCCACTCACTTCTTTCGAGAGAAACTCCTTCTCTAGAAAGGATCCATTCTTAGCAACGAATGTCTTGCCTTCGGATCTATGATAGAAGGTGTACCCAACAGTCTCCTTTGGGTATCCTATGAAGACACATTTCTCCTATTTGGGTTCGAGCTTATCAGGTTGAAGCTTTTTTACATAAGCATCGCAGCCCCAAACTTTAAGAAACGACAACTTTGGTTTCTTGCCAAACCATAGTTCATAAGGCGTTGTCTCAACGGATTTCGATGGTGCCCTATTTAACGTGAATGCGGCCGTCTCTAAAGCATAACCCCAAAATGATAGCGGTAAATCTGTAAGAGACATCATAGATCGCACCATATCTAGTAAAGTACGATTACGACGTTTGGACACACCATTACGCTGTGGTGTTCCGGGTGGCGTGAGTTGCGAAACTATTCCGCATTGTTTCAAATGTAGACCAAACTCGTAACTCAAATATTCTCCTCCACGATCAGATCATAGAAACTTTATTTTCTTGTTACGATGATTTTCAACTTCACTCTGAAATTATTTGAACTTTTCAAATGTTTCAGACTTATGCTTCATTAAGTAGATATACCCATATCTGCTTAAATCATCTGTGAAGGTGAGAAAATAACGATGTCCGCCACGAGCCTCAATATTCATCGGACCACATACATTTGTATGTATGATTTCCAACAAATCTGTTGCTCTCTCCATAGTTCCAGAGAACGGTGTTTTAGTCATCTTGCCCATGAGGCACGGTTCGCAAGTACCAAGTGATTCATAATCAAGTGGTTCCAAAAGTCCATCAGTATGGAGTTTCTTCATGCGCTTTACACCGATATGACCTAAACGACAGTGCCACAAATAAGTTGCACTATCATTATCAACTCTACATATTTTGGCTTCAATATTATGAATATGTGTATCACTACTATCGAGATTCATCAAGAATAGACCACTCTTCAAGGGTGCATGACCATAAAAAATATTATTCATATAAATAGAACAACCATTATTCTCTGATTTACATGAATAACCGTCTCGCATCAAACAAGATCCAGATATAATGTTCATGCTCAACGCTGGCACCAAATAACAATTAGTTAGGTCTAATACTAATCCCGAAGGTAGATGTAGAGGTAGCATGCCGACTGCGATCACATCGACTTTGGAACCATTTCCCACGCGCATCGTCACCTCGTCCTTTGCCAGTGTCCGCTTAATCCATAGTCCCTGTTTCGAGTTGCAAATATTAGCAACAGAACCAGTATCAAATACCCAGGTGCTACTGCGAGCTCTAGTAAGGTACACATCAATAACATGTATATCACATATACCTTTGTTCACCTTGCCATCCTTCTTATTCGCCAAATACTTGGGGCAGTTCTGCTTCCAGTGACCAGTCTGCTTGCAGTAGAAGCACTCAGTCTCAGGCTTAGGTCCAGACTTGGGTTTCTTCTCCTGAGCAGCAACTTGCTTGTTGTTCTTCTTGAAGTTCCCCTTCTTTTTCCCTTTGCCCTTCTTGAAACTGGTGGTCTTACTGACCATCAACACTTGATGCTCCTTCTTGATTTCTACTTCCGCAGCCTTTAGCATTGCGAAGAGCTCGAGAATTGTCTTATCCATCCCTTGCATATTATAGTTCATCACGAAGCTCTTGTAGCTTGGTGGAAGTGATTGGAGAATTCTGTCAATGACGCTATCATCCATAAGATTAACTCCCAGTTGAATCAAGTGATTGCAGTACCCAGACATCTTGAGTATATGCTCACTGACAGAACTATTCTCCTCCATCTTGCAGCTATAGAACTTATTGGAGACTTCATATCTCTCAATCCGGGCATTCTTTTGAAATATTAACTTCAACTCCTGGAACATCTCATATGCTCCATGACGTTCAAAACGTCGCTGAAGCCCCGGTTCTAAGCCGTAAAGCATGGCACACTGAACTATCGAGTAGTAATCAACACGCGACTGCCAGGCATTCACAATGTCTGCAGTTGCTGGTGCAGGTGGTACACCCAGCGGTGCTTCCAGGACGTAACTCTTCTGTGCAGCAATGAGGATAATCCTCAAGTTACGGACCCAGTCCGTGTAATTGCTACCATCATCTTTCAACTTTGCTTTCTCAAGGAACGCATTAAAATTCAACGGAACAACAGCACGGGCCATCTATCTACAATCAAACATAGACAAGCAAGATACTATCAGGTACTAAGTTCATGATAAATTTAAGTTCAATTAATCATATTACTTAAGAACTCCCACTTAGAAAGACATCCCTCTAATCTTCTAAGTGATCACATGATCCAAATCAACTAAACCATAACCGATCATCACGTGAAATGGAGTAGTTTTCAATGGTGAACATCACTATGTTGATCATATCTACTATATGATTCACGCTCGACCTTTCGGTCTCAGTGTTTCGAGTCCATATCTGCATATGCTAGGCTCGTCTAGTTTAACCCGAGTATTCTGCGTGTGCAAAACTGGCTTGCACCCGTTGTAGATGGACGTAGAGCTTATCACACCCGACCATCACGTGGTGTCTGGGCACGACAAACTTTGGCAACGGTGCATACTCAGGGAGAACACTTTTATCTTGAAATTTAGTGAGAGATCATCTTATAATGCTACCGTCAATCAAAGCAAGATAAGATGCATAAAAGATAAACATCACATGCAATCAATATAAGTGATATGATATGGCCATCATCATCTTGTGCTTGTGATCTCCATCTCCGAAGCACTGTCATGATCACCATCGTCACCGGCGCGACACCTTGATCTCCATCATAGCATCGTTGTCTTCTCGCCAATCTTATGCTTCTACGACTATCGCTACCGCTTAGTGATAAAGTAAAGCATTACAGGGCGATTGCATTGCATACAATAAAGCGACAACCATATGGCTCCTGCCAGTTGCCGATAACTCGGTTACAAAACATGATCATCTCATACAATAAAATTTAGCATCATGTCTTGACCATATCACATCACAACATGCCCTGCAAAAACAAGTCCTCTACTTTGTTGTTGCAAGTTTTACGTGGCTGCTACGGGCTTGCAAGAACCGTTCTTACCTACGCATCAAAACCACAACGATAGTTTGTCAAGTTGGTGTTGTTTTAACCTTCGCAAGGACCGGGCGTAGCCACACTCGGTTCAACTAAAGTTGGAGAAACTGACACCCGCCAGCCACCTGTGTGCAAAGCACGTTGGTAGAACCAGTCTCGCGTAAGCGTACGCGTAATGTCGGTCCGGGCCGCTTCATCCAACAATACCGCCGAACCAAAGTATGACATGCTGGTAAGCAGTATGACTTATATCGCCCACAACTCACTTGTGTTCTACTCGTGCATATGACATCTACGCATAAAACCTGGCTCGGATGCCACTGTTGGGGAACGTAGTAATTTCAAAAAAATTCCTATGCACACGCAAGATCATGGTGATGCATAGCAACGAGAGGGGAGAGTGTTGTCCACGTACCCTCTTAGACCGAAAGCGGAAGCGTTAGCACAACGCGGTTGATGTAGTCGTACGTCTTCACGATCCGACCGATCAAGTACCGAACGTACGGCACCTCCTAGTTCAGCACACGTTCAGCTCGATGACGTCCCTCGAACTCCGATCCAGCCGAGTGTTGAGGGAGAGTTTCGTCAGCACGACGGCGTGGTGACGATGTTGATGTTCTACCGACGCAGGGCTTCGCCTAAGCACCGCTACAGTATTATCGAGGTGGACTATGGTGGAGGGGGGCACCGCACACGGCTAAAAGATCAAACGATCAATTGTTGTGTCTATGGGGTGCCCCCCTGCCCCCGTATATAAAGGAGCAAGTGGGGTGCGGCCGGCCAGGAAGGAGGCACGCCAGGAGGAGTCCTACTCCCACCAGGAGTAGGACTCCCCCCTTTCCTAGTTGGATTAGGACTTGGGAGGGGGAAAGAGTGGAGGAGAAAAAGGAAGGGGGGCGCCGCCCCACTCTCCTTGTCCTATTTGGACTGAGGGGAGGGGTGCGCGGCCCAGCCCTAGCCGCCTCTCCTCTCTCCCACTTAGGCCCACTAAGGCCCATTAAGTCCCCGAGGGGTCCGGTAACCTCCCGGTACTCTGGCAAAATCCCGATTTCACCCGGAACACTTCCGATATCCAAACATAGGCTTCCAATATATCAATCTTCATGTCTCGACCATTTCGAGACTCCTCGTCATGTCTGTGATCACATCCGGGACTCCGAACAACCTTCGGTACATCAAAACATATAAACTCATAATATAACTATCATCGAAACGTTAAGCGTGCGGACCCTATGGGTTCGAGAACTATGTAGACATGACCGAGACATGTCTTCGGTCAATAACAGATAGTGGAACCTGGATGCTCATATTGGCTCCCACATATTCTACGAAGATCTTTATCGGTTAGACCGCATAACAACATACGTTGTTCCCTTTGTCATCGGTATGTTACTTGCCCGAGATTCGATCGTCGGTATCTCAATACCTAGTTCAATCTCGTTACCGACAAGTCTCTTTACTCGTTTCGTAATACATCATCCCACAACTAACTCATTAGTTGCAATGTTTGCAAGGCTTAAGTGATGTGCATTACCGAGAGGGCCCAGAGATACCTCTCCGACAATCGGAGTGACAAATCCTAATCTCGAAATATGCCAACCCAACAAGTACCTTTGGAGACACCTGTAGAGCACCTTTATAATCACCCAGTTACGTTGTGACATTTGGTACCACACAAAGTGTTCCTCCGGTAAACGGGAGTTGCATAATCTCATAGTCATAGGAACATGTATAAGTCATGAAGAAAGCAATAGCAACATACTAAACGATCGGGTGCTAAGCTAACGGAATGGGTCATGTCAATTATATCATTCTCCTAATGATGTGACCCCGTTAATCAAATGACAACTCATGTCTATGGTTAGGAAACATAACCATCTTTGATCAACGAGCTAGTCAAGTAGAGGCATACTAGTGACAATCTGTTTGTCTATGTATTCACACATGTATTATGTTTCCGGTTAATACAATTCTAGCATGAATAATAAACATTTATCATGATATAAGGAAATAAATAATAACTTTATTATTGCCTCTAGGGCATATTTCCTTCATGGACAACTTAATATATTCCTCGCCATAATCTTGCTATACATGATTTTTGTTTGTAGGTTATATTGTGTTTCATTAATCACGATCAGACCGAATACAACGCATACATATAACCCCTGTTTACATTGGAGTAGTTTGGAAATCCTACAACTGTCATCGACATCGCGAAGCTCTGCTGAATTCAGAAAACTATAGCACACGAAGTATGTTGTGGGTCAGCGAAGAACCTCTATCGATGTGGCGTGTTGACTAGGGATCATCTCCATCCTCCTAAAATCCCAGAGCCATCGTCATTTGTCTATATCGTCAAGGACAAGCGCAGATCTGTCGTCGTACGTTTTAATCCGTTAACTGTGACTAAAAGAGACCCCCTTCCCACACGCAACCATTCCGAATGTTATGTGATCAGACATCACCTACTCTACTTTTTAAGGTCCAATCCCTATGCTCATATTGGGAGAGAGAGAGAGCAATCTTCTGATAGGATATGTTCAAAAGTGAAAGGGTATTGGTGGAAAGCTTACTTGTCTTCAACGGAAGAAAATGAAGTTCAAATTCTTTTTGGAAACTCTCCTAGTAAATGTGTGGTATTTTCTTCTTCTTCTTGCTTGGGAAATGTGTGATACTTTCCATAAATTATTAAGACTCCCCCGTTAGAACACCTCCAAATGTTTAATAACTTAATATAAACCTCTTTAGCGAATGAACAACTTAATATATTGCTGGCAATAATATTTTTATACATGATTTTCGTTTTTAAGTTTCATGTGTTTCATTAATCACGATGAGAGTGAATACAACACATGGATGTGAACCGACAGGAAAAGTTGAGAGAGAACATGTGTAGATAGAACTTTCCAGAACCCCCTCTGATGTCTACTACACAACCTTATTCTTGTAGACGTTGTTGGGCCTCCAAGTGCAGAGTTTTGTAGGACAGTAGCAAATTTCTCTCAAGTGGATGACCTAAGGTTTATCAATCCGTAGGAGGCGTAGGATGAAGATGGTCTCTCTCAAGCAACCCTGCAGCCAAATAACAAAGAGTCTCTTGTGTCCCCAACACACCCAATACAATGGTAAATTGTATAGGTGCACTAGTTCGGCGAAGAGATGGTGATACAAGTGGTATATGGATGGTAGATAATAGTTTTTGTAATCTGAAAATATAAAAACAGCAAGGTAACTAATGATAAAAGTGAGCGTAAACGGTATTGCAATGCGTTGAAACAAGGCCTAGGGTTCATACTTTCGCTAGTGCAAGTTCCCTCAACAATAATAACATAATTGGATCACATAACTATCCCTCAACATGCAACAAAGAGTCACTCCAAAGTCACTAATAGCGGAGAACAAACGAAGAGATTATGGTAGGGTACGAAACCACCTCAAAGTTATTCTTTCCAATCAATCCGTTGGGCTATTCCTATAAGTGTCACAAACAGCCCTAGAGTTCGTACTAGAATAACACCTTAAGACACAAATCAACCAAAACCCTAATGTCACCTAGATACTCCAATGTCACCTCAAGTATCCGTGGGTATGATTATACGATATGCATCACACAATCTCAGATTCATCTATTCAACCAACACATAGAACCTCAAAGAGTGCCCTAAAGTTTCTACCGGAGAATCACGACGAAAACATTTGCCAACCCCTATGCATAGGTTCATGGGCGGAACCCGCAAGTTGATCACCAAAACATACATCAATTGAATCACGTGGTATCCCATTGTCACCACAGATACACACGGCAAGACATACATCAAATGTTCTCAAATCTTTAATGACTCAATCCGATAAGATAACTTCAAAGGGGAAACTCAATCCATTACAAGAGAGTAGAGGGGAGAAGAAACATCATAGGATCCAAATATAATAGCAAAGCTCGCGATACATCAAGATCGTATCACCTCAAGAACACGAGAGAGAGAGAGAGATCAAACACATAGCTACTGGTACATACCCTCAGCCCCGAGGGAGAACTACTCCCTCCTCGTCATGGAGAGCACCGGGATGATGAAGATGGCCACCAGAGAGGGATTGCCCCCTCCGGCAGGGTGCGAAACGGGTCTAGATTGGTTTTCGGTGGCTACGGAGGCTTTTGGCGGCGGAACTCCCGATCTATTGTGCTCCCTGATGTTTTTAGGGTATATAGAGATATATAGGCGGAAGAACTACGTCAGGGGGGCTACGAGGGGCCCACGAGGGTGGAGGGCACGCCCAGGGGGTGGGCGCGCCCCCCTGCCTCGTGGCTTCCTCATTGATCCCCTGACGTGCACTCCAAGTCTTCTGGGCTTCTTCTGATCCAAAAATAAGTTCCGTGAAGTTTCAGGTCAATTGGACTCCGTTTGATTTTCCTTTTCTGCGATACTGGCACTGGGCTCTAGGTTAATAGATTAGTCCCAAAAATCATATAAAATAGAATATAAATGCATATAAAACATCCAAGGTTGATAATATAATAGCATGGAACAATCAAAAATTATAGATACATTGGAGACGTATCAGCATCCCCAAGCTTAATTCCTACTCGTTCTTGAGTAGGTAAATGATAAAAACAGAATTTTTGATGTGGAATGCTACCTAACATATTTATCCATGTAATCTTCTTTATTGTGGCAAGAATATTCGGATCCATAAGATTCAAGACAAAAGTTTAATATTGACATAAAAATAATAATACTTCAAGCGTACTAACAAAGTAATCATGTCTTCTCAAAATAATATGGCCAAAGAATGCTATCCCTACAAAATCATATAGTCTGGCTATGCTCCATCTTCACCACACAAAATATTCAAATCATGCACAACCCCGATGACAAGCCAAGCAATTGTTTCATACTTTTGATGTTCTCAAACTTTTTCAATCTTCACGCAATACATGAGCGTGAGCCATGAACATAGCACTATAGGTGGAATAGAATGGTGGTTGTGGAGAAGACAAAAAGGAGAAGATAGTCTCACATCAACTAGGCGTATCAACGGGCAATGGAGATGCCCATCAATAGATATCAATGTGAGTGAGTAGGGATTGCCATGCAACGGATGCACTAGAGCTACAAATGTATGAAAGCTCAACAAAAGAAACTAGTGGGTGTGCATCCAACTCGCTTGCTCACAAAGACCTAGGGCATTTTGAGGAAACCCATCATTGGAATATACAAGCCAAGTTCTATAATGAAAGATTCCCACTAGTATATGAAAGTGACAACATAGGAGACTCTCTATCATGAAGATCATGGTGCTACTTTGAAGCACAAGTGTGGTAAAAGGATAATAGCAATTGCCCCTTCTCTCTTTTTTCTCTCATTTTTTTATTTTTTTTATTTTTAGTGGGCCTTTCTCTTTTTTTTATATGGCCTCTTTTTTTTCTTTTATTTGGGCTTCTTTGGCCTCTTTTATTTATTTATTTACGTCCGAAGTCTCATCCCGACTTGTGGGGGAATCATAGTCTCCATCATCCTTTCCTCACTGGGACAATGCTCTAATAATGATGTTCATCACACTTTTATTTACTTACAACTCAAGAATTACAACTCGATACTTAGAACAAGATATGACTCTATATGAATGCCTCCGGCGGTGTACCGGGATGTGCAATGATTCATGAGTGACATGTATGAAATAATTATGAATGGTGGCTTTTCCACAAATACGATGTCAACAACATGATCATGCAAAGCAATATGACAATGATGAAGCGTGTCATAATAAACAGAACGGTGGAAAGTTGCATGGCAATATATCTCGGAATGGCTATGGAAATGCCATAATAGGTAGGTATGGTGGCTGTTTTGAGGAAGGTATATGGTGGGTTTATGATACCGGCGAAAGGTGCGCGGTATTAGAGAGGCTAGCAATGGTGGAAGGGTGAGAGTGCGTATAATCCATGGACTCAACATTAGTCATAAAGAACTCACATACTTATTGCAAAAATCTATTAGTTATCGAAACAAAGTACTACGCGCATGCTCCTAGGGGGATAGATTGGTAGGAAAATACCATCGCTCATCCCCGACCGCCACTCATAAGGAAGGCAATAAATAAATAAATCATGCTCCGACTTCATCACATAACGGTTCACCATACGTGCATGCTACGGGAATCACAAACTTCAACACAAGTATTTCTCAAATTCACAATTACTCAACTAGCATGACTCTAATATCACCATCTTCATATCTCAAAACAATCGTCAAGTATCAAACTTCTCATAGTATTCAATGCACTTTATATGAAGGTTTTTATTATATCCCTCTTGGATGCTCGTCATATTAGGACTACATTCATAACCAAAGCAAATTACCATGCTGTTTAGGACTCTCAAAATAATATAAGTGAAGCAAGATAGTTCATCTATTTCTATAAAATAAAACCACCACCATGCTCTAAAATGATATAAGTGAAGCACTAGAGCAAATGACAAACTACTCCGAAAGATATAAGTGAAGATCAATGAGTAGTCGAATAATTATGCAACTATGTGAAGACTATCTAACATTTAAGAATTTAAGATCTTGGTATTTTGTTCAAACAGCAAGCAAAGCAAAATAAAATAAAATGACGCTCCAAGCAAAACACATATCATGTGGTAAATAAAAATATAGCTCCAAGTAAAGTTACCAATGAACGAAGACGAAAGTGGGGATGCCTTTCGGGGCATCCCCAAGCTTAGGCTTTTGGTTGTCCTTGAATATTACCTTGGGGTGCCTTGGTAATCCCCAATCTTAGGCTCTTGCCACTCCTTATTCCATAGTCCATCGAATCTTTTACCCAAAACTTGAAAACTTCACAACACAAAACTTAACAGAAAACTCGTAAGCTCCGTTAGCGAAAGAAAACAAAACACCACTTCAAGTTACTGTAATGAAATCATTCTTTATTTATATTGGTGTTAAACCTACTGTATTCCAACTTCTCTATGGTTTATAAACTATTTTACTAGCCATAGATTCATCAAAAAAAGTAAACAACACACGAAAAACAGAACAGTCTGTAGTAATCTGTAACTAATGCAAACTTCTGGAACCCCAAAAATTCTAAGATAAATTGCTGGACATGAGGAATTTATTTATTAATCATCTTCAAAAATAATTAACTAAATAGCACTCTCCAATAAAAAATGGCAGCAATTCTCGTGAGCGCTAAAGTTTCTGTTTTTTTACAGCAAGATCAACAAGACTTTCCCCAAGTCTTCCCAACGGTTATACTTGGCACAAACACTAATTAAAACAAAAAAACTCAATCATAACAGTGTCTAGATAAATTATTTATTACTAAACAGGAGCAAAAGGCAAGGAACAAAAATAAAGTTGAGTTGCCTCCCAACAAGCGCTATCGTTTAACGCCCCTAGCTAGGCATGATGATTTCAATGATGCTCACATAAAAGATAAGAATTGTAACATAAAGAGGGCATCATGAAGAATATGACTAGCACATTTAAGCCTAACCCACTTCCTATGCATAGGGATTTTGTGAGCAAATAACTTGTGGGAACAAGAATCAACTTGCATAGGAAGGTAAAACAAGCATAACTTCAAAACTTTAAGTACATAGAGAGGAAACTTGATATTATTGCAATTCCTACAAGCATATATTCCTCCTTCATAATAGTTTTCAGTAGAATCATGAATGAATTCAACAATATAACCATCACATAGAGCATTCTTTTCATGATTTACAAGCATAGAAATTTTATTACTCTCCACATAAGCAAAATTATTCTCATTCGGGATAGTGGGAGTATCATAAGAGACTTGAATACTACAAATTGTTTCCACATTAAAAGAGTAATGTTCAGAAAAAGGGTAATAATAATCATGACAAGTTTTATAAATATAATCACTAATTTTTATATCATAAGTATCATCACAATAATCATCATAAGTAGGAGGCATGCTATCATCATAACAACTTTGCATATCAAAACTTGGGAGGCTAAAAATATCATCATTATTAAACATAGCATCCCCAAGCTTGGGACAAACATTAATTGCAGAAAATATATTCTCAAAAACATCATCTTCATCAAACATAGCATCCCCAGTCTTGGGCCTTTTCATATCATAAGCATAATCACTCTCATAATTAATAGTATGTATATAACCAATAGTATAGCAATTATCATATTCTTCCAAGCAAGTGCCAAAAAGATTTTCATGATCATAAGAAGTATCATTATCTTCCACAATTATATTTTCATGAGGCACAATAGTAATAGGAGCAGCATTATTTGGGAGAGATATCTTTTAACCTCTCTTCCTTTTTCTTTTCTTCTTCTTCACCACACCATGTGTGGGTTCAATCCTCTTTTTGGAGCTCCTTATTAATGAGATTGGTTGAATAGGAGGCTCCTCCTCATTACCTGATTCATCATAAGAAATAATAGGAGGGTATTGGGAAGTCTTTTCCCTTTCATTAGTATTCTCTTCATCTTCTATTTGTTTTCTTTTCTTTATGTAGTTGGCAATATAAGGATTTTCAATACAATTCACCGCACAATACATATAAATTTCCTCTGGATCAAAACCAAGAAGTTTATAACGGGCAAATTCTGGAAGATGATTAGTTATACGTTTCATTTCTTCGTAACCCATAAGCAAACTGAGTTCATTATAATGTGCAAGGGAAATCAAGTCATCACAATTTTTGGACACTATTAGATCATGAAACAATTTGCATCGGATAGCTAAATGACCCTGTTCATTGCAAAGTCCACAAGTACGGCCAAGAAAATTTAAATTTTTAGCACAATCATCTAGCCTTTCTTGCAACAATTTAGTTTCCAAGTACTTATGCCTCATGCAATATCTATCTTCCCTGTTTGGTGTGTACTTACAAACCCAATGCACTCCACAAAAATTGACATGTTTATAGGAGACATTTTCATCATAACTAGTGCAATCATCATTAGTACCGTGGATATTCAAGGAGTTCATACTAACAACATTGCAATCATGCTCATCATTCAAAGATTTAATGCCAAACATTTTAATGCATTCTTCTTCTAACACTTTGGCACAATTTTCCTTCCCATCATACTCATGAAAGATATTAAAAAGATGAAGCGTATGAGGCAAACTCAATTCCATTTTTTATAGTTTTATTTTATAAACTAAACTAGTGCTAAAACAAGAAACAAAAAGATTCGATTGCAAGATCTAAAGATATACCTTCAAGCACTCACCTCCCTGGCAACGGCACCAGCAAAGAGCTTGATGTCTACTACACAACCTTCTTCTTGTAGACGTTGTTGGGCCTCCAAGTGCAGAGGTTTGTAGGACAGTAGAAAATTTCCCTCAAGTGGATGACCTAAGGTTTATCAATCCGTAGGAGGCGTAGGACAAAGATGGTCTCTCTCAAGCAACCCTGCAACCAAATAACAAGAGTCTCTTGTGTCCCCAACACACCCAATACAATGGTAAATTGTATAGGTGCACTAGTTCGGCGAAGAGATGGTGATACAAGTGGTATATGGATGGTAGATAATAGTTTTTGTAATCTGAAAATATAAAAACAACAAGGTAACTAATGATAGAAGTGAGCGTAAACGGTATTGCAATGCGTTGAAACAAGGCCTAGGGTTCATACTTTCGCTAGTGCAAGTTCCCTCAACAATAATAACATAATTGGATCACATAACTATCCCTCAACATGCAACAAAGAGTCACTCCAAAGTCACTAATAGCGGAGAACAAACGAAGAGATTATGGTAGGGTACGAAACCACCTCAAAGTTATTCTTTCCAATCAATCCGTTGGGCTATTCCTATAAGTGTCACAAACAGCCCTAGAGTTCGTACTAGAATAACACCTTAAGACACAAATCAACCAAAACCCTAATGTCACCTAGATACTCCAATGTCACCTCAAGTATCCGTGGGTATGATTATACGATATGCATCACACAATCTCAGATTCATCTATTCAACCAACACATAGAACCTCAAAGAGTGCCCTAAAGTTTCTACCGGAGAATCACGACGAAAACATGTGCCAACCCCTATGTATAGGTTCATGGGCGGAACCTGCAAGTTGATCACCAAAACATACATCAAGTGAATCATTTGGTATCCCATTGTCACCACAGTTACGCATGGCAAGACATACATCAAGTGTTCTCAAATCTTTAAAGACTCAATCCGATAAGATAACTTCAAAGGGGAAACTCAATCCATTACAAGATAGTAGAGGGGAGAAGAAACATCATAGGATCCAAATATAATAGCAAAGCTCGCGATACATCAAGATCGTATCACCTCAAGAACACGAGAGAGAGAGAGAGATCAAACACATATGTATTGGTACATACCCTCAGCCCCGAGGGAGAACTACTCCTGCCTCGTCATGGAGAGCACCGGGATGATGAAGATGGCCACCGGAGAGGGATTGCCCCCTCTGGCAGGGTGCCGGAACGGGTCTAGATTGGTTTTCGGTGGCTACGGAGGCTTCTGGCGATGGAACTCCTGATCTATTGTGCTCCCTGATGTTTTTAGGGTATATAGAGATATATAGGCGGAAGAAGTACGTCAGGGGGGGCACGAGGGGCCCACGAGGGTGGAGGGCGCCCCCTGCCTCGTGGCTTCCTCGTTGATCCCCTGACGTGCACTCCAAGTCTTTTGGGCTTCTTCTGATCCAAAAATAAGTTCCGTGAAGTTTCAGGTCAATTGGACTCTGTTTGATTTTCCTTTTTTGCGATACTCTAAAACAAGGAAAAACAGAAACTGGCACTGGGCTCTAGGTTAATAGGTTAGTCCTAAAAATCATATAAAATAGCATATAAATGCATATAAAACATCCAAGGTTGATAATATAATAGCATGGAACAATAAAAAATTAGAGATACGTTGGAGACATATCACCCTCCCCCTTCCCAACACACCCACACACACAAGAAAATAAATTTACATTGGTGTCGTTAGGGAATCCTACAACTGTCATCGACATTGTTAACATTCGCAGAATTCAGAGAACTATAGCCAGAGATGTATGTTGTGGATCAACGAAGAACCTTTATCGATGTGGCGTGTTGACCAGGGATGATCTATATCCTCCTCAAATCCCGGAGCCATCGTCAATTGTCGGTATCATCGAGGCCAAGCGTGGATTTGTCGTCGTAAATTTAATCCGTTATCTGTTGCTAAAAGAGTAGCCCTTCCCACACGCTACTGTTTGGAATGTTTTGTGCTCCAACATCACCAACTCTACTTTTTAAGGTTAAATTCTTGCGCGCGGATTGGGGGAGAGAGCAATGTTCTGATAGGGTATGGTTCAAAAGTGAATGGGTATTGGTCGAGTGCTTACTTGTCTTCAACGGAAGAAAATGAAGTTCAAATTCTTTTTGAAAACTATCCTAGTAAAATGTGTGGTATTTTCTTCTTCTTCTTGCATGGGAAATGTGTGGTACTTTCTGTATGTTATTAAGACTCCCCCCTTAAAACACCTCCAAATGTTTAATAACTTAATTTATACCTTTTTAGCGAATGAACAACTTAATATATTCTGACAATAATCTTGTTATACACGATTTTTGTTTTTAGGTTATCATGTGTTCCATTAATCACGATCAGAGCGAATACATCACATGGATGTGAACCGGCAGGAAAAGTATAGAGAGAGCATGTGTAGATAGAACTTTCCACAACCCCCTCCCCCTTCCCAACACCCCCCCCCACACACACAAGAAAATAAATTTACAATGGATTCATTAGGGAATCCCACAACTATCATCAACATCATTAACCTCCGCCGAATTCGGAGAACAATAGCCCAGGGATGTATGTTCAGGGGCAACAAAGAAACTTTATCGATGTGGCGCGTTGACCAGGGTTCATCGCCATCCTCTTCAGATCTTGGAGCCATAGTCAGTTGCCGGTATCAACGAGGCCAAGCGCTTATCTGTCATCGTACTCTTTGATCCATTATCTGTGGCTAAAAGAGATCCCCTTCCCACACGCTACCGTTTAAAATATTTTGTGCTTAGACGTCACCGACTCTACTTTTAAGGTTGAATCCCTGCGCATCAATTGGTAGAGAGAGAGGGGGGAGGGGGGAGAGAGAGAGCAATATTCTTCTAGGCTATGGTTCAAAAGTTAAAGGGTATTGGTAGAAAGCTTACTTATTTTTGACGGAACAAAATGAAGTTCAAATTCTTTTTAAAAACACTCCTAGTAAATGTGTGGTATTTTCTTCTTCTTATTTCATGG